>NW_026596091.1:13207798-13216065 GCF_907164565.1 Psammomys obesus | reverse complement strand
AAATAAAATAAAATAAAATAAAATAAAATAAAATAAAATAAAATAAAGGCTTTTCTATAAAAGCATTTGAATAAGAAGTTGGTTGGCTTTCCCTTACTCTAACCATTGCTGGTATAGTCAGCTTCTGAAAGAGGAACTTTATTCAGTATTGGAGGTCCAAGTTCATGACCATTTGTCCCTGCTGCTCTGGAGCCTGAGGTGAGGCAGCCAATCACAATGGAGATATCGCAGCTAAACCACTAACCCCAGGCACAAAAAGAAAAGGGAGAGGAAGAGAATAGGACTGATTTCCATTCTACTTTCTGCAGATCCATCCACCCGGACCTAAATACTGCCCAACGCATCACAGCTCTTTTTCTCTAATTTTGGTTCTTCAGCCCAGGCTGGCTTAGAACTTATAGTATAGACCTTAGAACTTATAGTATAGTACAGTACAGTATAGTATAGTACTCCAAACTCATCCTTTTTCAGCCTCCTAAGGGCCATGGTTCTGGGCAAAGACTATCATGCCAGAAGGCAAGACCTAGTTCTTAAATATTCCCTCACTTTCCAAAAGTAGCAGGAGAGGTCAAGCCTCTTAATTGTGGGCTTCTGGGACCACTTACGATACAAGCTATTGCAAGAGGCTTTAGAATCTTGACTTGGCCAATGAATTTTTCAAATATTTTGTCATTATGTAAGATACTTTTTATATTTAGGCCACCATCATCTAAGAGAATAATAATAGCATTAATTGTTTGATCATTACACTTTCAGTCCTGTCTCATGCAATTGATTTTTCACATTAAATAACCTTAAAAGTAAATCAGGATGCTTACTTTTGGTCAAAATGTAGTAACACCCCTAACTGTAATAATTAGAAAAATTATGTGTGCGCGCGCACACACACACACACACACACACACAAGAGTGCATGCACATGCATACACATAGAAAATTACAGGAAAACAGTGATGTGATATAAGTGGCAACCACCCTGGGAACCAGGGAACCGTGCAAGGCTTGCCTATATTGATGAGCTGAGGAAGTATAGGCAGATGTCTAGAGAAACCAGGAAGCTAGAGTTGGAAAGGTGAGTAGCAGACTAAAGAAAGCTGCAAACAAAAAAAGACAGAACTCTTCAGATACTTGAAGTGTCCCTTCAAGTCACAGGCTGAGTTCAGATGTCGACATTCCTTAGAGGCAGCTTTCTGAGCCTGAGGAATGAGATAATATAAAAAGATGAGTTACAAAATCCTTGGGGTGCACACAGGGCTGGCATTCACTTATCAAACCAAGATCCAGAAGGGAAATACTTCATAGTTCAATAAACGTCAGGTCAAATCCTCAGCGGGCCACTATTTTAGTAATGGGAATAAGATATCTCTAGATTAATAACTTCTGATAAAATCCAGCTGCCTCCCAGTGACTTAACTGTTTGCCCAAACCAAACAACAGCGTGATTACTAACATTATTCTAAGAAATACAACAAGGTCATGGTTGTAGAAAGAAGTCATTGAACAGAAAAGGAAAAAAAGGCTAAGATGCATAAGGTAGCAGACACAGACCGTACAACACTTACTGTACGTATTCCCTGTATGTTCAGAAAGGTTAAGCAAAAACTGGGCATGATAAAGAGAAAGAATGAAAACACGAGAATACTAAGAAATGTCTGTAGGCTAAAAATATACTGAATATAAAATGATCTCAGAGGTTTGTATATGACCAGATATCATAGACATAACACCAGTGAACTTGAGTATAGAGCTTAATTTTTTTTATAAAAAAAAGACCAAACATATAAGCATCACCGAGATATGGAGCAGTTCCACTGTCAATAACACTAGCACCCATGTAACATGACTGTCAGGAAGAGATAGGAACCACAGAAAACTTGAAAGAATGAAGGCCAAAAATTACAAAATTCAATAAAAACTAGAAAGCCAAATGTGCTGGTTGGGTCTTATCAATTTGACATGAGCCTAGACTCAGATAGAAAGAAAGAATGGTGATTGAGAAAATGCCTCTGTAATTGGCCTGTAGGCAAATCTGTGGGGACATTTTCTTGGTTAATGTTGATTTGGGGGGATTCAGTGGGGATGGAGCTGCTACGTGGTAGGTGGTTTTGGATCCTATAAGAAAGCAGTCTTCAGGTCCTTTTCTTCTTGACCTCCTTCCCTGACTTCTGTCAGTGATACACTGTTACCTGGAAGCATAAAAGGAAGTAGAGCTTTTCCTCCCAAAATTGCTTTTGGTCATGGTGTTTCATCCCAGCAACAGAAATCCTAAGACACTGAAGAACTGAGAAATTCAAAGAATCTAAGAATAATAAATCTCGGAGGGGGCCAAGATGGCGGCGCCAGGAGAACACCGTGTCTGAGAAGCAGGACATCACACTCCATGCAGCGACCAGGAGACTGAACTCTGGGCCCTAAAACAACAGTGATCGATCCTGTTTCCCAGGTGAGGGGAGGCTCCCACGACGTGGGAAGCGGTCAGGTCCACTCCCGGCTGCCCAGCCAGAACCCAGAAGAGAACCCGGCTAACGCGGGCTTTGGGTCTCCGGGCTGGAGCCACAAGCCTGCTTGTCACGATCACTTTCCCAGGCTGATTGGTGGGCACAAGTGTGCCTGAGGCTGGGGTCCAAGTCGCAAGAAAACCCTACTGGGAAGGAAAGTTGCGAGACTGGTCACGGATCACCCAGTCTTTCCCTGGAAGGTCTCTCCGACCACGGCGGGTACCTGCCGCCATCACAACTGAGCTCCCGCTGCGGGCGGATAGCAGCTGCGCGCCCAGCTCAAAATCCCTACTCCCTCTTCAGAGGAGGCAGGAGGCATCCAGCAGAATCTGCCACAGACCACATTGTCTGTATCCCAACCTGAGATCAGGGCTGAGAAAACCCAATCCTTTCGGGCACTCCCCCAAACGCCGCCATCACCCTGCCGCAGAGGAGCAGAAGGATAAAGAGGTGCACAGCGGCTTCACAGTGCTGGAACTCCAGTGCTGCCTGCCGCTCCTAGCAAACAAACTACAGCTCAGGATCTGGGACTGTGGTCATTCTACACGTCCTGAGACTCTCCTGGGTCCAGCGCAATAAGGTCTAGCAGCAAGTTCTATCACCGGCGCCCCCTCCCCCCTCCCCCTGGCAGAGAAACGCCGGCTCAGGGCTCAGGATCTGACTGAGAAGCCCCAACCCCTGCTGGCACTCCCCTGAGAGCACCTCCATAAGCTTGCCCTAGCAGAGGAGAAGATCAGAGGGGAAGGACAGAGAGGCAGCCTGCCAAGGACACAGCACCCTCTCTCCAGCTCACCCAGCGGCCCCTAGCAGAGAAACCCAAGCTCTGGATTGGAGGACACTCAACCCTACCGGGTACTCTCTTGGGATCAGCAAACATAAATTCTACCGCTAGGCTGCTTCTGGCAGAGAGATCTGGGCCTGGCTGGCAGAGTACACTCATCCTAACTCTTTCCTGCGCCACCCAGGGACCAGTCAACATAACCCCTCCTGGCAGAGAGAAAGGACAAAGAGGCAGCACACAGGAAAGGTGGACACCAAGTCCTGCGGCCACAGTGTCACAGAGCTGACTGTTAGCCTACCCGTGCACTTCCGCAGCAGGACCAAAACAGAGAGTAGTGAGCAAGGGGAACCCCTGTGCATTCCAACTGGTCCTGCAAGAGAGTGAGTGAGCCTTCTAGGGAGAGATAGCCCCAGACCGAGGGCCTCTCCACAGAAGCAACCAGACGAGATCCCTGCCACCCACACTCCTAGTGTGGGCATCAGAGGGATTCTTGGGATAGCGACCCCAACATTGAAGCCTCTGCCTTGCGGGTCCACCAGGGTAATCCAGGCAAACAATCCCTGGATCTCAGTCAGAACTGCATAATAGTGGCTTGCAGGCCACTGCAATAGTCAGAGAATCCGTGCATGCACACTGCGCCCGCTAAAAGCAAACACGAATAGCGCCAGCATCACATTCCTTACTTAGGCAAAACTGAAAACACAGTGCACACTCCCAAAGCAGTGAACCTCTCTCATCTTCCTGAAAAAACAGTCCAGAAAACAGAAAGAGAGGATCATAGCCCAAACTACAATCTCGAGGAACAACCAGTGAGGATTATAAATAACCAGATGGCTAGAGGCAGACGTAAGAACACTCCCAACAAAAATCAGGACATAATGACCTCACCAGCAACCCCACAAAACAATGGACACTTCAATTCACTAGATATACAAGAAAACGACCTCAAAACTATGTTTCTCCAGCTATTAGAGGCCCATAAAGATGAAATGAACAAAGCCCTCATAGAAATAACCAAAGAAATCGAGACTAACCAAGAGGAAACAAATCGTGCAATCAGAGAGATGAACACGAAAATTGAGGCAAACAGAGAAGAAATGCACAAAGCTCTCAAAGAAATGTCCACACAAATGAAGGCAAATAAAGAAGAAATAAACAAAGCTCTCATAGAAATACAGGCAATTATACCCAAAGAAGTAGAGGCACAATTAGTGATACATAGAGAGAAAATGAACAAAAAAATAGAAGCTATCATTGAAAAGCAGGAGTCCACATTCAAACAGATGAAGGAAATGGTCCAAGACATGAAAACAGAATTAGAATCAATAAAGAAAACACGAATAGAGAAAAACCAGGAGCTGGAGAACAGAGAGAAAAGATCAGGAACTACAAAGGTAAGCATCACCAACAGAATACAAGAGATGGAAGAAAGAATCTCAGGAGCCGAAGATGCACTTGCGGAAATTGACACGTCTCTCAAAGAAAAAATAAAATCAGAAAAGTTCCAAACACAAAACATCCAAGAAATCAAGGACACCATGAAAAGACAAAACCTAAGAATAATAGGAGTAGAAGAAAAAGAAGACATCAGGCTCAAAGGTCCGGAAAATATTTTCAAGAAAATTATAGAAGAAAACTTTCCCAACTTAAAGAAGGAGATGGCCATAAACATACAAGAGGCCTACAGAACACCAAGTAGACTAGACCAGAAAAGAAATTCTTCACGTCACATCACAGTCAAAACCCTGAACCTACAGAACAAAGAAAAAATTCTAAAAGCAGCAAGGGAGAAAGGCCAAGTAACATATGAAGGTAGACCTATCAGAATCACACCAGATTTCTCAACAGAAACTATGAAAGCCAGAAGGGCCTGGACAGAAATCATACAGTCCTTAAGGGACCACAGATTCCAACCCAGACTACTCTACCCAGCAAAACTTTCAATCAACATAGACGGAGAATTCAAGATACTCCAAGACAAAACCAAAGTTAAACAATATCTACATAGTAACCCAGCTCTACAGAAGTTACTAGAAGGGAAACTCCAAACCAAAGAAAACAACTACATCGAAGGAAACAGAGGAAATAAATAACTGCACAACAACAACAAAAACAAAAAATCAAATGAATACAAGCAATGAATCTCAGTAACACCACCAACCCCACATCAAAAGTAAGTAACAATTCTTGGTCACTAGTATCTATCAACATCAACGGACTCAACTCCCCAATAAAAAGACACAGACTAACAGAATGGTTGTGGAAACAGGATCCATCATTCTGTTGCATCCAAGAAACACACCTACGCAACAAAGATAAACACTACCTCAGAGTAAAGGGCTGGAAAAATGTCTTTCAAGCAAATGGTTCCAGAAAACAAGTGGGAGTAGCCATCCTAATATATAATAAAATAGACTTTCAATCCAAGTTAATCAAAAAAGATAAGGACGGCCACTATATTCTCATCAAAGGAAAAATCCACAAAGAGGACATCACAATTTTGAATATCTATGCCCCAAATACAAGAGCACCTACATTCGTAAATGAAACAATATTAAAGCTTAAATCACACATTGATCCTAATACCCTAATAGTGGGAGACTTCAACACTCCACTCTCACCAAGGGATAGATCAACTAGACAGAAAACAAATAGGGAAATAAAAACACTTACAGAGACCCTAAATCAAATGGACCTAATAGACGTCTACAGATCTTTTCATCCAAACTCAAAAGAGTATACCTTCTTTTCAGCACCTCATGGAACCTTCTCCAAAATAGACCATATAGTTGGTCATAAAGAAAGCCTCAACAGATACAAAAAGATTGAAATAATCCCTTGTATTCTATCTGACCACCATGGACTTAAGCTGGACCTCAACAACAACAGAAATAACAAACAGCCTACACGCACATGGAAACTGAACAACTTGTTACTCAACGACAGCTGGGTTAAGGAAGAAATAAAGAAAGAAATTAAAGACTTCATAGAATTCAATGAAAATGAAGGCACAACATACCCAAATTTATGGGACACATTGAAAGAAGTGCTCAGAGGAAAATTTATAGCACTAAGTGCCTGCAAAAAGAAATTCGTAACATCACATACAAACAACTTAATGGCCCAACTGAAAACCCTAGAAAAAAAAGAAGCAGATACACCCAAGAGGAGCAGAAGGCTGGAAATAATCAAACTCAGGGCTGAAATCAATCAATTAGAAACAAAACTATTCAAAGAATCAATAAAACAAAAAGCTGGTTCTTTGAGAAAATCAACAAGATAGACAAACCCTTAGCCAAACTAACTAAAAAGCAGAGAGAATCTATCCAAATCAACAAAATCAGACATGAAAAGGGTGACATAACTACAGACACAGAGGAAATTCAAACAATCATTAGGTCATACTACAAAAGCCTATATGCCACAAAATTTGAAAACCTAAATGAAATGGACAATTTTCTTGATAGATTCCATCTTCCAACATTAAGTCAAGATCAGATAGAAAGACTGAACATCCCTATATCCCCCAAGGAAATTGAAGCAGTCATTCACAGTCTCCCCTCCAAAAAAAGCGCTGGGCCAGATGGTTTCAGCGCAGAATTCTACCAGACCTTCAAAGAAATGCTCGCACCAATTCTCCTCAAACTATTCCACAAAATAGAAACAGAAGGTACATTACCAAACTCATTCTATGAAGCAACAGTCACCCTGATACCTAAACCACACAAAGACCCAACAAAAAAAGAGAACTTCAGACCTATCTCTCTTATGAACATTGACGCAAAAATACTCAATAAAATACTTGCAAACAGAATCCAAGAACACATCAAAGATATCATCCACCACGACCAAGTAGGCTTCATCCCAGGCATGCAAGGGTGGTTCAACATACGGAAATCCATCAATGTAATCCACCACATAAACAAACTGAAGGAGAAAAACCACATGATCATCTCCTTAGATGCTGAAAAAGCATTTGACAAAGTCCAACACCCATTCATGTTTAAAGTCTTGGAGAGATCAGGGATACAAGGCACATATCTAAACATAGTAAAGACAATATACAGCAAGCCTATAGCCAACATCAAACTCAATGGAGAGAAACTTAAATCAATCCCACTGAAATCAGGGACAAGACAAGGCTGCCTACTCTCTCCCTACCTCTTCAACATAGTACTTGAAGTCCTAGCCAGAGCAATAAGACAACTAAAGGAGATCAAGGGGATACAAATCGGAAAGGAAGAGGTCAAAGTGTCACTATTCACAGATGATATGATAGTATATATGAGCGACCCCAAAAATTCAACCAGAGAACTCCTCCAGCTGATAAACACCTTCAGCAAAGTGGCAGGCTACAAAATCAACTCAAAAAAATCAGAAGCCCTCCTGTATACCAAAGACAAAAGGGCCGAGAAAGAAATTAGGGAAACAACACCCTTCACAATAGCCACTAATAACATAAAGTACCTTGGGGTGACACTAACCAAGCAAGTGAAAGACCTGTTTGAGTAAAACTTCAAGTCTCTGAAGAAAGAAATTGAAGAAAATCTCAGAAGATGGAAAGATCTCCTGTGCTCATGGATTGGTAGGATTAACATTGTGAAAATGGCCATCCTGCCAAAAGCAATCTACAGATTCAATGCAATTCCCATCAAAATACCAACTCAATTCTTTACAGACCTTGAAAAAAAGATTCTCAGCTTCATATGGAGAAACAAAAAACCCAGAATCTCCAAAACAATCCTGTACAACAACAGATCATCTGGAGGTATCTCTATCCCGGATCTCCAGTTGTACTACAGAGCAATAGTAATAAAAACTGCATGGTATTGGCACAAAAACAGAAAGGAGGATCAATGGACCCACATAGAAGACCCAGAAATAAACCCACACACCTATGAATACTCGATTTTTGACAAAGAAGCCAAAACCATTCAATGGAAAAAAGACAGCATCTTCAACAAATGGTGCTGGTCCAACTGGATGTC
>NW_026596091.1:13179266-13207398 GCF_907164565.1 Psammomys obesus | reverse complement strand
CTTTCTAAGACAATTAGGAATAGTGCTTCCTCAAGACCCAGCTATACCACTGCTAGGTATATACCCAAAGTTTGCTCAAGTACACAAAAGGGATATTTGCTCAACCATGTTTATAGCAGCATTATTTGTAATAGCCAGAACCTGGAAACAACCCAGATGTCTATCAACGGAGGAATGGGTACAGAAATTGTGGTATTTTTACACAATGGAATACTACTCAGCAATCAAAAAGGAGGAAATCATGAAATTTGCAGGCAAATGGTGGGATCTAGAAAAGATCATCCTGAGTGAAATATCCCAGAAGGAGAAAGACAAACACGGTATATACTCACTTATATAGACCTATAAGATATGATAAACATAATGAAATCTATACACCTAAAAAAGATAATCAAGAGAGCGGACATGGGGTAAGATTATCAATCCTTGTTTAGAAAGACAGATGGGATGCGCATTGAACATATGACAGGAGTCTACTGAGCACATTTGAAAGACTCTAACTAGCAGTGTTTTCAAAGCAGATACAAAGACTCCTGACCAAACCTTCGGCAGAGTACAGGGAATCATATGAAAGAAGGGGAGTTAGTATGATGGGGAAAGGATAGGAGCTCCACAAGAATCAAATACATCCGGGGACAAGGTCTTTTCTAAGACTGACATTCAACCAAGGACCATGTATGGATATAACCTAGAACTTCTGCTCTGATGTAGCCAGTGGTAGCTCAGTAACCAATTGGTTTCCCATAGTGAGGGGAACAGGACTATTTCTAACAGGAACTCAATGACTGGCTCTTTGGCCTCCCCACCCCCCAAGGGAGGAGCAGTCCTGTTAGGCCACAGAGGAGAGCTTTGCAGCCAGTCTTGAAGATACCTGATAAAACAGGATCAGATGAATGGGGAGGAGGTCCCCCCTATCAGTGGACTTGGCAAGGGGCACGGTGGAGATGAGGGAGGGAGGGACTGGGAGGGAATGAGGGATCGGGACACGGCTGGGATACAGAGTTAATAAAATGTAACTGATAAGAAAAAATAAAATAAAAAAAAAGAATAATAAATCTCTGTACAGAAGCCAAGAAAAAAATGGTAAAAGTGGAGATACAATAGCAATAGATATAAAATCTTAAAAGTGTCAGTAGGGAGTGTGTGGCTGTCACAGGTGGAAATAAAAACAAGAGCATGGCCACCCTTCTTATCAAAAACCATTCAATCCAAATGACAATAGAAAGAAATGTTTAAATTACTGTGCAATACAAATTTTAACCAATTCATGGCCACATGAATATAGGTCAAAAGTTCTTAACTCACCATAGAGGAGCATGAAGAAGGTATAGACAGGGACCAAACCTGCTCCCTATGACCTATGACCCAAGCCAGACCTCACAGACTTCAAGACAGTTTTATAGCTGTTCAAAACATAAAACTGTGGAGGTGCATCAGGATCAAAGTAATAACTAGAGTATACATGAAAGACATTAATGTATTTAGTCACAGGTATTGCTAAATTGGATAAAAAGACAGTAATCAATTATTGTCTGAAACATACTACTTTATACATATATAGTTCTTAAACTAGTAACAAAAATATGTCAATAGTCATACAACATAAACACTGATCAGAAGAAAGCTGAAGAGACAGGAGATGAGAGAGGTTAATGGGGAGTAGAATTGACTAAAACTCACTAAATACATGCATGATATTGTTCAACAATAAATGTGTTAGTTTTTAAAAAAAGCTGTGGTGACTGCATTAAGACATGGCACTTTATAGTTCCAGCACTTACGGTAGGGAAGTTGGGTTCCCCTCTTAGTAATTGATCACGAAGAGAATCATCAAGGACATAGAAGATTTGAACAATGCTGGCAACCACTTTCGTTTTCTGACAAAATTGCATCACAGCCAAAAATGGAGTGTTCCTCCTTGGCAAATGTACATAGTAAACCAATAGGACAGATAATATTCCTTGTAAGTTGATACACAAAGTATGTTCTCTAAACATATGAGAAGTAAACTTGGATTCAGCAGCAGAAATGTATATTTTAAAACAACCAAACAAATAAACAATCCCCTCTAAATACCAGGAAAGTACCCTGTAGGGCCAAACAGGAAATTTCAAAGATGTGAGAGGAGGTCTGACTCTAGTGGGATTAAAAACACAGCCTACCGAAGGTAAGAGGGACACTGGGCAGGGCTTAGAAAGCTAATGACTTTAAACAAATGGTCACATTACAAAGGGGAAAGCATAGCAAGTCACTTGTCTTAGTTTCATTAGGAAATCAGAAAAAGAAGAAAGATGAAACCCAAAGTTAGAGAAAGAAACAAACAATTGTACATATATGTTAATGAAAGCTGCTTTCGTTGAACATTTACTGAGATCTGGGCATTATCTTAAATTACTTTATGCCCATCTTTTTCAATGCCTGCAACTGGATGCTAGTTAAAAGGATTCTGATTACTATCTTTTATTTCAGATGAGAAACTGAATCTTGTTGAATTTCAGCAATATTGCCAAGTTTTACCCAGGAAAGAGCCCTAATTGTGACTTGAACTCAGACTTCTACAGCATCATACCCCAATAGCCTGCAGATTTTGTATTAAGCACCTTTATCTTATTAGCCATTTTTATTTTCTGCATGCTTGTTATCTCTCTTGCATATGTATACGTATATGTACATATTTACATACATGTATGTGTATATATATATATATTTGCAACGTGAATATACATGTATATGTATACATATACAACCAGTTTGGTGATTTTTGTTTTTTTTTTTAACCAGGAGGCCATTCTACTAGTCTGAAAAAATAGTTTAGAGGTCAGTCCTTCATACTATCATCTCTGAAAATTGTCCTTCCAATGAAATGATCTGCCATGAAGGATACCCGTGGAAGCAGATGTGACTAGAGCCATGAAAACTTTGCTCCCGAGTGTCTTCCCAGCTACGTGTCCTTGGGGTATGGAATCCTGGAGAAGCAGCTGAATACACCGTGTATTCCATGGCCATTACAACTCACTTATGCAAATTTTTCTTCAGAGGGAGAGATCCACCTTTTCTAAAGTACTAGGGCATCAAGCCTGCGTTTTTTTCACATAAGAAATCAAAAGCACCCTTCTCCCAGCACAAAGTCAGAGAGAGGATGGGCGTCTGATCCTGTCACCCTGACTGCTCTACAATTACCGTGTCACATTGGCAAGCTACCTTTCCAGGTCTGCAAACTCTCAGCTGTAAATGGAAGTGGGAAGCCCTCCCAGTGTTCTCTTCTTCAGTCGTCTCTGCCCTTTCTCTCCTACACAGTTGGCAGCTGTGACTGCCTTAGCAACATGAGCCTGCTAGATTCAAGTCCTAATATCCACAAAGGTTAAAGTGAACCCACATCAGTGACCCGCTCCAAATGGTCCAACGGCTTCCCATTTATCAAAATTAAAACCGAATGTTTTCCAGTGGCCTCAAACATAATCTCTCCTGTCATTCCTCCATAAATACCTATCATTCCTCTACCTTGAACTTTTTTCTTTCTTTCTGTTAGTTTGCTAGAGATGCTACAACACAGTAGCATAGACTAGGTGGCTTGAACACATCTATGCCTCTCTCTGTTCATGTGATACTTTCCTGCCTTGAGAGTTTCACACATGGTAATCACAGAGCCTATGAAATTCTTCCCCCAATTGTCTAATCTTGCAGTTGTGGGAGGCTGAGAACAATGTGCCAGCAAGTTTGGTTTCTACTAAGAACACCCTCCATGGCTACTAGGTAGCCACCTTCCTATGGGATTATCACATGATCTTCCTGTACACATGGGCGCCCATGATGACTCGCCCTGTGTACAAAACATCTTCTTGTTGTTCATTAGAAGAACATCAGTCAGACGGGATTAGAGCCATACTAATGCTTTTGCTATGTGCACTTGCAAAGAAAGAGCATCTCAGTGTTAAAAATGATAATAATAATAATAATAATAATAATAATAATAATAAAAAGTCATCACTCTAAAGAACCTATTTCCAAATACATTACAGCGTGCTAGTGCTCATGGCTTCAACCCTGGGGTGGATGACACAGTTCAGTCCACAATGCCTTCTATACTGCCCAAGTTAAGCCAGCTTTCTAAATATTCTTGCTGTTGCCTCAAGGCCTTTGCACTGGCTGTTCTTCCTCATTGGAGCACTGCAAATTACAATAGTGTCTACAATACTCTAGTAACTTTATAGCCATTCCCAGAGAAGAATGGACTTGTCAGTCTTTGGCCAGAACACATTTGTAATCTAGAGATTCAATGCAATTCCCATCAAATTACCAACACAATTCTTTACAAATCTTAAAAGAAAAATTCTCAACTTCATATGGAATAACAAGAAACCCAGAATTGCTAAAACAATCCTCTACAATAAAAGATCTTCTGGAGGTGTCTCCATCCCTGATCTCAAGCGGACGTCTTTTTAAAAATACATCTTCTGTGCATCTATCCTCAGTGTGTCTACAGCCAAATTTATTTCTCCTCATAATTAATGACAATGTCCTCTCTTTTGGTGACAACCTCTGAAACTTGAGAGTTATTAAAGATACTTCCTGTTCATCTCCCCGCTCTGAACCAGACACCAACCCTGTGGATTTTCACTTGTGTATCATCTAGCCATATACTGCATTCTCAGTGGATTGCCTCTGCCTTGATTCCGGGCCATGTTTCTCCCCAGCAGAGAGACACGTTATGATATGATATCTTCATTTAGCTCCTCTGTCCAGAGCTGTCTTAGAACTTCCCCTCTTCAATAAGGGTAGGCTTAACTTCCTAAATTTGAAATGTGATCAATTTATTTTTTTGTTAAGAAATTTACCCTGCTTTTCAGATTCCAGGTGGGTCCAATCTTTTGATTCTGGACCAAAAGATTGCCATTTAAAAAGTTTATGTTTGAGAACAGCGAGTTAAAAAATAAAATCCAGGAAAAAAAAAAACAAAAACCTCATGTTTTAAGTAATTTTACAATTTTGTATTGGGCTTTCTTCCTCATTACTCCAAGACATCTGCTAAGCAGTGTGCTGTTAATCTCTGCAATCATCAAGTAAGGATGTATAGCTGAGGACAAGAAAAGTCTCAGGTGTTTGCCACCTGCTAGTCACCTTTTCCTCCTTTACAGAATTCAAGCCACTCATTGTCATCTGAATAAATGCAAAGAATATTTTATATGGGATTGCTTTCATGTGAGATTAAGTATTAATAAAAAGTACTACTAAATGATACACCAATGATTCCCCCTAAACATTTTCTAAAAGACAGATGTCCCGTGGATGCTCCAAATGTAGGTGGATGACCCAGTGCACCACAGAATAAACATTGACTGTGCTACGGTAACAGCATAAAATTTTCATGATCCTATATCGTACAAGAAAATACATGCTTAGGAAAATGTAAAATGCTTTCCAGATACCATGTGCCTTCCTCTGACTTTACAAACCAGACAAAGGACATGTTCTCTTTTTCATTTTACGGATGAGGAAGCTGACTGTCAAAGAGATTAAATGGTGTGTTCAAGGTCATACTTGGCTTTTAGTATTCAAAACAATGTCTCCTGGTTTATAATCCTGCTTTTCTAAGACCCCAGAAAACCATGCTAATGAAGAATATGGATTCTGTTTCCCACAGAATTTTGCAGTGACAGCAATTTAATTCTCTAAGTAACCAACTTGGACTTTTCATCTTACCAATGAAATTGGAGGTGGAAACTACTGAACTTGACACTTGCACATTTCTCTATTAATCCTGTTTGATGGTTATTGACATTAAAGAGACATGTGTCAATCATGCAGTACTTCGAAGCATATCTCTTCAAAGTAAAGTAACCCACAACACAAATGGTTCCCATTACCTTCTTGGTCCTAAGGGGTTATTAACCCTAACCTCTGTTTTCTGCATGACTTATTAAGACTAACTGAATTTTATGTGAATTGTGGTCATTGATATTTCATCGGTTCTGTTAGGATGTCTTCAAATGTTAATCCTCTTTGGAAGACCTTTTGAGATAACATGCTGATCATGACCCTGGTACACACGGTATCATCTGCAAAACACCACATCTCAGAAGCTGGAACTGTCATGTTATTTAAGTCAGTATACACTATTATAAATTACCATCCCATGTAGATCTTCAGAAGTTTTTTCTTATATGTGCATACTTCTGTATTATTTTTTTCTTTCTTTTTTTTAAAAAATTCTTGTGGAGAATACTGTATGAAGGGCTCACAAGCCAGTTTTGTTGTTTTGTTTTTGTCACATGATCAACAGGACTGGCATCTTTTGTAAGTGGGAGACATAACGTCAGGATCTCTGCAGAGATGGCAGCGTGTGTAGAGAGATGCATGTGACAGGGGTTGACATCCAGATGCCTTCTTCAATTGCTTCTTTACCTTACGTTTGGAGACAGAATCTATCATTGAATCTGGCCATCACCACTTTGGCTGGATTCGTTGGCCAACGAGCCTCCAGGATCTGCCTGTTTCTGCTTTCACCCCCCAGAGCTGGGGTGACAGCCATGCTAAGCCACACTTGGCTATTATGTGTGTGCTGGGGAATCTGAATTCTTATTTTTCATAGCAAGTACTTTTACCTACTGAACTATCTCCCCAGTTCTGAATGTTTTCATTCTAAAAAAATATATGAAACTTTAATGTTTTCTTCTCTTTTGCAACAGCCTGTGTTTGTACTCTAACCTCAGCTCCTTCCATTTTCCCCAGTAACACCATGCTCCTTCCAGTTCCTAGGACACTTCAATCTCATTCATTCCCCAGGGCTTTATAGACATCTTGTCTCTCCCAACCTGAATTACCGCAATGGCCCATCGAGTGATTCCTTCTTCTTATACTATTTCACCTGTTCATTCCTATCTTTCATCTCCAGCGCCACCAGTACCATTGCCATGTGCAGTGGATGCCATGTGACTCACAAGTCACGGGTTCTCAGCACATCTCAAATAGCAGGAATCTCTACTCAAGTTTTCAGGTGATGTCTTTATTTTCACATAGCTTTATATTCTAAGTGGAAATATTTCTATTGGACAAACAAACAAACAAAAACAAAGAACCTTTACTGTTGTGCTTCAAATGGGAAATGTCCCCCTTCAGGCTCATGTGTTTGGTCACTTAGCCCCAGATGGTGGCTCTGTTTAAGAAGGTTGTAAAACCTTAGGAAGTAGAGCCTTACCAAAGGAAGTAGCTTGCTGAGAGTGGACTTTCATTTTGTGTTCACTCTAAGGGTCCTAAGTGTGGATGCGACATGACCAATGGGCCTCCTGTTCCGGTGGCCATGCCTTCCCCGATAAGACGGAATGTGCTCCTTCTAACTCGAAGTCAGACTAGGTCCCTTCTTTCTTCAGTTGCCTCTTGCAGGAGTTTGATCATAGCAATGAGAAAAGTAACTAATGCATTTCTTCACACAGACAGTTCAGTGTGACTATAGATAGGGAAATGACAGCTGAACACCTTGCAGTCCAGAATCCGTTCTGCTAACGCTCACTTTCTAATGAGCTCCCGAGTCCATTATGTGCTACCATATCATCGAGAAGCAAATCATCGACTGTTAATAACTTGGCAAATATGCTATCGAAATGAAGTGTGAGGGTTGCAGATAGAGCTCAATGTATGCACAAACGCGCAGGCGCTGGGTTTGATCTCAAATACCACAGGGAGATGAGCTCTGAAATGGTTGATGTAATTGTGAATTAAAATAATAATTATGAGATTTATTGAGTCTCAGAAATCACTTGTTCTTTTGGTAAAGTGAAATATGAAACCTCGCTAATGTCCCCATGTAACAGCAAAGAAATCCCACAATGTAAACTCTAAGTAATTAACCTGAAGAACACCCAGTTTCATACTATTTCTTTAGTTTGGCTTTCTTTCGTAACAAAAGGTGTGTATACTTTTTTCTTTGTTCTAAAGAGACTCTATTCCTGACCTTTGGAAATACTTATTGAAGTGTTAACTAATTTCCCAACCATTAGTAGCTTCAGTTTTTTTTTCTATACATTTTTAATTAAAATAGAATTATACCATTTCCCCTCTAGGTCTTCCCTCCAGTCCCTCTCAGAAACCCTCCCTCCAACTTATCTATGGCTTTCTACTCTCAAATGGATAGCCTCCTTATTATTATTAATTATATGTGTATATGAAATATACATATAATTATTTATATGCAATAGAGATATAATCTGCAGAGTTCATTTTTGCTTGTGTGGCTATGGTTTCAGGGCAGACCACACTGTATTGGAAATGCAATAAAGGGGTTCATTCCTGAGAAGGTTAACTTTCTCTTTCCCTTTAGCCATTAGTTCCCTATAGCTTTTTGAGTGGGGCCTCATGAAATTTCCACCCTTGCATATTAGCATGACAATTGATATGCTTCTGTTTCTAAGAGAGAGAGCCAAAAAGAGAGGAAGCCTGTTTCAAAAAGAGAGGAAGCCTGCTGTAAAACAGTATCACTCAGACATGGCTTCAGTTGCTTTTATGGTTGGGGTCACCACAACGTGAAGAACTGTATTAAAGGGTCACAGCATTAGGAAGGTTGAGAACCACTGTGCTAGAGAATATTTTAGACATTACGGCTGGCTCATATAGTCTTTGCCACAATTATATAACTCTGATATTTCAGAGGAAAAGTAATTGCATGTAGCATGAAGATGAACAGAGAAAGGAATGTGTCTTTCTTTAGGCAGCTGTAGCAAAGTGTCAGGATGGGATGACTCATGAACAACAGAAATTTATTTCTCACAATTCTCAAAGCTGGAAGGCCTAGATCTGACTCTGTTTGTTGTTTGGTGAGGGTGTCTTCTGGGTTACAGACTCCTATCTTGTATCCTTATGTCAAAGGAAGAAAATCGGAAACCTCTCAGTGACCCACTTATAGGGGCACTAGTCCTAGCCATAAGGGCTCTGCCCTCATCACACAATTACCGCCCAACAGTTCAGCTTCTAATATCATCACAAAGGAGTTGGGACTTCCACAAGTCCATGAAGTTTAGGGGGCATATAAGCATTCAGTCCATTGTAGTGTGTTACAATAAAACTTTATTTATAAAAACAGGCCATAGACATGATGTGATCTACAAACTGAAAACTGTCGTTGTCAGTATCAGAGGATCACCCCATAGGTAGACTTAAAAATGGGAAGTTAGCCGTAGGTGATTCAGTTACTGAATATCTGTCAGCCACCTAAAGGTCAAGGTTTCCAGATAGTGTCATAACTAATCTCCAGACATGACCTGTATTTGACAGGTATGGAAATTGAGACTGCATGCCTATTAACTTGGGTAGTCAGACCATAAACTCATCCTCTTCCTTCAGGTTCAGCCTTCACTTTCACTTAGTCAAAAAAATTAAAATTAAAAAATTCTGGTTTTGAATGCTGTGGTTTGTTATTATTTTGTTTGCAACTGTGTGCTATAGAAAGTAACTAGAAAGCATGTAATAACAATTAATGAAAAAGAGGTCATGAACTGAAAGAGAGCAAGGAGAGTGATATGGGAGGGTTTGGAGGAAGAAAAAGGCAAAGAGAAATACTGTAATGATATTTCACTCTCAGAAATAAAAACAAATTTCAATATAAAAAAAGCAAGTCAAGTGAGTGAGATAGCAGCAGTCCTTTATAGGCTCTGCTTCAGTTCCTGCTTCCTCCATTTGCCCCTGCCCTGATTTCCTCTATGATGGACAGGTAAGACAAATAAACCCCACTGTTGTTTTGCTATGAAGAGACAATTCTATCAACATGACTCTTATAAAAGACAGCATTTAATTGGGAGATTGCTTACTGTTTCAGAGGGCTATCAGTCCATTATCATGGCGAGAAGCAAAAAGGAATGGCAATGAAACAGCAGCTGAGAGCTTTACATCCTGAATCACGGGCAGCAGGCGGGAGGGGGAGAAAGAGAGAGCGAGAGGAGAGAAAGACAGACTGACAGACAGACAGAGACTAGGCCTGACAGGGGCCTTTGAAATCTTGAAGCCTACTCCCATGACACTCCTCTTCCAACAAGGCCACATGTCCTAATCTTTCTCAGCTGGGGACCAAGCATTCAAGCACATGAACCTATGGGGACCATTTCCATTCAAACCACCATAGCTTTTCTCCCCAAAATTGGCTTTCGTCAGTGTTTCATCACAGCCACAGAAAAGTAAACACTCTACACACTTCAGGGTCTCCACCCACATCACAGAGAGACCGTGATTGTTAAGAAATAAACCACATATTGTTGATAAGACTCAGAGAGTAAAGCACTTGCCACACAAGTGTGAGGACCTGAGTTTGGTTTCCCAGAACCCGCAAAGAGTCAGACCTGGTGGTCTGTAATTTCGGTGTTTTCCAGTGGTGTGATTGAAGATGGACATAAGCAAATCCTGAAGCAAGCGTGCAGGCTGTCTAGCCTGGCTTGTACAGCAGCACAAACCAAGAGACTGTCTCAGACAAGGTGCAAAGGCAGGACTGAAATCTAAGGCTGTTCTCTGTCTTCCACATGTCTTCATACTGTGGCACAAGTACAGCCAGAGGAAAACACATGTAAACACACATGTGCATACACACCCCACGCACGTATACAAGAGATTTTTTTGAAAAGAATAGACAACAATAACAACAAAAGATGCTTAGGACCATGTCTTTGCTTACTGAAAGACTTAGCATCATATTCAGTTCAATAGACAAGGTACCAGGAAATTCCTTAAGGGGTTCTAATCTATGAGTCACATTTAGGTCAAGTTTCATTTCCACTATAAGTTTAATAATTTAAAAAAAATAGTTCATATAATAACTAATAATTTGTTTTCTTTTTCCTCCATAGGCATCACTATTGTTTTGTTATTTATTAAAGGGGATCTGTCAGTAAAGCACAGATGCCCAGGAATGAATTATGGCAAACATTTAACAGTTACCTTACTGCTAATTGGTTAGGCAAAATGGGGAATCCTGCAGCTGATTAAACCCTTCTCACCTGCATTGATTTTTTTTTTTTTTACCATTATATGGTGGTTTGGAGCAGTCTAATGACATTTCAAAAATTTTAATGAATGGGGCGCTGTTCTGTTTCCCATAAATACTAAGCAGAAAGACAAACTAGGTATAAAACAGATTTCTTTTTATAAAGTGAACCATTCTTCAACCCTTAGTCGTTTAAGAAGCAACAAGCAAAGTGTAGGTAAAAGATAAATTCTGTTCGCCCATGAGAAATAATAAGGAAGGAGGTATAGCATGCTAATAACAGAGGGGTATTCTGCACCTGTTCTGGGAGATAAATACACATATAGTCTTGGAGCCAGTCCATAAATCAAATTCCTTCAGAACAGGCAGAGGCCAGCCTCGTGCTGGCTGCAGCAGGCGTTGGAAAGAATGGGTGAAGAAGGTCCCACTCCTAGCTCAAAACTGTAGCCACTCTGCGATGCAACCATTCCATCCACACCTGAGCTTGATGTCAAGGTGACTCAAAAGGAAGAACTTGTTCGACTTAGCCAAAGCAGTCCAATTGCATTCTGTCCTCTGAGTCCAGAAGACTTTTATTTCAGATTCTGGCTAGTCCAGCTTTTGAGTAGAAAATGCACTGAAATGAGAGGTGGCCAGCTAATGCATATTAAACCAATCAACCAACAGTATGCTTCCAGGCTTAAGCCATGCCCCTGCAACTGATTTGGGCTACCGTCCTCTTTATTAGTAACTGGAAGTTTTCTGTGTTCCAGAGTCCTCTGTGGTGGCATTTAATCTACTGGGTGGGAGAAAATGAGTTAAATTATATTCATTTGCAAGCAGCATGGCGAAGACATGAATGTTGTAAGCAACAAAGAATTCCACTCTAGTGTAGAAATTGGCAAGGTGAATTGGGACGGAACTCTATGAAAATTTAAAGGTGTTTTCCTTAGGGCGCTCAACTGGAAACTTCTTCTATTTATGTGACTTACTGCCAGCCCCTAAAGCCCCACTCCTGTAGATTGTATTGCATACCCCGCTCTTAAGCATAAAGGAAGAAGATATGGAACACCTACCTGTTTTGTCATTTTGGGTTTGCTTTTTTTAAAAAAGAAAAGAGTTGTGTGAGAGTGGAGGCCTTGGTTCTGCTTCTAGCATCTTCCTGTGTGACCTTGCATAACAGTCTTCACCATTCTCTGCTCTCGTCCAGAGCATCTCCCATCTCATTCAGACAGGGGAGACTGAAGAAAAACAGAACAGCATGGCTGGGCATGGTGGCACACGCTTCGGATCCCAGCACTCTGGGAGGCAGAAGCAGGCAGATCTCTTTGAGTTCGAGGCCAGTCTGGTCTACAAAGCAAGCCCAGGACAACCAAGGTTAAACAGAGAAACCCGGTCTCAAAACAAAACAAACAAAACCCAGAACTGCATACTGTGCTCGGAGTATCAGAGCCAAACCAAACCATAGAGGATCTCTGTCCTCCCCATGCTTCAGTGAAAACATTCTAGTTCCTTTCCTGGAGGTACAAACCAGGAGCTTACACAAGGATAACTGTGAGAAAGGGCTGTATTTTTCAAAACGTTTGAGCTGGGTGGTAGTGGTGCACACTTTTAATCCGAGCACTCAAGAGGCAGAGGTAGTTGGATATTTATGAATTCGAAGCCAGCCTGATCTACATAGTGAGTTTCAGGACAGCCAGGGCTACAAAGAGAAACCCTGGCTCAACTCAACCAACCAAACAAACAAAATAACAAACATTTGAAGCAGTTGCTGATCCTTGAACACAAGATGGTTTTAGGAAATAAAGCCACCTCTCTTTTTCTGAAAACTTGGCTAATCCACTCACCCCGGACTCCATGCTCCCCTGCCGATCTGCACCTGGCACATTCCTCCTCCAGCATTTTGCTCTCTGATTTAATGAGCTCCTTTAAACATGGACCTGAGACAGCTTCACCTCCTTTCCCAACTCACCCTATAGCCTACCCTGTTTCCTTTCCTTCTTTGAAAACATCTGACCTCCCCGTGTACACATTCTGTTGTGTGTCTCCTTCCCTATCTTTACAAATGTTGAGAACAGACCTCTCATCTGTTCTCTGCATGACTAAAACAGCAGGTAGGAATGAGTAAGCACTTAATAAATATTGATTGAGTGAGTGAGTGAGGAGTGAGGAGTGAGATAGGCCCTGCCTGACAAAGGCAGCAGTATACTAAATGGCAGTGCTGGGAATCCCTTGGACTCATCCAGTTTTTCCAGGCTCCATTCCCCCTACTGTTTCCAGAACTACTTTTTCTTGCTACTTAACTTATTTGGCCTACTTGTTCATCACTGTTCCGGCCTTTCTTTGCTGGTATTTTTATTTATCACACAATACCCCTGATCTAAGATGGGGGACGGGGAGGAACAAAAGAAAACCTTCAGCTGCTAAAAATAATGTGAAACTCCTCAACAAGAAGACCTTTCAAATCCCTGCAACCAGTGGATCCGGGCTTCATTGCTACACAGACCTGTAAGTATGAAATAGGAGACATGTGTGCTCAAATTTCCCTTGTCCTCTGTTTTTGCTTTTTCTGTGTTTCTGAGTCAGCCCCTGGCAGAGCTGACCAAGTGAGGCAGGCAGGTGAGGCAGGCCCTGCATAGCACAGTACCTGGCCACCTGCCAGCCTGAGCCAGCCAGCAATCACAGCACAGGCCCTCCAGTTCCTGCTGCTGGAGAACCAGTCCAACCCCGAATGATGCGATTTGCAAAGACAGCTGCTGGGCTCTGCTAACATTTGGGGGAGGGGCAATGCGAGGTGGGCTGGTACATTTTCCTACTGCTTCTTTACTGAAAGAAACAGCTGCAATCTCCACAATTCAGACAAGTAAACAAAAGCTGACAGTGCCAGGCACCACTCTGCGGCAAGCATTCAAATGATGTCTCCCCATGCGGTCTACAGCCAAGTGTCAACTCTTCCTCTCCACAGCAGCAAGGGGAGGCCAAGCACTGCCCTGAATGTGCAGTTCAACCAGAATAGAGCAAGCATCAGTCTGAGACTTTCCTCATTCCATTATTGATTGTCACTCAAGAATATCGTAAAGTTTCAGGAAACTGTGTGTCCCAGAAAAAAAAAAAAAAAAAAAATGCTGTTTTGCTTCCTGAGAGGCAAGCCTGCCTGGGCTCAGGCACATGATCACCTGTGTTGACCTAGCTACAGATTAGTGCAAGGGGAGGAGACAGACTTGTTTCCAGGCTGCCCTTCTGTTTCATCTATCCCTGTATTTGCTTATACAGAAAACAATGTTTATTTGTTATTTTTTTCCCCACCCCTATCCTTTTCATTGTCAGGATCATCTGTCCATTAGAAACATTATCTTTGTGAATCCAGGTGATAATCAGGATGAACTGACTGTCCCTTTGTGTCTTCTTTGAAGAGTTTAGGGTGAGGAGGAGACACAAACAGCTTTGTGTTTGTTTTGAGGTCTCTATTTGAAATATTTGTACTACAAGCAATGAAACCTGCCTGGTAGCTAGCTGTTTATCAATAAAACTTGTTAGGCAGAGGCTATGTCCTAAAAAGGCTTTTTGATTAAGAAACATCTTTAGTTTTATTGTTTAAATTTTATTTATTTTACTTGATGTGTATGGGTGTTTTGGTTGCATATGCTTTAAGTGTGTGCTTGTCTGTGGGGGTCAAAAGAGGGTGGTGGGTCCCTTTTGTCAGCCATCAAATGGGTGCTCAGAACAGAAAGAACCCAGGTCCTCTGAAAGAACATGGAATCCTCTTAACACCTGAGTCCTCTCTCCAACTCTGTTAAGGGGTTGGTCTGATGCTTGTATGTTGTTGACTGAATACACCTATCCCTGTTGTGTAAACCTACCTGATTGGCTGACTAAATGGCCTGTACCTGGGCAGAGCAGAATAGGATAGGTGTTGCTTTTGAGGACAGAAGAATCACAGGAGAGAGGAGGAAGGAGGAAGCCACCACAGTGTGTTAGGTGGAGAAGGAAACTTGTGGGCAAGGAGGAAGGACTCTGAGGGTGGCTTGGATGGAGAAAACACCCATATGAAAAATACAAGCATGTCTTCATAAGATTATGGATGGAAGGTAGTCCAGATAAAGATGGTTAAGGTGGATAGCATTGGATGGGGGCTGGGAGATGAATGGTGAGATTATTGAGAAAGTGTAGGTGAAATGTCTGCCTGGCCCAAGGTATATAAGGAAATTATAAATTCTGACAGGTGTCTGTGTCTTGTTGTTTGTGATAGAGGGTTAGATAATACCGTCGTGATAATCTTAAGGCTAATAATAAACATATTATAATCCAACACTCTTTATATTTACTACAACACAACTCCAAGCAAGTTTTTGTTTTGTTTTGTTTTTAAGGTAAATAAGAAACCAGAAAGATGACTCAGCAGTTAAGAGTACTTTCTACCAGAGGAATGGAGTTTAATTTCTAGTGCTCATATCAGACAGTTCATAACCACCAGTAACTCCAGAATACCCAATGCTCTCTTCTGGCCTCTGAGGCCTCCTTCACTTTTGTGCATATACCTCCACACAGGCACACATACATACATATAATTCAAAATAATGTCATCTTTTTAAGTAACAAAAACTGTTGATATTTCATGTATTTTTGATTTAGCTGACAAGTACTTGCATTATTTAAAAAAAAAAAAAAAAAAAGGATTCCTACACCTTTAAATTCAGCTCATCTGGCTTAAGCAGGCATGGCCAGTGAGGTGGTTAGTTCTTTTGTCAACGTGACACAACTTGATCTGTGATGAGGAAATTTCAACTGAGCAATTGCCTCCTCCTGGTTGGCCTGTAGTAAATTCTGTGGGGCATTTTCTTGATTAACGATTGATGTGGTTCATCCGACTGTGGTGTCATCCCAGGTGGTCTCGGGTTGTTTATGAAAGCAGGCTGAGCAAACCACAAGGAGCAAGCTAGCAAGCAGCACTCCTTTATGGTCTCTGCTTCAGTTCCTGCCTCCAGAGTCCTGTCCCACTTGAGTCCCTGCATTGGTTTCCCTCAATAATAGACTGAAACCTGAGAGTGTATGAGAAAATAAGGCCTTTTCTCTCCAAGTTGTTTTGGTGATGGTGTTCATCACAGCGATAGAACATAAAGTAGGACAGCCTGAGATGACTGGCTATCTGGCACCTGGAAATCCTGTCAGCAAAGACCTCACCTCGGGAAAACATAAACAGAGGCACTCTCTCATGAGCTCATCTCACCAACCATCTTCAGAGCTGAGTAGCCAGGCTCAGGGAAAATCTCTCTCTGACAGTTCATCTCAAGACACTTAGGAATAGTTGAAATTTTTAAACGACATGCGAAGAAAAGTATTTTGCTGATGGCTAAATGTCTAATGTGATCTCTGAAATCCCAGAAGCAATATTTCTTCGGGGGACTGGAGGAGTGAAAGGAAGTGAGCTAGAGCTGGCTGAGCACCAGAGCATCTCAGGAGGAGTTCACAGCCACTACATCAAAAGGTGTTCATCACAGAACAGCTTCACCTGAGGGAAGAGGGATTTCCCAGAGGATTCTACATTATTCTGAGGCCAAGGGCATCTCCAAAGCCAAAATTTCTCTGTCTGCCTGTTAGCATAATGGCAAGCAGCCATTTGCTGAGGGTAACACTTCTGACCAGCTGTGCCTGTAGATGATATTTCTCATAGCAGTAAAGAACACAAGATAGGGGGTAAGTGTATTTTTCTCAGGATAGGAATTTGAGAAGAGAGAACATAATTTGCCTTATACCAACAATTTAATAAGATTTAATAAGATCCAGGCAGGGAGGTACATGCTTAGAATCTCAGCACTGAGGAGTCTGACTTGGTGGGATCATGAGTTAGAGGCTAGCCTGGGCTACATAGTATGACCTTGTCTCAAAGACAAAATAAAAATAGTGTGAGTGTGTGTATACACGTATGTATGTATAAACAATATGAAAAGACTGTCTTCCCAGTGGAGTGACATTGATGCCATGCGCAAAATTCTCCTGCATTTTAATATACTCAAGAGCTAAATGAACTCCTGTTCCCTAGATTAATATTATAGTTGTTTTGTGAGGACTAGCTTCAGTTTATGGATTAAATGCTTGGGATGATCATTACCTTATTTCATGTGCTAAGTGATACAGAAAAGTTTCTATATTTGGAGGATATGTGTGTTATCTATTTGACTTATTCCTGCGTCTTATCCAGGAAACGAGGGCCAGATGTCATTGCACATGTGTTCTTTGCTTTCAGTAAGATCTCAGAAAAGATAAGAGCAATGCACTGATTGGCTACTGTGTCTTCCTGTGGAGCACAGAAAACATCTTGAGACATAAATAGAGAACATAACTTGCCTTACACCACACAATTTATGCTAAATTGCTAATCTGTTCATCTCAGCCTCACGAGCAACACACTTCATCTTCACCTGAGCAGTGGGCATTTGTCCTAAAAAGACTGTTCTTCTGCCAAAGTAAAGGAGACAGACCCAAAATAAGAGCAGAGATGCCAGGCTTTCATCCTGCTTTTAAGTATGTACAGGCCCAAATGAGGGTCGATGCATCTTACGAAATGCAGTTTCTGGGTGCCTGTCCCTCCACACCTCATACACCCCACAATTAGGAAAGATTCTAATAAAACCTAAGAAAAGGAAAACTCCCCGAATGCTTCCTTGTTGTAGAATGCAGGGACATGAAGATGCCTTCAGTTATAACAGGGTTCCTAATCCCAATTCAACCAGGGGCCCTGAGAGGCAGAGACCCTGATATAACACACTCCTTAACAGGGTTCCTTGCCGGGTTCTGGGGTGGTGGTGGTGGCGTTACAAAACCGCTGTGTTCCTGAGCTCTAGACCCGGGATTCTGTTGCAAGCGGACACCTCAAGTGTAAGCAGAAATGGCTGCAGCCCTGTCCACATGCATCTGTCACCTCTTGTTCCTGTCTGGCATCTCCCTTCCTCACCTCCTACCCCCACTTCTCTGCAACCAGCCTTCAAGCAGAGTGATCTATCCTGCAAAGCATAGCTACAGGTGAAAGCCCAGTAAACTGAACTATGTAAGGAATCTCAGCATTGAGTTCTCTCTCCCTCCCTTTGAAAATTTCACCTCATTAAAAGAGAAATCCCTGGGTTTTGGTGATGGGGTGGTGGCAGCGGTGACACTCACCCTTAGTGCTAGCACCCAGGAGGAAGGGGCAGGCCAATCTTTTGAGTGCAAGGCCAACCTGGTCTACAGAGCAAGTTCCGGGACAGCCAGGGCCACACAGAGAAATCCTGTCTTGGAAAACCAAAATAAAAAATAACTAAGTAAATAAATAAATTTATAATATTATTGAAGACCCTATTAGAGTTTTCTTTTAAAAGCAGATCATTCAGAAGAAGTGAATGTCCTGCTTGTTATTTTTCTTTCCTCTAATCTTGTGGAAGATTAGGGGACTCGTGGAAAAACAGAAGTCTTACCTCTGGCCACCTACACTTTTTCTGGGGACCCTGACAGGCTCCACTGCCATGTTCTGTAAGAACATGGAAGGAAATTCAACCACAATTTGAGGAGCCACGCTCCTACCCTTTATCTGCTTTTGCTGTTGTCTTGCATATGCTCTCTGAGTCTAGAGACTTCAAAATCTGTTCGTCTCTGTAAGGCATGCACACCCTCTAATTTCTTAATCTTCCTTGTTACAATGAAGGGACTCTGAAAGGATCAGCTGAACAACTGGGTCACTCTGAGTTCAAACAGGACGATGCTGTTCATGCTAATTTCACTCCCCCCCTCCATTAGATCAAGGAAATGTCCAACTCTGCAGAGCTCTGTAGTGAAATAAAAATCAATCTGAGGAGACAAATTATTAATGCTTTTGCATTCCCTCCCTTTTCATTTGACTATGCATTCTCAGTCCTGACACAGCCAGGATTTGGTAATATCTCAGAACCTCGGCGATATTAGGTAAGAACAAAATGTAATATCACAACTTTGAAGGGGGAGGAGTCAGGTTTAATATCAGGTAAAAATCGCTTGCAGGCCTTATTTGTCAGTTCTCCATAGTATGTTACTTTCATAATTTTCTCAGAATTAATAAAAACAATATATATAATTTTTTAATATGTAGCATATAGTAAGATAACGTATAATGAAGAAAGAACTATTATTTTGCAGACTAAAACATAGAAGTTACATAGCCACATTAGGTCAAAATAACTAATAGATAGAGACAGGACATCAGCCAAGGTTAGGTCATATCAAAGTCCTTTTTGCTGTATCATTGATGAAAGCTGTGTCCCAAGACCTCTGCACACATTCTGTGACTTGAAAAGTGTAACTCATCTCAAGAATCAAACATTGAATCAAGACACTGAGGAATGTTTAGAGAGAGCTGATGAGGATTAAATAATTTTGGAAGCTATGTATCAAAAAAGTTCAATTGAGGAGATGCTGAATATTTAACCGGATTAATAGAAGCCGTGTGGGGATATGGGAGATTTGGATACTGGAGGTCTAGGGTCACCTGTGACTAACAGGCGAAGATGGTAATCCCAGGTAAATGTTCTGAGAATTAAAGTCTCTTTACAACCAGAGAAGAAGAGAAAATGCCGACAAGGGGCCCTTTTTAGTCACTGGAAGCATCCTAGTGGTTCCCGAGCAGCATCCCCTTTGATTGACACTTGGTGAAATTCTGTCTTCAGAGATGCGTGGCTTAGCTGGAATATTCTTCACCTGCTAGGCTTGGATCTAACCCTGGAGATCACACCAAAAAATTGCAATTGTGTTTTTGTCCATGGGGATGGTAAGCGCCCTTCTTCGGATTCACAGAGCAGTTCTTTGAAATCTGTGAACCAATAAATGAATTTTCTTCCAGTACTCCAATTCTGCTTTGTGAAACTGACTCTGGTCTTCACTGAGGAGCACAGCAGAGCTATGTGGTAGAATTAATGCTAGGGACAGGAGGTAATTGGAGGCAACACCAAAGTTCTGGGGATAGTAACTTAGAAGCTGTTGTCGCAATTCAAAGAAAAAGAGAAAGGGAAAGAAAAGAAAAAGAAAAAGAGAAAGAATGATGAGCAAATTCAGTAGAGGATGGCTAAATAAAAACAAAGGAAAAGTCGAAGCTTGGCTACGATTGTGGACTGTGTGCTTGATTGTATAACCTGAGTGTTCCCTTGTTATGGTAGAAAAATGCTGACTTTGGGGGATAGGTGCTGACCAGTGACTTTGAGTCTTATGTCAATAGAGGGAAAAAAAACACATAAAAATTAGAACCATTAAATATTATCATTCCAACTGGTCTAGAGCGTCTTGACCTCAACTCCCTGATGTCATGTAGTTTAAGAAACCATGTCTCAGAAAAACCTGCAGACATTCTTTATCCATTGTCTAGTAACAAACTCAGGGTCTCTGTCTGTAAATGTAAAGAGTAAAAATCATTCAAACATGGATAAAGTTAGCTACCAAAAAGAGAGACAATAATAACAACAAAACTAATGTTAACTACATATAATGTATAAAAGGTCCATTTTGTGGGGGTGCAGCAAGCCCATACCATGCCCCCCTGGACAGTTTTAAAGGATGAATGTCTCTCTTCTGGCTCTGAGATGCCTTTGCAGTATTTTTAACATTGTCCTGTGAAGTCTCGATTTGCCTTAGGAAATTTGTATGGATGCCTAAACTATGAAGAACAAAGTGCACATGGCTGTGTTCTCTGAGTTAGTGAGTTAAATCCTGTGAGTCTTATGGGTTTTCCATGGAGGCTGCCTTGCCAGTTTCTGAGGTCAACCAGAGACCTGCTCCAGAGGTGCTCCTAAGCTGTACTATACTCCTTTATCCTTCTGATTAAAACCTCATTCTTTATGAAAAATGACCACCAGAGCCCACTTCACAGATATGAATGCACATGAACACAAATCTGTATTCACACACCCCCTCTCTCTCACACACACACAATCTTATAATACCCACATCCTCACTCTTACACATACATACACATATGCACATACATATATACACTAATACATACACTATAAAAACATGTTCATGCACATATACTCATATCCACACACATTCACACTTGCGTGTTTACAGACACAGACACCCCCCACAAATACACACTCACATATACATAGGGGCACAGCCATACTTATACACACATATACATAACACAGATAAGCACACACATGCATGCACACACACAGATACACACACACCCTTAAACTTTTCTATTGCTTCATTTTTTTTTTTAATATCTGACAGGGTCAGGATGGAGTTGAGATAAAAAATAAATAGTTGGAAGTAGTCCCATTTGAGACTTATTTCCTGAAAAGAAAACTATTTTCAATAACCTGGAAGTTTATGTAATTTTTGACATGAGGGTTATTTACACACTTGAATGTATGGCATGCATTTTTTTTTTTCAGAGACTCAAATTAACTGCATTTAGACTTGGGAGTTGCTGAAATGAC
This sequence comes from Psammomys obesus, assembly GCF_907164565.1. Classification (NCBI taxonomy): domain Eukaryota; kingdom Metazoa; phylum Chordata; class Mammalia; order Rodentia; family Muridae; genus Psammomys; species Psammomys obesus. The sequence continues at coordinate 13,186,020 of NW_026596091.1, read as the reverse complement.
TTGGGTGTCGGCTGCTAGACCTTCAAATACTAAACTAAAACACAGGCTTCCTGTTCCCGTTCACACTGAAGCTTTATAATATATGGCCTTGGAGTAGATGCAGAGTCATCTCTTGGGATAGCAAGATCTAATTAAAATTCAGTTTGCTGTCTTTAGGAAAGACATAAGCAGTTATATATCCTTTGAGAGGCTCTTATGAAATACACACCTGAGCTTTAGATGGCTACTCATTTGACTGTGAAGTTGGATTTCAAGTCTAGTGGGAGTCAGAGCACATAAAAGAATTCAAATAACATCACTCTGGTATTTCCTGGTGTGTTACCAGGGAGAAGAGAGACCTGGGTAATGAATGCCTTACACGCTTGCAGATCTTACCCACCACTTAGCAAAACAAGGCTATTGTTACATGCAAAAGCCATTCCTTTTAGGGGGAGTAGAAGAGTGAATTGAAACGTGGCTGACATTTCTACCACAGGATGAAATGTTTTTTAAAAATACCATGTTGAAGTTTTCTTAGTTAGAAAAAGAAAAGAAAAACAAAAAAGCAGCAGAAATGGGGGGAGGGGTTCTATAATCCAGTATTCATAAGCAATTCCAGACACTCCATCCATAACTCACTGGAAGACATTATACTTCTAAGCACAGAAGCCATTAGCAGCCTTTTCTAATTCTCTTTTGGTTCCATAAGGGAATGACTGTCTATATTTTGCAATCCCGCATACTGCTTTAAAAAGACAAAGATACACAGTAGAATGAACAGAGAACACAGACGAATGCTTTCTATTAGATTCATTAGTTGACTGCTAAGATGAAACGCTCTAGCACACAAAGGCCTCCCCACCCAGCTGGACTGTGTCTCCTTTTGCTTCTTTTCCACAACAAAGCATTCAATGTATTTTTCCAAATGTTTTTTAAAACCCCACTATGTTGCCTCAGAGCTACTACTCCATTCCACTGCCCCACTTGAAATTCTAATCGACAGTAGTTGTTCTGAGGCAGACCACAGATGGATGGATGACACACCCGCAGTTGGTTTATTATGCATCCCTAGTTAAGTACTAACTGGGATTGTACTCGGGGTGATTTAGGGCTATAGCTCATTTATTCCTTCAACAGCAGTATTAGTTAAAGCAGCTTGAGATGATGAAATAAATACAGCCCCGTAGCCTGATACCTTCATGGCACAAATGACTCACTGGATTTAGATCCCTTCACTATTTTCTAGAGTCTTGGAGTCCTCAGCATTGTCCCGAGAGATGTGAGATGTACCTGGTTTTGTTCTCTGTTGGTTTTTTTTCATTTATCCATTGTAAATAAAACATGATTCATTGCCATCTTTCCTTACTTGCATATTCACTCCTCCACTCTCCTATTCCCCACTCTAGTCCTCTTCAGTTCCCATATAGTATAGTTTCCATATGCTCCCTCACATATGTCTCTCTCCTTGTAAGCTAGATTCCACATATGAAAGAATTACACGTGGCCTTGTTCTTTTGAGTGTTACTTAGCTTAACAACATGATGATTTCTAATTCTTCCATTTTCCTGAAGATAATACAGTTTTATTTTATTTTATGGCTGAATAAAACTTTAGTGTGTATACTCTCCCCACTGTATTCATTTGTCTGTTGATGGAAACCTAGGCTGGATCTATGACATGGTTGTTGTGCTGGCTAGATTTATGTCAGCCTGACACAAACTGTAATCATCTGAGAGGAGGAAACCTCAATTAAGAAAATGCCTTCCTTCATAAGATTGGGCTGTAGACCATTTTCTTAACTACTATTGAGGAGGGTCCAGCCCATTTGGGGTATTGCCATCCCTGGGCTGGTGGTCCTGGTTTCTATGAGAAAGCAGGCTGTGCAAGCCATAAGGAGCAAGCCAGTAAGCAGCACCTCTCCACAGCCTCTGCATCAGCTCCTGCCGCCAGGTTCCTGCCCTGTTTGAGTTCCTGTCCTGACTTCCTTCAACGGTGAACAGAATATGGAAGTGTAAGCAGTTTGCTTTTTGGACATGGTGTTTTGTTGCAACAATAGAAACCCTACCTGAGGCAGCTGTGGCAAGTGGTACTTCAGTAAACACAAAGAGATGCAGCTATTTTCACCACCTTCAGTTCCCATGCTATCAAAATCACCCAATCACACATCCCTGCCTTGATGCAGGATGCTTGATCAATGCATTTCTTGGGCTGGAGAGATGGCTCAGCTGGGAAAGCTTCTTCCACACAAGCATGCAGACATGAGCTGGATCATAAGAACCCACTTTATTTTTTTCCAAGACAGGGTTTCTCTGTGTTGCCTTGGTTGTCCTGGACTAGCTTTGTAGACCAGGCTGACCTTGAACTCACGGAGATCCACCTGCCTCTGCCTCTGAGTGTTGGGACTACAGGTGTGTGGCCATCATGCCCAGCTATTGCCCACTTCTTGAAGAAGTTAACACATACTTGTAATATTAGCAGTGCTGGGCAGTAGAAACGGGTTTTGGCACTCACTGACAAACCAGAGTAGCTGATGACGAAATTCAGACCCATGGGTGACCCTGTCTCCAAAAAAAAAGAAGGTGGATAAGTTCTGAACAGTATTCAAGGTTGATTTGCAGCCAACACATGGGGGCAACACAAGGGTACCATGTGTGTGTACCTACACATATGTGCAATCACACAGGAATAAAAATATGCATACGTGGGGGGGTGGGGGAGCCGACAGAGTGTGCCAAGATGCCCAAGGTAAGTCATGTCACACTTTAACCAGAATGGCCTGCCAAAGTCTCTCTGATGTACACAGTGACCTAACTTGTCTTGTTTATCTCCATTCCCAGCTTAAATTAATTTAAGCTTTCCTCTTAAAGAAATAGGAGAATGATTTCTCAAATATTTGTTTTCTTTGGCAGAACTTTAGTCAGAATTTTAGGCAGTCCTGGTTTGGGAGCAGAAAAAAGTAGTTCTCCATGGCAGAAGCTGGTCATTTCCATAAGTTAATGTGAATCTGAGATATAACAGAGGTGATCATGAGACATCAACAAAACTGTAATATTAGGAGAGAGATTGTATGGAGCTCTGCAAAGGAAGTGACCTTTTAGCTAGGCTTTTAAAAAACTTGTAAAACTAATTACTGTTACCAAGTAGAGAAAACAAGGAACTGCCTAGTAGAAGCCTGTGATCTGGCAGTTAGTCAACCAACAGCTATCCTGCGTTTGGCCGTGGTGTTTTGTTGCAACACTAGAAACCCTACCTGAGGCAGCTGTGGTGAATGGTGCTTCAGTGAACACACAGAGATGCAGCATTGGGGTTCCAATGCAGGATCCAAGAGAACCGATATGGCCTGTAACGTGGAGACAGAGGAGCTTCGAAACCACATCCTAAGTGGTATCCACTCCATGGAGATCAGCAACCGAGAATAACAGCAGAAGAGACCTGGCACGGATGGCACAGCCACCTGTGTAGGCAAAATCCCGAGTTCTCTGGAACTGGGCATTGGGGCATGTGTAGAACACTTAGCCAGGTGCCTGGCACAGAAGCCATGTGCAATCAGCGGCAAACATAATTTAATGCCAGCCTTGTGCGGAGGTTATCATCATCTCAGCTTTCAGATAACGAAAGTAAGGCGAGGTACGGGGGATGCTGGCGACCGAATGTTTGTTCCTCTCCCTCAAAGTACATGTTGAAGCCTAATCGCCAAGAAGCTGAGGTGAAAGAAAGTCAGAGCCTTTGGAAGATAATAAGTACCCAAGGGCTCTAACCTCCCAAGTGGGGCTAATGCCCTTATAAACGAGGCCTGAAAGAACACATTTTCCTCCTCAGCACTGTGAGGAAACTGCTTAATGATGCCAGCCCTGGGGGCTGGAGAGGTGGTTCAGCAATTAAGAGCAAGTACTGCTTGCAGAGGACCAAGGTTCTGTTCCCAGAACCACATCTGGTGGCTCACAACCACCTCCCCCTCTAGCTCCTGAGGCTCCACCATCCTTCTAGCCTTAAGGGCACTTGCCAGTATGTGTACATAAGGACAGACAGATACTTACACATAGTTAATTAAAAAAAAAAACAGTTTGTGGATCTCACCAGACATTGAATCTTCTGATGCTTTGATTTTGGACTTCTCAGCCTTCACAAACTTGAGCAGTAATGTTCTGCTGTTAATCAGTTACTCGGGGTAAGGCACGATGTCTTAATACTCCAAATGGAGTTGGAGTCATGCACAGGCTAGACATCCAAAGCCCCTTAGCTGGAGAAATCTGACAAGCATGAGGGGAAGTTTTCAGTTACCTTGGGAAAACATTGAGAGGGGCGGCCTGGGCACCTTACTTGCTGCTTCCATGAGCCTTTACTCTACAGTGAACCAGCAAACAGCTCACTGTCTTAAGCTGAGCACCTTCTGGCCAAGGGTTTTGTAAGTAGGTTATAGCTAGAGAAATCAATAATGAGCTGATTCCCACAGACCAATTGTAATGAACAGATGGCAAAAGCCAGAGCATCAAGCTTCCAGGAGAGGCTATGGCTATCGGAGATATACTTGAAAAAAATCCCCAAATATTCAGCCATCTCGAAGAAATCATCTTTTATGCACCTGATGGTCTCTGAGAGTTGGGAAGCTTAGGCCGAAGAGAACATAAAGGCTGAGGTCCCCCCTTGCCCTAGAGTGCTCCAGCTTTGTGAGGTAGTTCTTCGGCTTTGTACCTTAGCTATGTACAATTTGCCAGCAGGAACTGAGATTGCTGAATCTCCCTCCATTTCTATGGCCCAGGGATCTCCAGAGATGGCCCTGGCAACCAGAACAGAGTAAGTGGTGAAAAAAAAATCACAAATACCCCAGTGGGACCCAGCAGCCAGATGTGTCCACGCACCAAGATGAATATTCTTCTTGTAAAATAAAAACTGCCAGAGGAGATAGATAACAACTTTAACAAAGAATAAAAAATGCACTTTAGGGACTGAAAAATAGTATTTAGTTTCCAGAGCTCAAAAATCATAAGTTTTTCAATTTAAAAAATTTAATCCAGTTCAGGAAAAGACGGTCCCAGATGAAAAGGGCTTACTAATAGTATGAGGCATTGGAAAGCCAATACCAAATGAGTAGAATTGATTCTCAGAGTGAGCTGATCATCAGATTCACCAGGGAAACCTGTTTAAAACACAACCCCTGCATCTTACCCACCCGTAGCAAAGCAGATGCTCTGAACAGAACCTACAGTACTATTTGTTTACAGTGGACACTGGCTTTGCTTGGTGGAACTGAGTACAGAGAGCTGTGAAGGCTGACCACATACACTGAATGATTATTGGGTGGGGCAGGTCCCAAGGCCTACTGTGAGGGTTAGAAGGCCTGAAAAAGGGTTAACATGCCCAGTAAGTAAATGGGGCTCATAGAGAATTACTTTATGAAACAAAGATTTTCTGATGATTTGGTTTCCTGAGAATAACTCTTTACTTGGTTAGTCACTTGCGCTTGTTAAATACCAAGTGAAAATTTTGATATGCTTAAGTCTAACTTAGAGTAAAGCACAAAAGATAATAACTAGCCAAACCAAAGCATGGATGGGTTGGTGGTTAAGAGCTCTTGCTACTCTTGTAGAAGACCTCCCGGAACCCACATCAGGCAGCTAACAGCCACATGTAACTCCACTTCCAAGAGATCTGACACCCTCTTTGGGTATCTACATACATGTAGTATATATACACACATATAATCATGAACATACATGTATATACAAATTTAAAAAGAAAATTAAAAAGTCTAAGTATTATCAGGTAGACATTTGAAGTCTGGGTTCAGACATATCAACATGTACATTTCCTATATTCTGTGAGCATATTAGATAATTGAAATAATGTTTCTGGAGTGTTAAGGTCAGAGCCTGAGTCCTAGCAACCTGGAAAGGTAGGCTCAGCCACCCCTCTTCAACAGGCCAATTAAAGCGATGAAAGTGATAAGTGTAGAAAGAGGTATTTAATATGGCCACATTAAGAAGAATAGATAAAGAGGAACAGTGACCCTCCCGAGTCTGTTTTAGTTTTATATAGAAGGCAAGAGGTATGCATAACTAAGCAACCCTGGTCAGGGTGTGGCCCCATCCACCACTGATCCATCATTGTCTCAGCCCCAGTCTCTCTTGCAATGTGGTCTGGCAAATTGCCAGAACTGTGTGAAATCTCTTCTGAAAGTCAAGTTCCTGTTCTGGTTGAAATCAGGATTTACTTTCAACTTGTCCCAGCACGAGGGTCCCAGGGAATTTCCATTCTTGGGGATGAAGGTTGGAATAGCCTGATAGCCAAAGGGGGAACACAAGTGTCTCTGTGTCTCTTTGCTCCTGCTAAAATGGATAAGGTTTTACAGTCTTACATTCTAGCCACTGACAGAAACTATACTCCACCTATCTCCTAGTGTTCTGGAAAGACAGATCTGTGGTAAGACAGGAGTGAAGAACCATAGGGATACAGGATGTCCTGAGGGCAAATGTGTAGCACAATGTTGAACTTCAAGTCCCCGAGGAAGGGAGATGGTACATGACTTCTTGAATTTTATTCCCTTTCAAATACCTGCTTCTGAGTCGCTAATATAAAATACCATGTATCAAAGGAGTCTTGGATCAAGACAGGAAAAATCCTGAGAGCCTCCAGTAGATTCTTTATTTGGAGCTGTTTACTATTCTGGGAAATGTGATGGCTTTGACTTAAGTGCAAAAAAGAGGAGGAAGAAGAAGAAGAAGAAGAAGAAGAAGAAGAAGAAGAAGAAGAAGAAGAAGAAGAAGAAGAAGAAGAA
>NW_026596091.1:13152483-13179256 GCF_907164565.1 Psammomys obesus | reverse complement strand
AAGAAGAAGAAGAAGAAGAAGAAGAAGAAGAAGAAGAAGAAGAAGAAACAAGAAGAAGAAGAAGAAGAACAACAACAACAACAACAACTTTTACCTACTCCAACCCTGATAAGCTTGTTTTGACTTTAGGACACATCATATTTATTTCAGACTAGAAGGATATTTTGTTCCCTTCTGCATATGTCATTTTAGAATTTTTCTCTGCTCATTGCCTTAATCATCCTTCCAACTAAAAGAATAATCATCCCTCCCTTCAAATTTAAAGGAAAGCCTATGTTAATCATCTCTGTACTTCCTTTTTTTCCTCCATTGAGACACTGCTCATACTTATAACTAGTTCTAAGACACATGGAGGTAGGCTTCGTGTGTTCTATGTTCAGTTTAGAAACTGCAGGGGTTTCCACATGGAGGGAGGTCTAGGATAGATGGAATGACAATGTGCATTTCTCCATCATTACACTGAGAGGTTCTCTTGATTGAGAGTTAGCCAAATCCTCCAGGTGATATGGTGCACGCCTATAATCCCAGCACTTGGGGAAGCAGAGGCAAGCAGATCTCTGTGAGTTCAAGACCGCCTCATCTACAAAGTAAGTCCAGAAGAGCCAAGGCTACACCCTGGGAAAACAATGAGAGGAGGGGGAAAGGGAGGGATGGAGGGAAGGAGGGAGAAAATTAGCTAAATTCAACTCTATTTTGCTACCTGGAACAGTGACAAGAAGACAGAATGTATTCAATAACCTTCCTTAAATACACTAAGGCTTTTGTTTAATCTGTGTGTTTGTTTATTTTTGTCAGGGAAAAAGCACGGGACAGAAATTTAGAATAAGGGTAGATGTTGGAAATAAAATAAAAATAGAGTTGTTCTTTCTTGTCAATAGGACACAGACATTAAGTACCCCCAAAATAAAGGTAAGCCAGAATAAGAGGAGATATTTAATAGAACTGAAAGAGTCCAGATAGCTGAAATATTTAAAAAAAAAAAACAGAAAATGATATTAAATGAGACAACAGCTTAAAAGTCAGTTTTCAACTAGACAAGAGATCCTTTCGAATGCTGGTCCTGGCATAGCTTTTAACAATGAACCTGAGTACTCACTGAATGGCATGCCTAGTGATTCACCGTTTCTAAAGGCAGAGATGACCTCGCAGCAGCCCCATTGGACTTGCCTCAGTAAGCTGACTTCAGATTACAGAAGAGAGCCAGATCCTACAGGCCTGAGCCTCTCCTTTCCCTGAGTACAGCATTTCTGCTCTTCAACTGGTCAATATTCTGCGCTTCCATATTCTGCTGAAGCCAAGCTCATCTTCCTCATATTGACAAACAACAATCTGACAAATAACATATTGACAAGTGGCTTTGTTGTAACTTGTTTCTCATAGGTAACGTGTCCAAGTGTGAGACAGGCACCTATCTCTCTGGGGCAGGTAGAAATATGCCTTCTGTTACTTCTCAGTCTTCCCATTCTACAAAGCTAATCATAAGGAAAGGAAGAAAAATATCATCTTGGCCTAATGGCCTCCTTAGCAGGAGAAAAGTTTGTAACAACTTTAATGGGTAGAAATGCACTATCCTAAGCATTGTGACAATAAAAAGAACTGAAAGCAAGGATCCCTCTTAGGGCAAAAGTGAGGACCAGTGATGAGAGATGAGATCAGGTTTGCAGGTTCAGCTAGAAGGTGCATGTCTTCTAGCACAAACATGACAGCATTAGGAAAGTCTACCTAGTATTTTGAGAAAATAAGACCTTCTCTACCTGAATGGCTACCAAGGCTCTGCTCAGCAAGGTCATTGGTGAACTTATATGTACCAGGTTCCCAAAAGGTTTTCCATTGAGGCAGCATGCACACATAATTCGTTTCTGAAAAGAGATTCACCCACACTCTTGGCACCTGGGATTCCTAAGTAATGCTTTTCATTGCTTTGTTGAGCATGGTTCCTGGGATTCTCAGCCAATACAAGCGGATAAACAAAAGTGTAGAAAATATAAATGTTTCTATAATTCCTTTAAATATTTATGTTTTCTTCAGTTTATATTAATTTGTGTGTGTGTGAGAGAGAGAGAGCATTCTCATATTTTCATTCCATGGTTCATTTGTTGAAGTCAGAGGACAAGTTGTAGAAGGGAGTACTCTCTTTCTCCTTCTCACATGTGGGTCCTGGGCATGGAACTCAAGTCATTAAATTGAGTAACAAACAGCTTTTCCTGCGGAGCCATCTTGATGGTCCCATTTAAGTCTCAGCTTTTTAAATACTGCAGACTAATGAGTGAATCATGAATTATCTGCAGAGTTAGTAATTGTGCAACAAATTACCACTACAAACATCGGATTGAAAACAACACAAACTCACTATCTTACATCCGGGTGTGGCTGGAGCTAGTTTCCTGATGGGATTTTTGTCTTGCCATCTTCTGGAAGTCATCTATAGTTCCTGTGTTGTGGCTTTTTCCTTAATCTTCAAAGCCCATTTGACATCTGCAAATTTTTCCTCTTCCTGTTTCCCCTCTTCTCTCTCTATCCCTCTTCCTCTGTTAGAGATATATTAGCTTCCTTTTCAAATACAATGCTCTTGTCTCCTCCTTATGAGGACCTCTGTGGTTACACTGAGCCCACTGAAATCATCTCCTTAGAGCTCTCTACCATTAATTCCATCTGCAAGATCAATTTTTGCCATGTAACTAACAAGTTCACAGCATCTAGGGATTAAGATGTGGTCATCAAAGGAGGCAGGTATTATTCTGGCATCGCCCCAACATCTTAACAATGAATGAATTATTTCTGTTTATTATCCCCTGAGCAGACAGCAGAGCATTTAAAAGGGCATAGGTCAGAACAGGGCAAGGGAGAGATCCCTGGAACCCAAGGTGTCATTGGTGTAAAGCATCGCTCATGCTGACTATGGATTCATGATAAACAGAATAGATTGAAGTTGCATTAACAGAGACCAGGATACATAAGGAGCCATGAAGATAAAAATAAACCATGATTTGAGTCATCTTCAAGGTAGCATATCAAAGCATCCAGTACCAGAAACCAATGCTATCATCTTTGTATGAAAGATCATGGGTTACGATATGTTTTCTAAGGTTTTAACGTACATCGTTTACTATATTATGTACAAATGTAGTTCAGGTAATAATCTTTAAGCTTGAAGAAAAGCAACACTCCTCAATTGCCTTATTAAATAACCTATCACACATAATCTTACACGTGAGAAACAGAGCCAGTCATGTGTTGTTTAGCTTGTAATGGATATCCTATTTTAAAATAGGAAATAAAATGATTGATAAATTGTCAGTACTTGCCATTATTACTTATGATGGCTTGTATTTGCCAATTCAAGCAGGTATAGATAGTTAAAGATTGGTGATACAAGTATTTTTGAGATAAAGTTAGATGTATAACATGCTGAATTAATATAAGTATGTATTCTTACATATATATTATATGAAGAAAATATGAACAAAACCTGTGTTTAGAACACATAAAAAAATTAAAGTACCATGATTCTCTACTTCTTCTTCTCTCACGCCTATGATTTCTTCATCACCTATGGCCTTGACACAGGGATGGCTTCATCTAGGGATCTAGTTCAGTGTCCCTGAAGGAACTTTGGTCTTTGTAGAGGGGCAGACCAAACCAGATCAGGTGGGTGTCACACAGATGCCTCCTACTCAAAAACATGGCAGTTCACAGTCTTGCTAAGTTTTAGGGTGGTCTTTGATGACTTGTTCAAACCACCTTGTAGTATTTTGCTATAGAAGTGCCACAGTTTCTCTTTCACTCAGGATGTTGTTCAAACCTTGACCCAACCTTGTAGATACCTGTCAACTCCCAAAGCTCAACCTAGTGGTCTCTTCTCCCCATTAAACATTGGGATAATTTTTTTTTTCCTGTGGCAACCTCTAAAATGACCTCTGACTTCCTGGTGCCTATGCTTTTGGTTAATACTCCTGTTAAATATTGGTTAGACCTAGAAATTTAAAAAATTCAAATGTATTAATTTTTAAACCATATGCTTCTTGTTTGCATGCTGTGTCGGGGAGGACAGGGGCTGTGCCCAATCCCCTGGAGTGAAAGTTACAAGCAGTTGTGAAACACCTGACATGGGTGCTAGGAATTGAACTCAGGTCCTCTGCAAGAACAGCAGTGTGTTCTTAAGGGCTGAGCTACCTCTCCAGGCATAGAAATTAATTTCTAAGAATAAAATATGGTATTATATCACATCCATAAAAGTCCATTATGACCATGAGGTTCATCTTGTTTTCCCATTCTTCTGCTGCTGCTCATTCCGAGGGAAGATGGCTGCCTTGTTCTGAGCTCTCTAGTGAAGAGGTTCATGTAACAGAGAGCTGAGGGAAGTGTCATGCAACTACTAGTGAGGAAGTTCAACTCTCAAGCCCAAATGCTCATTAAAGCTAAATCCTGCTGGGCAGTTGATGACACATGCCTCTAATCTGACCACTCTCAGGAAGAAGCAGGTAGATCTCTGAGTTCCAGGCCAGCTAGGTCTACAGAATGAGTTCCAGGACAGCCAGGGCTACACAGAGAAATCCTGTTTTCAAAAACAAAAACAAACAAAGAGAAAAAGCTAAATCCCATGAACACGGAAGGTTTCCCTGGTTTGCTTGGATCCTCAGATGTCTGCCATCATGGTTGGATGGGCTGAATCATGTCCCCCTCTGTCCCAAATTTGTAGGTTCTCAGTACCTCAGAATGTGACTGCATTTGGAGATGGGTCATTAGAGTGGCAACTAAGTTGAAATGAAATCATTTGGATGGATATTATATCAGTAAAGAGAAAATGTAGAAACGGGTATGTACAGAGATGGGTGTGTGGTGAGACAAGGTGAAAATAACCAAGCAATTTCTCTTGTTTCAGTCTCCAGTCTGTAGAATTTTGTTTTGGTTCTCACAGCAAACTAGAATATTAGCTGACACCTTCATTTCAACTTCAGTACTGAGCTAGAAAGCCCCGATAAACTATGCTTAGATTCCTGACCAATAGAAACTGGAAGATAACTGTTTGGCTTTAAGTATCCTCCCTTGGGTCCTCCTTGTTAATTATCTTCTTTGGGTCTGTGAATTGTACTATGGTTGTGCTGTACTATATGGATAAAATCCACTTATAAGTGAGTACATACCATGTGTGTCTTTCTGGGTATAGGTTACCTCACTCAGGATGATCTTTTCTAATTCCATCCATTTGCCTGCAAATATCATGATGCCCTTGTTTTTAATGGATGAGTCAAAGAGTGGATGGAGCAAAGGGAGCCTTGTGGAAGAGTGAGGGGAGGGACTGAAGGAACCAGAGATGACAGGAGCTCTACAAGAAGACCAATAGACTCAACAAGGGCCCAGGAGGATTTGTGGAGACTGAAACACCAACAAAGAACCATGCATGGACTGGACCTAGGCCCCCTACACAGATGTAGCTGATGGATAGTTAAGTCTTCAAGTGGTTTCCCTAGTAAGGGGAACAGAGGCTGCCTCTGACATGGACTCTGTTGCCTGCTTTTTGATCTCTTCCCCTTGGCAGGGCTAACCTGGCCAAGCTACATGGGAAGAGGATGAACTCAGTCCTGATGTGACTTGATGTGGTAGGGTGAGTTGGTAGGGGGTTCCCCTTTTCTGAGGAGTAGGGGAGGCAGGATAGAGAGAAGAAAGAGAGGGTAGAATCAGGAGGAGACGAGGAAGGGACTACAGTTGAGATGTAAAGTGAATAAATAAGTAAGCAAGTAAATAAATAAGAAAGAAATGTTTGAACTGATGAGAATTGGGATAACACATTCCATTGCAATAGCTAATTAATACATCGTTCTGTCTGTCTTTGTACACACATATCTCACTGTATTTAAGAGACTACTGTGGGGCTCTGGAGAAATGGCTTGGTGATTAAGAACTCTCTGCTCTTTCAGAAGATAGGTTTTAGTTCTGAGTAGCCACATCTGATAGCTTACAACTAACTGCAATTCCAATTCTAAAGGATGTGATGCTCTCTTCTGGCCACCATGAGTGTGCATGTAAAAACATACACACACATACACAAACAAACAAACAAAAAAGAGAGAGGAGGAAAGGAAAGGGAGAGAAAGAGATAGACATATATACATAAATGAAATTATATCTTTTAAAAATATATATATTGCTGTATAAATAAACTTAGATGTCAATATAACTCACTTCTCTTATAGTTTAATATTCACAGTAATGGTTTGAGTTAAGAATGGCTCCCATGGGCTCATATAATTAAATACTTTATTCCAAGTTGGTGGAACCATTCGGAAAGAATTAGGAAGTGTGGCCTTATGGGTGGAGATTTTTTCACTGGGGACTCAAAAGTCCACAGCACTCCTTTATATCCCTCTCTGTTTCATGTTTGTGGATCATGATGTAAGCTTTCAACTATTGCTCCAGCATCATGCCTGGCTGCCTGCTGCAATGCTCTTTTGCCATGATCATCATAGACTCTAACTCTGAAAATGAGAGCTCCAAATAAACTCTTTCTTCTACATATTGCTTCAGTCGTGGTGTCTCATCGCAGCAATAGAAAAGCCATTAAATGCAGGGTTGTTTTTTGTTTTCTTTTTTTTTCACTGACTTCCATGTGAAATGCAATCTCAATAGGCTTTGTGTGATGTGTAACTTTTCCTGAAGATTTGTGCAAGAAACAGTCAGAAAACACTAGATAAAACTTCTCTGTAGCACTGCCCCTTCTTGCAAAGTCACGTCTTACTATTTGAAGCTGTAGTCCAGATGACCATAAAGCTCTGGGAATTCTTCATCCCACAGGCTTCCTCTGATGGTGTGACAATGCAATGCATACTCTCCCTGTGAGTTCTACGTTTCACTGAGCTATACAGTACTCTACATAGGGTAAGAGACTCTATGGCAAATACAAGGCATTGATGAGAAGATACCCCCAGTGACCTCAGAGACATAGGAAAGTGCTAGCAGGTTTCTTATACTGACTAATGTAATTCTATACAGTCTCATTTGAGCTAAAATTTGAATTTATAAAATTTTACTCAAAGAAAGCCCTCCAAATTTTGCAAGCTTTAGAGAAAGCCTCTATTCTGCCTAACTGGGTTTATCAAGCACTTACCAAACAAACACAGTGCTAACCTGTGAGAAATTTTCATATCAGTCCCTGAGGGTATTTTTTTTTAACTTAATTCTATATAATTACTTTTCTTGCACCTGTATCAAATTGGTCAGAGTCAAGGTCACATCCAACCCATTTTTGTGTCTGAGTGCTCATAAAAGTGCCAGGTGTTCAGTAAGAATTTCATAAAAAGAATATTGACGAGTTAGGCACATGGATGACTAATTTAATCCCCACTCATGATTGACTCTAGTGTATAAAATAAGGGACTCTGCATTAGCATCGCCTGTGCCCCAATATAAGCTGTAGTGGTACCCAGAGGGGATGGGATTTTAGCACTATACTCCAGGCTAAAGAAAGGTTCTCAGCTCCTCACTCTCCCATACTCTAAGGCTCGGAAGAGGGTTTCCCCATTCGGTTACTCAGCTCCTCTGTCAGGGACCAGAACACAAAATTTTAAGTGGAAGTTTGATTCTGACCCCAGGACATGCCAAGGTGTCTAGACCATTTGTGTCTGTAATAGCAATATTTGTCAGCAGCTGACATTTGGACCTCCCATCTGCCTGCTTTTCACAGCTTCGAAGGGAGAAGGGCGTATTTACTCAGCACCCTAAACCAAATGATTTCTTCTTAAAAAATAAGAGCTGGGCTCGGATGTTTGCTGCGAGACCAGAACATTCATGTTTTAAGAGGTCCAGATAAATATTTGTCCCAATTTGAGCTGATTTTAGGGAAACAAACACAAAAACAGTAACAACCCAGGGTTAACAAAAAAAAAAAAAAAAAAAAGTGACTTTTAGCAAACAGCAGAACTGAGATGCAGTCAGTGAAAACAGACAGAGATTCCATTCAAATGAAGAACTGTCCAGAGAAGGTCAGGGAACAAAGGAGCCAGAGAAATTATTTAGAAGGCAGGATAATAGAATCGGGGCCTGAAGGATCATGGAACAATGAAGGGATGGAGACACAAGCTTGTAGAGCATTGAGCATTGTTCGATGGTTAGGTTAGTCTCACAAGAAGGAGGGGGTGGGGATCAGGCAGAGGGAGAAAGAGGGAGAAAGATAAACTTATGTATTGCCAGGCGTGGGCACACAACTCTATTTGCTGTGTGAATGTTTTCTGCGACTTCTGCAAGAGCTCATTTACAATTTTAATTTAGAATGTCTTTAAATAGCTCCAAGACAGGATCATTAACTGGGAGTTACTATAAAATAAAAACAAAAACATTGCTACAGAGTGGGAGTTCTCATACCATAATCGAAAAGACCCGAGCTGTATTTCCAACCCCTGGCCCCACAGACCATGAGGATTTTAATAATAGTGTTTCCATAAAAGCTGGACTGAAGGCAATCACCACCCAAACCAAAGTGTGCAGGGAAATCACACCACTGCTTCCAGACCTAAGCTTTTCTTTAAAATGCAAAATTATATGCTATGGTAAAGGTTTGTGTAAGTCATAAATTGAGGGAACACACTAAAAGCAGAGCATGAGGACATTTCAAAAGAAGGGGAGGGTGTTCTCAAAGTCATCAGAATCAAAATGAAGTCACTTTTGTCAAGCCGTTCCTTGCGTTCACAGTCTGGGCTGGGTGTTTCCAGACTCTTGGCATCTTCTTGTTCCAGAACAAAATAAGTGCACTCAGACTGTGACATCGCAAGAATAGTTTATTCAAAGCAAAGTAATAGGACAGATCAGAAAGAAAAATCCAGTCAAGAATAATGGTCAGGATACTCAAGAGCCCCAATTGTTATCTGGAGCTTGCTTTCATAAAATTCAAGAGAAGGAGGAGCTTGAAAGTTAAGGGGCATCGCAAGCCTCTTAGGTTGATTGGCAGGCTTGGGTTAAACGCGCCTTTGCTTACTGCTTATGTCCCATATTGAGATGCATCTGATTTATATCATATGCACGCCTAATTATTCATGGGAATTAGATGATAAGATAGGGAATTATCCTTAAAATTTCAGGAAGAGGCCACTTTGCCTGAATGCACATGTACCTGAATCCAGACTTGGCCCGGTCAGCCCTCTCGTCCTTATCCATGAAAATATTTCAGCAGTACTTTTGAAAAGGATTGTCTGTGTTTGATTGATTGTTAAGGAGAGAAGAACCCTGTCTCACTGTGTACAGGGGAGTGCATATGCAGTTCCACACAGGTGGGGATTGTAGGTTGCTAGGCACATCATGCGGAGTGACTGTGTCTATGCTGCAAGCCAAGTGGGGTCAGATTATTAAACTATTCTCTATGCTCGCTTGTATCAAAACACTGACAACCATAATAATGACGAGACTCTGAAGGAGAGATACTCGGCGTATTCGTTTGATAGCAAAAGTGTTCACAAAAGCTTCTCTCAGAAATACAACCTTGCATCCAGACCCCTACAAATGTCCACAGGAAATACCTCAAGGACTCCTGTCCAACCACTGACTATCTGTCGTTGGAACTATCCCATCCTCATTATTGGTGCTTGTGGTCTAAGGAACGGTTACCAAACAGCTTATGTAGATTCTTCAGTTTGCCCTTTAAAAATCCCCTCCTGCCCAACCTTTCCACACACAACCATGGCTTTCACAGCTTGCACAGGACTCAGTGCAATGAACCATGCTGATTCCTAAATGGATATCATGACTGCTTAAAGTCTGTCTGCTTGTTACTTAGATTGTCAGATAAAGAAAATACAAACCAGAGCTTGATTATATATTCTCAAAAATCTACCAGGCGTTGGAAGCATATATGTTCTGGATCCAGTGATTTTTTTTTTTTTTTGAGACATGGAGACACTGTAAGCAAGCTACATGAAAAGCATACCACACTCTACTAAGACTTGTTCAGAGAAATTCACTGTTCTAGGTTTTCATGCATGAAGTGTGCAAAGCCCCATAACCTTCAATGGTCAGTGAATGCTCTCAGTTGCAGAGACCATTGACATTGAGGTTGGCCAACGGCTCTGGGTAGTTTAGGGGATAATGAATGTTAGCTTTTATAGAGAGCCTTCTTTTTGTTTGAAACCCATGCAAAACGTGTTTGGGATGATGTTTAGGAGGTGATTACAATCATATGAGAATGTGTAAACAACTCATCTTATGGTAAATATCTTACCCCCAAATCAATATGGCCCATTATTTAAATAGAAAACAGCAGTAGTAAAATGATATTAGTGCTTTTGGCTCATTATGTTGTGGAATTATCTAGAAGCTCCTTAATACTGGCCCAAGACATTTAATTTGTATTACGTGATGCTACATCTCTTATAAAGCCGCTTGAGGCAGCTGCATGTCTAACGAGGTTGATTAGAGAAGAGGAATAGATGTCTTCTACATCAAAAGGAATCTCAACAACTGTGGAACGACTGTATTAATTTAATTTAACCAATAGTGTTATTTATGCCCTGACCTCTTTCAGGAAAGATTTAAGAATTTAGCTACCTTAAAGGTCTGAAAGGTGTAGGTACTCATGAAAGTCTCAGATTAATATCTAGAACATATAATGTGTCCAGATAATTTTCAATTATCAACACATTAATCTAAGCTTGAAAGGGAGCTTTTAAAATACACTGAAATATCAACTAACTTTAAACCTACATTCTTAAAAAGCAACTTTGTCATTTGGAGGGCTGTGCAATAAATCCATTGTTTGAAAGAAAGAAAGAAAGAAAGAAAGAAAGGAAGGAAGGAAGGAAGGAAGGAAGGAAGGAAGGAAGGAAGAAAGAAAGAAAGAAAGGAAGGAAGGAAGGAAAGAAGGAAGGAAGGAAGGAAGGAAGGAATCTGATGGTATTGCTCAGTTTATTTTATCTATCATCCTACCATTCTACTACTTATTAAAATTATGTGGAAGAAGGTGTGTGTGTGTACATACATGTGTGTGTGTGTGTGTGTGTGTGTGTGTGTGTGTGTGTGTGAGTGTGTATGTGTGTGTGTGTTTCGACATGGTCTGGTACTTTGCTTGTCCCCTGAGATCGTTACAGTTCTACGAGCAAATGCACATATATACCAAATGATGCCCTGTAACCTTGTCTCTAAAATTATCCCTGATTGGCCAATAAAATTTCTGTACATGGGTTGGGCAAAAGAGAGGTAGGCAGAGCTAAGGTTCTCAGGTTTGGAGGACAGGAGGATCACAGGAGAGAGAAGAGAGAAGAGAGTCAGGAGAGGTGCAGGGAGGAAGAAGAAGGCAGAGTCACCATGGGTTAAGCATGACCTAGAAACACAATTGGAGAAAAGCAGCCCCCGATGGAAAACACGTGCAAGTATTTATGGCTATTACGAATGAGAAGTAGCCCATATAGGAATAATTAAAGCAACTGATATGGAATGTGGGGCTGGGAGATAACAAGGTAGCTTAGGGGGTTAATTTCTGCCCAGTTCCAGTGTATAGGTATATTAAAAATCTATTGGGTGTCTGTGCCGTTTATTGATATGATAGGGGACTAAATAATAATTGTCACCTTAATGACCATATAAATTAATAGTAGATATCAATAGTGCATTTCTACTACATAAGTTTGAAACTTATCTTCAATACAATAACGACTTGGAAAAATATTCATCTTAGTTGAACCTAGAAAACAAAAAGACAAATTC
This sequence comes from Psammomys obesus, assembly GCF_907164565.1. NCBI lineage: Eukaryota > Metazoa > Chordata > Mammalia > Rodentia > Muridae > Psammomys > Psammomys obesus. Next base: position 13,167,571 of record NW_026596091.1, on the reverse strand, counting down.
ATTACTCAGTGAGAATGAGGCTTTTTATCAGTATGTTTCAAAAGTAAAAATTTCAAGCCAGAGCATTTCAGTAGAGTCCTCATACCCCCTTCCTGTAACTGAGATGAGTAATGACATTTTATGATAAGGAAAGAATACATCTTTAAGACAGTTACCCTCAAAAAATTCTTCAGATATTCTTAATTGTCTGAGAAAGCACCAGATTGATTTCCAAAGTGGATATACAAGTTTTCATTCGCACCAGCAGTGGAGGAGTGTTCCCCTTTCTCCACATTCTCTCCAGCATGCATTGTCACTTGAGTTATTCATCTTAGCCATTCTGGTGGGTGTAAGGTAAAATCTCAGGATCGTTTTGATTTGCATTTCCCTGATGACTAAGGCGGTTGAACATTTCTTTAAGTGTTTCTCTGCCATTCATTATTCCTCTACAGAGAATTCTCTGTTTAGCACTGTACCCCATTTTTTAATTGGATGATTGGATTTGTTGCTGTTTAACTTCTTGAGTTCCTTATATACACTGGATATTAGTCCTCTGTCAGATATAGGGTTGGTGAAGATCCTTTCCCAATCTGTAGGTAGTCGTTTTGTTTTTGTAGCAGCTTTATTTGTAATGGCCAGATGCTGGAAACATCCCAGATGCCCCTCAATTGAGGAATGGATACAGAAATTGTGGTACATCTACACAATGGAATATTACTCAGCAATAAAAAACAAGGAAATCATGAAATTTGCAAGCAAATGGTGGGAACTGGAAAAGATCATCCTGAGTGAGGTATCCCAGAAGCAGAAAGACACACAGGGTATATACTCACTCATAAGTGGATATTAGACATATAATATAGGATAAACATACAACAATCTGTACACCTAAGGAAGCTAATCAAGAAGGAGGACTCTGGCTAAGATGCTCAATTCCCATTCAGAAAGGCAAAGAGGATGGACATCAGAGGAGGAAGAAAACAGGGAACAGGTCAGGAGCCTACCACAGAGGGCCTCTGAAAGGCTCTACCCTGCAGGGTATCAAAGCAGATGCTGAGACTCATAGGCAACCTTTGGACAGAGTGCAGGGAATCTTATGAAAGAAGTGGGAGATAGTAAGACCTGGAAAGGACAGGAGATCCACAAGGAGAGCAACAGAACCAAAAAGTCTGGGCCCAGGGGTCCTTTCTGAAACTGATACTCCAGCCAAGGACCACTCATGGAGATGGCCTGGAACCCCTGCACAGAGGTAGCCTATGGCAGTTCAGTGTCCAAGTGGCCTCCGTAATAATTGGGACAGGAACTGTCTCTGACATGAACTGATTGGCCTGCTCTTTGATCACCTACCCCTGAGAGGGGAGCAGGCCTTACCAGGCTACAGAGGAAAACAATGCAGCCACTCCTGATGAGACCTAATAGACTAGGATCAGAGGGAAGGGGAGGAGAGCCTCCCTTATTAGTGGACTGGGAGAAGGACACGGGTGGTAAAGAGGGAGGGTGGGATTGGGAAGGGAGGAAGGAGGGAGGTACAGGGGGGATACAAAGTAAATTAAACTGTAATTAATAAAATTAATTATTTTATTAATAATTAATTATTAATAATTAATAATTAATAATAATATTAATTAATTAATTATAATTAAATAATAAAAAATTCTTTGGCTTTTTTTTTAGATTAAAGGATGATGTCAAAGAGATATATTTCTACTAAATCACTCCAGTATTCTCTAAACATATTAAAGATATGAATACCCACACAGTTTTCTACTATGGGTTGAAGCCCAAAATCTAAAACTAAAAATTAATATCCACTTTCCTTCTGCCACTAACTCTCCATTGGGAAATTTTATAGCGGTAGCTCCCCTGAAAAGATGGCTGACTAGATAACCTCAATAGCATATGCTTTACTTTCCACGGGGTTTAGTGCCATCCTATATTACTTAAATTACAGATTTTATAATAATTTGGAGCAACAAACAAATTGATGCAGGCTACTGGGAGAGAAGAGTCACCAGTGGGCTTTGGTGATGTATACTGAATGCCACCCTGCCAGGCCACATGCATCAGCAGACACTGCTGCATAGTGGACTGACAATTAGCGTGGCAACCAGTCATTTCCTGATTGAATTTGTTCCAAAGGAAGGAATACATGTCCAATACATCGTAAACGTGGCCAGAACCCATAGCTTGTAGGGAGCTCATCGTTCTTAGGGAATCTGCTACTGTTTCTAAATGGACGTATCAAAACTGCCTTTCAAATGTTTGTGTTTGTAGCCCCAAAATTCTGCTTCTTTCAGCCTGGGTCGGAGAAACTTCTTTAGCGGTGGGCAGCCGTCCTTGCAGATTCATAACTGGTCAAAATGGTGAGAATAAGTCACGGTTGGATTTTCAGCCTTAAATGGGACCAGTATATGCCCCACCTCCCGAGGCTCAGGGAACACTGAGGACGAGTGGGGGATGGGAAGATGCAAGGGTTGAGGGGTGGGAGAAGCAGCGTGAAATGTAGTATTCTAGACACGATACGGCCGTTGCACTCAGGAGCTCCGAGCAGCTGTGATTATCCGCACAAGGCCTACACAAGTTCAAGCTAGTCAACATTCTAGCATGGATGGGGAGAGGAGTTCAGGAAACTATTACCCTAGCTGAGGAGCGATTGGCAATTGGTGGCTGTTGGGAGAGAGAGAGAAATCAGTTTTCTATGGGGGGTGTGGCTGTCGGTAGATTTCCCAGGCCCCAGCAGATACCGTCACACCCATGTGTAGTGAGTCTAATTGGAGATATAGGAAAGGGGCTTTATAAGCTTTATACTATATATTAGCTCTATATGTTCCTATCCCTAGAAATCAAGACCCACCTTTAGAGAGCATAAGAAAGAATGCTAGGGGGGGGTTTCCTTGAAGAAAATACATTTTCTTGCTTAACCCTTTGCCGAAAGAATTATTTCAGCAAGTAGACTTACATTCAAGTCTCAATTAACTTGCATTTTAGCTCAGACCCCATTTTCTCACCTTAGTGGACTGAGTCGGGAATAGACAGCCGACTCCTTGTTAATTCCTTTGGCAGAGTAAACTGAGATAGCAGAACTGTAAGGAATTGAAACAAAGTGTTGTTCCTGCTCTAGGGCTCTGGTGGCAACCTTCCAAATGCCAATCAGAGACGAAAAACAACCCACAAAAACCAGAAAAGTGGAAAGAATGTGCAGGGGGAAGAGGAAAAGGAGGAGGAAAAAGATGACGGCATACACACAGGAATACAAGCAAGAAGGCCAGCGGAAATCAGGACGGATCTTACTAAGCTGGGTTTCTAGTCAGTTCCAATTCCTTCTTCAGGCTGTTAGATGGGTTTCATCACATGTAGCCCAACTACTTAACAAATAAAGTCTTTTTTTTTTTTTACCATAAACATGTTAACATTGGCTTCCCTTATTCACAAACAATTAGAATCAACAAAAGCACTTTATTTCTGTCAATGTATACTGCTAATAACTGAGTTAAGTTGAAAACATCAAACTTTGGGCCTGAAATGCAGTTTTATTGTCTTGGATTAAAGAGTTTCAGAGGTAGCAGTCCAAGGTTAGTTAGAATCTCTCATTAAGATTCGCCCAGGATGGCTTTCTCTTAGACCATATGTGACCTCTGTCTGCAAAGCCATCTCACTGTCCAGGCGACTCCTGCACACGTACTTCAAGCACCACGGAAGAAGAGCAACTAGAAGCTCCTGCCCTCTTGTTTTCTGCTTACATTGATTGTCTCTGCTTACCTCTTGACAGCTGGCCATGCATATGTGGCTCCACCAACCTGCAAAGGAGTCTGGGCCGTGCAAACTTCGAGCCCTGCTATTGCTCAGTGTTCTGTTACCAAGGAGGCTGGGAAGAACGGTCCCTGGAATGTAGCAGGCTGTATAGGTGATAGTCTTAATTTCTAAATTGACTGAATTGAAACCTGTGTGTATCCTAGTAACGCGTGTGTCTAAGCATGCCTCTGAAGGCATTGGCAAAGGCAGCTACTTGACAACATCCAGTAGATTTGGGGCACATCATTGGGGATTAAATCTTGTCCTAGGGACCCTCTCTGTCTCCTTTCCCACTGTTTCCTGGATGCCATAAGGTGGACAGCTTTGCTTTTTGTAGTAATGTTTTCATCTGGGCCTCTTAATGTCCCAGAAACAAAGGAGCCAACTAACCATAGCTTAAAACCTCTGAACCTTTCTTTTTTTTAACTTGTTTCTCTCAGGTATTTTAGCACAGTGACAAAACAAAACAAAACTATATGCCCTCTTTTCAACTATGCCCACAGACACATATGCACATTCCTAGTCATGATACGGTAACTATGCACTGTCTGCATATAACTCAGAGCCCAGAACGTGTGCAACCAGAAAGTAGATCACCAACTCCATCAGAGAAGAGGTGGTAGTGAAAAGAATAAGGAAACTGGAAAAGGGAACTTTCTGCTTGGGGAGTGCGTGGGTGAGAGGAGAGGAAATCAGCTGTCAGAATTCCCCAACCACGATCGAATTCTGCAAGATGGAAAGGCCACATCCATGACAAGATTATGGCAAAGTGAGGTTTATGGATGACACATTTGGCAACCCAAGGCTCTAGTCCTCATGATAGATTTGCTCATCCATCATCCCATCCAATGGCGCTCCGACACAGATACGGCAGGAAGTCAGTTGTCATGCCTTGTACAATCACCCCTTAGGAGCTAGTGTTCCTTTTTTAGGAGTTACCCAGCTCTAGCAACCCACTTTGGTAAGCTTTGGGTTTAAGGATATGGAAGCTACCTTCAGCACTGTTGTTGTTAGCTAAATCAGGACAGACTCAGCATTTCTTTGGCTGTACAGTTCTCTCTGAAACTAGTCAAATGTGCTGTTGGCAAGATTCTGAGAGGTCAACACAGTCAAGTACTTTTGAGTCTAAAGGCTTTTTTCTACCTTCCAACCTCTGTATTCCATTCATTCCTAAGTTCTGAGGATTGGGGGAGTACATACTTTGAGCTCAATCAGGGGCTCAAAAGAGAAGACAGAAGACAGAAACATGACTTCTAACATACCTGTGGGATGGCCATATTCTCCTGAGGATAATACAGTCTAAGTTGCCATAGACTAGAGCATAGGAAGAGCTGTGTTTAATGCAACTAAATGTAATAATATTGGACTTTATTCCCCTTGACCTCAACCACACTCCGGTGCAGACCTGGTACTCAAAGGCAGATGGCCAACACTAATCAGACTCCATGTTTCTTATTGGCTTTTCTCTTTCATGGTGTTTTAAAGAAAGAGAAAGAACAGGAGGTTGGGTGGATAGGGATAAGGGAGAATCCAGAGAAGGATTGGGGAATAGGAACAAATATGTTAAAAAAATACTATATGAAATTCTCAAAGTAGAAATAAGAAAATGAAAATCCTAAACCAATATTAGACTTGAAAGACATAGATTGCATACTTTAGGAAGAATGCAGCCAAATGAGTAGAACCATTTTTTTTTTTAATTTTTGTCTCTTGCAGATTGGCTAATTCTCATCGGAAGTCAGCTTTTGCTTAGAAGACAGCACTCTAGTAGCTTGAATTTTGCCAGTTATCAATGCTATAACAAGATGCGTGCTTTCAAGAAAAGTGGGAATGTTCCCATCCACTCACTGAATTATGACATTAAAGCTGAAGACTAAGCGGCATGGCTAAGCGGCAGGGAAATGAAGTCTTGAGGAAGTGTTACACTTGGTTCTCATCTTTGACGTCTTGCTGCCCACCGGAACACATCAGCTTTTCACTTGTGCTTACCAGATAGCAAAACACAGCTCAAGGGCCACTGTGGAATCACTTGGGTGTCTGGCTTTCTGGAAATAGAAAGCAGGTAAAATAATAAATGAATTTTTAATTCTGATTTGGAATTAGTTCTAGCGTAAACCTCCTGAGAAGAATGCCATTCTCATGGTTCTCTATGATTTTAATGGCTTCCATTGTCCTTTGCTCTCTTTCTCCCTTTTCTCCCTACATAATCATCTATGAATAGGCAAATGTAATTTTGGAATTTTAAAAATCTCCTGAGTGCCAGGGGTTAGAATGGTCTTTATTATTATTATTATTATTATTATTATTATTATTATTATTATTATTAAAAAAAGACAAGGGTGGCTATTGTTGTTTCCAATAAAAATGAAGAAATGGCAGCTATAATATTAGATACAGTCCAGTCCTACATCTTAACCTAATTGAATCTTTGGTCTTGAAAATTACAGTCATTTTGGGTTTCTGTTTTCTGGAGCTATAGTTGTGTATGGGTGATTTGGGGAAAGGATGGAGAGAAACCCAAAAACTATTTCCTTCTACTCAAAACAACAGGTCAGGAATAGATTTGCTCAAACATCAAGCCTATATTTTTTTTTAACCAGGCTTACAATGAAATAACAGCTACATCTAATGCTCAAATTTTTCTTACCCTTTACAGCTGAAGTCATTAGAAGTGGTGTATTAACTGTACAAAAACAACGTTCAATTTTAGATAAAATACCAACAAAAGTGTAGGGCCAAGAAAAGGTCAAGTTTCATTTTAGTCATTGTCTGAAAAAAAAAAATCACTATTAGTGGTCAAAAGACGCAGTGAGTGGCTCTGAAGTTTTAGCTGACAGCACGCTCTCCTGCTGAATATGTTAAACAGTGGCCTGGGCCTTAACCGCAGAGTCTCTGATTCAGCAAGGCTGGGGTGGAACTCAAGAATTCCCATCTCTAATAAATGTACCGGTAACACAGATACTAGGGGTCTAGGAGACCTCATTTTGAGAACTTCACCCTTTGCATATCACCAGGGAAAAGATGAGGGAGCTTTTCTCGATCAGTTCAATGTCAGCAGCTAAAGTGCTGTTAGGGGAGAAATGTCCAATTTGCAATCAAAGTCTAGATCAGACCTCTGACCTATCTATCCATCTCCTAGCTTGCCTGCTCTGGGGAAGCTGCTCTGGGAGATACTGTTTCAATCAATTATAAGTAAGTGCAACGCATTCATGGCTGTCTTAGAGGAAATGGCCTTGAAATCAGAATCTCCTTGGAAAACTTCATTAAAAAGAACAGAGAACTTTCATCTGAGTTTTTTCCCAAGTTGGTAGGCTGACAGAAATCTTAGCTTTGATTCTCATCCAATGGTGGCATCTAAGAAGCGACCCCCAGAAACTCCACAATGCTTCAGGTAGTAGATTGAGTCCCAAAGCAGAGGTGAGGCTAAACTAGATGGTTTGTGCATTACAAGAATATGAGGTGTACTTCCTGAATACCTATTGTCTCTACCATACGGGAACAAAAGGCTGCATCTCACACAGGGCCCTTCACAGGTCAGTTCTTTAATAGACAATGAATGAATGGAAAATATTAGTGCTTCATTATCTGTTACGAGTTGTCATATGAATCCAATAAATTTGGTGAGTTAAGATCTACACCATAGCCATCCAAACCTTAACTTCTGTGTTTTCCACAGCTGTCAACACTTCATGAGGAAAGCACCAGTTGTAGAAATTTCTCAGGCCGCAGAACTATTTCCAGAACTGTTTCATGCAATGCATGTAGCAAAGTTCCATACTCTTGTAGCAAACGAGCCAAGTCCAATCAGAACATCACATCTATCTGAGACAGTGACGGTGTCCAGAGGTGATCAAGTGACTTAGGCAGAGCAAATAAGTCTACTCTGTGACGTTTAACCTGTGATTCCAGGAGATACCATTTCACTTTTCTGGTTATTTTGCTTTGAGTGTTACACAGTCGGATGCCAACTAGGCAAACGGGTACTCGAGGCAAGGATTAAGATAAAAGAAAAGAATTGAGGGAATGAGTAAAGATGATGAAAACCTGATGAGTGTGATTAGAAACAAATCCCTCGGTCTATTTCCTGGATCCACATCTAGACTAAAGCTTCCAGCCACCCTTGCAATTTACCATGAGCCCACAACAGAATCCCAGTCTGAATCGTATGGGCAAAGGCACTGAGTGCCATTTCAGGGCTAACGCATTGAAACTCTTAGTGCTTGAGCTTCCGTACTTTTTTTTTCCTTTACCTTTTCAGGACTTGCTATCAACACATATGAGAATCTTTAAAGCCATGAATTGAAGACAACAGACACTCCCCCCCCCCAGTGGAAGAAACCTACATTTTTATTTCAAGGGAACCTGTTAATGGATTCAGAATATTAATTTTTCACTTCACATCACAAACGTTTAACATGCATAATCATTAAATCTCTTAAACTCCATTTGTCACAATAGCCAGAATTGTCTTAACTAATAGAGAAATTGTTTAGCATGCAAATGTCACTGAAAGCTTTAGTTATAAGCTACCCTCTAAGAGTTGCGGTTGCAGGAGAACAGAAGTGGCTTGAAGACTGATCCCTGGAGCACTTTGGTATTTAAAATCTTGGAATGAGAAGAGGAACTAGCAAAGGAGACCACGAAGAAGCATCTATGTGGGTAGAGGAGAAATGAAAGGAGCTTTGATGTTCTAGAAAGAACAAAATAGAAGTCCTTGAAGAGAGCTAACCAGTGAGCTCCACATAATGCTGCAGGTCCTTTGGTTTCCAATTGAGATGCTTCTGTGTTCTACCAGTAAATTTCCTGTCTTCTTAACATAATGTGAGTTAGATAGTTAATGTGCACCAAGAGTCCTTGACTGTGGTAGTATTCCCTTCATGTGGTCTCTGCCCACTAGCCTGCATGCCCTTGATAATATTCTCCCCACCCTCTGACTGTGTGCTGAAATTTCTGGAGTATTTCTAGTATACTGTGGCAAAAGTGATGCAATATCTCTGAAACTGGATTATGAAAGCATCACAGCTCCCACTATGAGTACAACTGTCACAGTCTCTATTGGGTCATTCACTCCAGAATAAGTCATGGCTATTATACGACCCAGCTTTATATAGAGACTAATGTGATAATTAACCTAGATTTGTCAATAACATATAAGTAATCTTAAAATGGATCTATAACCCTAGTTGATCCTTTGGATGAGATCTCATCCCCAGCCCACAACTTGATAAAAGGCACTGGGTTAAAATGACTGACTAAGTCATATGCAGTTTCTTGATATGCAGAAAGAATAATACAATCTTAATTTTAGCCTCAAATTTAGTAGGTAATTTGTTATTCAAGAATAGGTAAGCAATGCATTGGCAAATACACTTTACATGGACAGAGACAAACATTTCTATTGAGAATACCTAGGGAATAAATACCATGAGAATATTCACTTATTTGTTCTACTCAACCTATATTTTCGCTCAACCAATATTTTCAGGCATTTATTTTAATCTGTATTAGTTTAGACATTGAAAATACCAAGGTAGAGGATACAAATTAGTTGTGAATAAAAATAATCTTGAAATAATGATAAATCCTAAAGGGAAAATAAAAAAATAATTGTGTGACAGAAAATTGGGCTCCTCTTTTGGGTAGTCGCAGAAAGATGTCCAAGGAGTGAACAGAGAAGGGACATCTGTGAAAATGTCCGAGGGCAGAGCTCTCAAGAAAAAGACATAGTAAGAGTTAGGAATGAAACTACAGTTTTTGAAAAAAGGCATGACTATAGGCGTAGTTGGCAATGGTAGATCTTGTCAAAGCAAGACAAGAAGTTTCTGTTTCATTCTAAGGCAACTAATATTCAAGTGATGTGCATTAGCACAGAGAGAAGAAACTACAGGGTACAGATAGAGCCTTTGAGAGCAATAAATTGGGAGTATATCAGAGAGTGAGTAGAATGCTGGCATATCTTTCTGGATAGACTGGCCAGGAGTAATCTAGAAAAGAAACTTTCCTCGGTCCATTAAAATCCAGAAATATGAAGAGCTAATGAAAGAGTTATTTTAAGGGAGAGCCATGAAAAGGTCCTGAGGCATACATGAGTTTAGATAGTTTGGGAAACTGAAGGCAACAGGTATTACTACGGCATAGTGAGTAAGACAGACCTGAAAGGTGGGGCTGAAAGCCATACCCGCCATATCTTTATAGATCACACTTAGGAGTTTGGGTTTTATTTGATGAGTAGTATCTGGAGTTATTGAAGGATTATGCCAGAGACATTAGTTCCCTCGGGATTAAAATCTACAGAATAATGTCAAAAGTATCATAACATATTAACCATATTCTAAGGTGTGTGTGAGGAAAATGATGGCAAAGATACCTCTGGTACTGAATGGGAACATAAGCCAAGAGTGAAAATGAACAGAAGGGCAAAACTCCTCCTTTATAGGAAGACTAGAGAAGAAAAGACTTTCGATCTGTGTTGTACGTAATGATTAATATTTACTATTGGTTTATCTTTTATTAAAGCTGCTGTTAACCATAAACAGTTGTATAACCAAATCATCACACAGAGACCATGATTTATTTAATTAACCTAGAACACAATGCTGGGCAATAGTTGTTCCATCCTAAACCTCCATACTCTCATAGTTTCATACCATTTAGATTTCCCACATTATACTTGCTCTTAGTGAAATTTTAGGTTCAGTCCATCTCTCCAAGTCGTTTCAAGATCTTCTTCCAGCTCTGCTCTCCCAGCTCTCCCCTACCCTTTCTCCTCCTCTGCCTCCCACCTTCCTGTCCTCTGGCTCCTCCCTCTCTTCCTGCTCCCTTTTCATTGCTCAACATTGTGGCTAGTTGCTTTATTTTGGAATGTTTACACAAAGTTGAGACAGGTGATGCTTTAGAATAAGTATCATAAAGCAATGTCCGGATTGAAACCAGAGGGGGGTTGGGAGAGAAATCGGCATTTGAATGAACAAGTGTAAGGTGTATACATTTCAAAAGAACATTATACCAACAAATCTGTATACTAAAGGATGGTAGTCACTCTCAAGGCAGGAACAAAAGAAGACCCTTACTGCAAGCAGGGGTGGGTGTGAAAACATGGATAGTTGGTAGAGCTGGCAACTATAAAAAAATGGGGCTCTTGTCTGTATGATGGAGTCCATGGCAAGGCAAGCAGAGTGAGAAAAGAGAGACAAAGTTTCAGAGAAAGTCAAGACTTCCAAATGTGTAGCTTCAAAAGGGCTCTGTAGACTTAATGTGAAGATCTGTCACTCATTTTCCAATCATGAACTTTTATTGGGAACCTTCTATGTTCCATATATGGTCAAATTTGTGATGAATCTAAGTATTTTGTGGCTGTTTGAGACAAGGTCTTTCTATGTAGCTCTGGCAGTCTTGGAACTCACTAGTCGGCCAGGCTAGCTTTGAATTCATAGAGATTCACCTGCCTCTTCTACTTGAGTGCTGGGATTGAAGGCATGCTCTACCACGCTCAGCAAAGTAACATTTTATATACTAATATATATATGAGGCTCCAACAAGAAGGTGGCATGTGGCTCACAACCAGCATGTGCCAACCCGGAATCAAGCCAATATCATCTCTCTTGATATACGTTTGAAGAAGTTACAAATGGAACATTCCGGTGACAAAGCACTTGTATAATATACAATAGGAGTGGAAGAAACCACTGAAGGCAGTTTGGATCTGATGGAGACAGTCCATCTGGAATAAGAGTCTGTAGTTGGTACAAAATCTTGATAGAAAAGCAATGAAGAGTTTGAGCAAAACAGTAACATGGAGCATTGTAGAGGACCAATTTGTCATCTGTTACCATGTGGATTAATGGGGAGAGGCTGGAGGAAGAGAGTAAGGACAGATTCTTAACTGAATGAAGGCAGGAAAGTGGAAGGAAAAGAGGGAAATTTCTGCAAGAAGAATGGAAAGGACTCAGTGCCTAATTTGGTCCAGGCTGAGGGAACAGAGACAGTAAGAAAGACCATAAACAGTAAGGTGATAAGAGCTACCCATGAAGAGAAGTAGAAAAACCAGGAAAGAGTTCGGTGTGAGGGAAGTGAATGTTGAGAAAGAAAATATGAGTATTAGCTGTATTCGTAAGACAAAACTATTTCTAGTGAAAGAAAGTGGGCGTGGCTAAAGACCAGGTGGGGTCATGGCCAAAAACAGTGATTTGGGATTCAAATGCACAGAGGAGATGAAAATCCTGACAGAAAGGGGAATATTGTAGATCTTGTTGATTTCCAACATCTATCCTATACATACTTTCACCTTCCTAACTAAATACATATTTGGTGCAGCTATAGCTTTATACTTTCTAAAGCCAGACCTGACCAGTGTAAGCCAATAATGATCAGTCCCATCTGTGATAGGAACATACATTCAACATAACTCTAGGCACGGGACAAACAAGACTTGAGGAGTCAACTGGGTCCAGGAGACTGTGTAGGAGGTAGGGGGCCATTTTCTCCAGGAAGTTGCTCCTTCTCTTGTCTTGACGGGAATCCTGTAACGTCTCCACCACTACGGGCTCTGAAGATGGCCTTCTTTAATCAAAAGTACCCTAGGATACAAACAGGAGCCATGCATTTGGAAATGACTCAGACTCAGAAATATGAAGCAAACCCTAGGAAATCTAGGGAAGGTTTGGTCAGAAACTAGAAAGATGACGAAAATCAAGTTAGACTGTTAATCAAGGTGTTGGCCAAACAAAAGAAGCCAGAGACTTGGACCAGGCTTCCCACAGCCTGGAGTGAAATATTCCAACAGAGAAAGAGTTGAACCCAGGAGACAACAACTAGAGATAATAATCCTTTCTTAAAAGAAGTTCTTGACAAAATTCAGGAGGTGACTTGAGGGTCAGCAAAAAAGTGGTTTCTGAACCATTAAACACATTTTCTACTAGAAAACTAGCATTCGCGTCAGCTGGGCAAGCCATTTCAGAGCCAGCCTCAATGTGGCCATTATTCATATTCATCCTGTCAGTGTGAAAATACAGCTCGAAATGGACTTTGCTACTTGAAATTAAGTGCGATCACACTCGGCAGCCCAGGGAAGCACTCCAATTCAAACCTCAATTAGGAGAGGCTGGGAGCCAGGGGAGCCGCTGGGAGCCACTCTGAGAAAAAGAGAAGGGGTTCTTTCTTTGGGATTTTCCCTCTTCACAGCCCGAATCCCCCCTCAACCCCAGTCCCCATGAATGTCCTTTCACTTCTGTGATTCCTTTTCCCCACTCTCAGCATCCTCTTCTCACTTCTCTCACAGCTATCTCTCCCTTGGAAAAAGTATCTGGACCCTGTGACTCTGGGAGCTGTTGGAATTAACTAAAATCTATTATTGCCCAATAAATCCTCCCCCACTCACACCCCCATCCCCGACTCTAAATAACAGCTGCAAATTCCCAGCATGGGCCTGGCCAAGGTTCTAAGAAGAGCTGGCTCTGTCCCTGCATCTTGCTCATCATGGGTCCTGTGATACGACACCAGGCTAGTTCAGGAAGAGCTGTCCTCTTCGAAGTACAGCTCTTTGCTTAACTTGCCCTTGATTTCCCAGGAGTTTGGGCTGGAGACACTCTGAGAAAAGGTGAGGTGCCCAAAAGCCAGAGTTCAGGAAAAGATGATTAAATACAACACGGCTAGCAAGTGCGTACCTACTTCAAAAAATGTTAACAGAATTATCCAGAACGGCTAATCTGAAGGAGAAGTAATGTTTTGTTATACTATGAAAGCACAAGCATTTGTGTGTGGGCGGGGGCAATACATTTCTAAATATTTGCTCCCATTTTTAGCTTCCATGTCCCTCACTGGTGGCAGTGGCTGGGGTCCTAGGAAGATGTGTTGAATGGCGGTAAGTACACAAAGTATTTACTGGCTACCAATGCTGACGTTTCTGCCAAACTTCTATCTGTTAAAAAATACACTTCACTGTGTTGTTGCAGCACTAAATCCAACCCCATCCTTGATGGAGACAAGGCGGCTGGGTTTGCGGTGACGACGTGCTTTGCGGAGGCGATAAGGAGCTAGCTGCACCTCAGGCATTTCTTTTGTTTCCAGTCCTTAGACTTCTTTTCCATTTTGTTTTTGTGTGATGAAATCAGGATTAGAGGGGTTTTTTTTTTTTTTTGTAAGTGAAGGGGCAAGATGGCAGCAGCAGCTGCTTGAGCCTTGTTTGCACAGGGGTAGCCTGGAAGACGAGGCTCAGCGCTCGCCTCGTTTGTCACTCCCGTCCAAAAGAAAAAGTCCAACCTGTAAAGCAATGGATTCGGGGCTGACATTTCCAGAATGCAGTCTGGAAAGCACCACGCTAGGATCACCTTCAAGCTCTGGGCAGATCAAACAAACCCAAGGTGGCAGCAAGCCTCCTGAGTTTTCCATGCGCCTGTGTCACATGATGACTGGAGGCTGTTATCTGGGTTTTCTGTCTGAGGGCTAAAGGAGCTTCAGGGTTCCTCTTTGATTCTTTAAAGAAGTTAACACTATTTCTACCCACCTGAAAATTCCAAACTGCCACAAGTGTCCCCTTCACTGGCTGGTTCACCTCAACGCAGCTTGAACAGGGCCAGCCAGATTTTCCTCTGTTGAGCATGGCACCCAGCCTTCCCCAGAAGGACTGGCCTCTTCGATTGAGCAACCCCACTTAAGAAGGAACTGCAGAACCCATTCGGACACACATGCAAACATGCATGTACATGCCTCACAATGCAGGGGGAGGGTTGTTTATGTTGTTGTTCATATTTAAGTCTGGGAAAAAACAACCAGTTACAGTGCCCCAGTGAACACTCCTTTTATTTTTAAGGCCAGAGAAAGGCAAAATGTAAAGGGAGACAACCTTCTCCTCCTTCCCTTCTACCTCCATCCCAGAATCAAAACACTCATTCTAAGGCCCATGCAGCGATGGAGGACTCAAGAAAATTACATCTTGTCTGTTTCCTGGCTCTGTGAGAAAATACTGGCGCTCAAAAAACTGTTCTGGCTGCTTCTGAAGTCCTGACTGGAGGAGGCCAGACATGGGTGGAGCACAATGGCAGGCAGAGGGTGGGAACTGATAGCAAATAATGTTTACACCTTAAGAAAGATGCTCTTTGTTTCTGAGAGGGGTACGGGGAGAGAGACAGACAGACAAAGACACACAGACAGGCACACAGGCAAAGACACAGAGAGACAGAGTTTGAAGGAGGAGAGAGAGGGGGAAAAAGATCCTGTATCTGGGTACTGTTTCAGAAACTGGTTTCAATCAAACTCAATTGGATAGTTGGATAGTGTGTGTGTGTGTGTGTGTGTGTGTGTGTGTGTGTGTGTGTGTGTG
>NW_026596091.1:13135897-13152473 GCF_907164565.1 Psammomys obesus | reverse complement strand
TGTGTGTGTGTGTGTGTGTGTGTGTGTGTGTGTGTGTGTGTGTGTGTAGGAAGGGCTGAATGAAAAGAAAAAGAGTAGAGGGTGAAAATGTAGAGCGAGGCACAATCCACTTAACCTTTAAATCTGTGTTCTCTTTCAACAAAGAAAAAGTTAAAAATTTCAGCCAAATGAAAAGCAATCAAATGGTTGAGAAAGCCTTTATGACTAAGAAGGGCTGCAACGGAAAATATGTAAAAGGAGAAGTTAAACCAGCTGCTGTGTTTACTTTTGGCCTTTCCCCCTTTTTACGTTTTCCTCCCCTTTGGCTTAAAACAGGGAAAACATTCTGCATAAATGCCAGTGTTTTTCCTAATGTTTAGCCCTAACAGAATTCTTCATAGGGCTTTAGTTTACTACCTCTCCTGGGACTGGGTGTGAAGGAGACATTTTGCCCTGGGTCATAGGTCACTTGCTGCTTCAGCTTGTTAGGCATAGGTCTCCTGAACAGGTAGGGGTAAGGAATCAGAGGATGGGGCAGAGATGAGGGAATGCTCAGTGGCTATTTATGCTTCTATCATTTTTGAAAGAATATTTCTACTTCTATTCTTTTAACATAACAAGAAACAAAGCTATAAAGCTCTCTCTCAAAGCCCACAATAATACACTTTTAGCTTATTAAGCTGTGCATGCATTTAATAAATGCTATTTAAGTACTGCCAACAATACTAGGCATTGT
Organism: Psammomys obesus; assembly: GCF_907164565.1. Taxonomy (NCBI): domain Eukaryota; kingdom Metazoa; phylum Chordata; class Mammalia; order Rodentia; family Muridae; genus Psammomys; species Psammomys obesus. The sequence continues at coordinate 13,151,758 of NW_026596091.1, read as the reverse complement.
GTTAAGTGCCTGGGAAACAGAGATGCCTAAAATTAATTCCCAAACTCAAACAAATAGGACAGATATCTAGACAAATAATTACGGCACTTACTCTAAGTAGGCTGAATCAAAGGAACCGTACTCTGCCTAAGGGCGAGAGGGCAAGGAAGGCTTCCTGGAAATGGCGTAATAAAACTGAGTTTTGTGAATGAGGAAGGAACACAGAAGAGGAGCTTTTAGGCAGATGTTCCCCTTGAGCAGGAGGGGCAGGCTGCTGTGTTATACTGTGATTGGGATTCTGAGGACCCCAATCAGAATATTGGGGGGGGGGGGAATGAATGTGATGAGATCAGACAGGCTCTGGAGATTTGGAGTTTGAAAGCAGATAGCCCTGAGAGGAAGCACTAAGGGTGGAGCATTTTGCTCCTATTGGAAAATGATACTTGTACACGGTGCTAAAGCAGAAGCTCTCAGCCTTCCCAGTGCCGTGACCTTTTAATACAGTTCCTCATGTTGTGGTGACCCCCTCCCCCCCGCACACCATAAAATTATTTTTGTTGCTACTTCACAACTATAGTTTTGCTACTGTTATGAATTGTAATGTGAATATCTGATTCGCAAGATGGGGTTCTTGGCTCGCAGGCTGAGAACCACTGTTCTGGAGGCATTGCATACAAAGATAAAAACTGTCCGTGGGGAAACAGCAGCTGGGGGCAGCACTGATTCAAGGCTGCGAGGAAGGAGAGCTTAAAGGGCTCCAGGGGACTTTGTGGAGGGAGAGAGACACAGTGGGACCGAGGTGGGAGGAACCTGCTTGGGCAGGCTTACAGGGAACACAAGCTCTATCTGGGAGTAAGGCTAAAGAGCTGATGACAACAGCCTTGACAGGGTTCCTCCTGGTCTCTCTGTCCAGCTGGGATCTACCTACTTGTGGTAACCTTTGGGTCCACGATACATAAAGACTTCATAGTTACATTCTGATCTTCATGCAAACTAGAAGAAATTTTAAAAGCACATGGTTAACACAATGAATTCACAACTCCTGAAATGAAGACATTGCTTACATGTTCCTAACCCAGACAACACCAAGCTGATCTGCAGAAAAACAACCAAGGGCATATTAAAAAGATGGGGTGGTAAAGAGATACAGGCAGAAAGGAAGCAGTGTGGTTCTCTTAAAATGAATGACATCTGAAAATGTTAAGAGTAGGGAAGAGGGAACCTCAGAAAATTTCAGTGTTAAATCCTATTTTAGGGCGTTGGTAGAAAGACCAAAAAGATACCTGGTAAAGAGATTTTACATGTGACTTCCAGAAAAACAATAGAACTTTGAGAGTTTTCAGGTTCCTGTTTCAATATAAATTAAAATTAAATGCCAAAGCACACAGAATCCCTTTGAAGTAATTTGAAACATCCATGACTTTTCAAGTTAAGCTAGTGGAACTTAATGAATATAGTAATTTGGGAAAATCTTAGTGGAAATATCCAATAGTCTAAATGATTCCAAGGTGCACAGTAATATGGCAAGAAACTGTATTTATTAAATGTTAAGTAACTCTGTAGTTCTGTGTCTTTGTAATGATTTAGCTGATTTGATCTGCATTCATATTTTTGCCTATATTTGATATATCATATAATAGCTGTATTTTTATATTCTGTATTTTTACTCTACTTTGACATCTTACGGCCTTGCAGACCAGAAAAAAAAAAAAAAGAATTTGTTAATTTCTGAGGTACCAAGCAACCCGGTTTCAGCAAAGTTCTTAATGTACATACTGGCTAATGAAGACTCCATGACTCATGTGCCCACTGGCATCATGGGTCCCAAATGCTGCCCTCTTCTTGCGGCTTAGAGCCTGACTGAAGAATCTAAACTGCCTGTCTTACACACCACTTCCTATGAAAATGGAAATAAGGCTGCTGCCCCAGGCTTTCCATGCCTCCTGAGAATCCCGGGTACTTCCCCATGTAGCCCCACGCAGAACACGCCCAATATTGAGAAATGTAAGCAATCCACTCATCCTACAAAGGCACCTGTCTCTGCCACCTTACCATAACTAATAAAAATTGAATCTCACATATATCTCCCTACCAGGGACTGTGCACAGGTTCATGAGTGAGTGTCATAGGCAGGCACTCTACCACTGAGCTAAATCCCCAGACCTTACCAGACAAATTTTAAAACACTCTGATGAAACCCAATAAACAAAATCTTTGTTGAGTAAATGAATAAGGAGATAGCTCGACTCAAAAGATATCTCCTTTTCCTGTATTAAAACTGTTCTTCATATGGTTAAAAACCATCATACTCTCAGGCAAGTGGGGGCAGCATTTTTGAGATATTGGGGCTCAGAGTAACACATACATTGCAAAACAACACCAAGGAATTATGGCCTGCCAGACAGTGCTGTTTCTTGATCCCAGAAGAAATGAGGACACAGCTTTTGCCCAGCCAACATACCTATTTTACTGTATCTCTCTGGGTAAAATGCTACTTTTGTTTGCCAGGGTGGATTAACTGTACTAATAAATAACTGTAAATTTCAATTATGTAAGATAATAAAAACATTTTCCTCAGTTGCTGAAACACAGTGCAGGTGTTCATATTTGGACAGCTGCCTCCTAGACTCAGAAAACAGATTCTTCTCCCGTGATGCTGCCATTTTGAAAATATGTGTCTCAAGGTTGCTAGAAGAACAGAAAAACTGTGGAAATAGTAAGACATAGACCCAAGTACCAATTGGCTTTTCTATGTATGCTCTATTGATCAGATATAAACACTTGATGCCGTACCATCCCCACCACCACCAGAAACACAGACCCAGCCGGCTAGGAAATGAGGTCTTTTCTGGGCTGTCATGTCCCACAAATTCTTCTCAAGGAAGGAGAACTAACCTCCAGCAAGCAGTCAATCAGGCTTTCTGAACAGATCAAGCTGTATCATCCAGGATGACATGGGGTGAAGTGACTTTGGGCTGGTCATATGATAATGTAAATCAGTGGATCTTAATCTATTGGGGATCATGAGTTTGATAAAAGGTGTCAACTGTCTCCTGCTACAGAAGTCCTTATCTCCACTATTGTGAAAGATGTTTTCTGATGTCCTGCCCTGCTACCACCCACTTCACATCTATTTCACATGACAGAGTGACTGCTGTAGATCCCACCTGTTGTCTCACTTCTTCCCAAAGAGTTGTCTGTGGATACAGCCCCAAACCTTGTGATGACAGGGAAGTCCATGAGCGGACTGGATCTACTCACTTCTCATTTTATGGCTTTGCTTTTTGCCTTTCCCTCCCAACTGGCACATGGAAAGCCTTTGCATACGTCAGAATGGATCCCTCTTCATTCTTTCTGGTCTGCGTTAAGATCTCAGCTCTGTTCTCATAAGATTCCCTGCACTCTGCCCAAAGTTTGGCTATGAGAATCTGCCTCGATACCCTGCAGGGTAGAGTCTTTCAGAGACCCTCTGTGGTAGGCTCCTGTCCTGTTCCCTGTTTTCTCCCTCCTCTGATGACCATCATCTTTGCCTTTCTGAATGGGAATTGAGCATCTTAGCCAGAGTCCTCCTTCTTGATTAGCTTCCTTAGGTGTACAGATTTTAGGATGTTTATCCTATATTTTATGTCTAGTATCCACTTATGAGTGAGTATATACCCTGTGTGTCTTTCTGCTTCTAGGATACCTCACTCAGGATGATCTTTTCCAGTTCCCACCATTTACCTGCAAATTTCATGATTTCCTTGTTTTTTTTTTAGTGCTGAGTAATATTCCATTGTGTAGATGTACCACAATTTCTGTATCCATTCCTCAACTGAAAAGCATCTGGGAGAAGTGGGAGATAGTAAGACCTGGAGAAGACAGGAGCTCCTCAAGGACAGCAAAATACCCATGGGCACAGGGGTCTTTTTTGAGACTGATACTCCAGCCAAGGACCACTCATGGAGATGGCCTGGAACCCCTGAACAGAGGTGGCCCATGGCAGTTCAGTGTCCAAGTGGGTTCCATAGTAATGGGGACAGGGACTGTCTCTGACAGGAACTGATTGGCCTGCTCTTTGATCACCTTCCCCTGAGGGGGGAGCAGCCTTACCAGGCCACAGGGGAAGACAATGCAGCCACTCCTGACCTGACAGGCTAGGGTCAGAGGGAAGGAGAGGAGGACCTCCCTTATCAGTGAACTGGGGGAGGGGCAGGAGTGGAGAATCAGGAGGGAGGGTGGGATTGGGAGGGGTGGAAAGAGGGAACTATAGGGGGGATACAAAGTGAATAAATTGTAATTAATAAGAATAATTATTAAAAAAATCTCAGCTCAGTTGTTGCTTTATCATGAAAGCCTTTACAAGAAAACAAAGTAAGTTGTATTTTTTATATTTTCTCAAATTCCTCTGTTGAACATCTTACTTAATGTTTGTCAAGGGTTATAATCGATCTTTGTGTGATGATAAGATTTGCCTGAGTCATTCCTCCTAAAAGGTTTATCTGAGAAAAACCTTGAGGTACCCAAGTCATTGCTTAGCACTCAGCTTAGTTTGGCTAATAAGAAAGTACACTCTGTATTTATGTAGGACATGAATGATTGAATGCATGGATCTTGCTGATGCTTTGCACTCCCTTGTGCTACTGATGGAGAGATAAACGGTAATCAAATCACTTTCTCTTTCTGGGAAATGAATTTGGATAGAGTAAATGAGTCAAGGTTTGGGGACAGGCAATGACTTTCCCTGCAGTACAGCCATCTTGCACCTGAGATCATTTCCAATCCAATGGAAGAATGAAGCAATGGAACATACTGCTGTTCTTTTCTTTTATTGCAAGGAGAGGTGTCCATGCAAGACACAAGGGCTGGGGAAGGAAAGAATGGGTAAGGAACACATTGTTGGGTAAACTCCCAAACACTTCCTGGAGGAGATCAATTTCCAGACATAATTTAAAGTTTCTTCATAACACACATTTGAACTCAATCAGCTGTCTGAGTGCCAACAAAATATGGTGACCACAAAATTTGTTCCTTCTTTGCATTCTTCAAAAGGATAAAGCTAATAAATTATGAGCTCTGGAAGGGCTCAAGTTGGCCCAGGATATTAGGCATCCAGGGGAGAACAAGACATTAAATAGTGTGTCTCATACTCTAGCAAATTCCGTTACATTCTAGCATCTCTCCATATGGTAGGATTTTACAGTCTCATCAGTCTGGAATACATGATTTCCTTTGGCAGATTACTTGGGTTTGAAGAGGAATGTCTAAAAGAAACCCCTCTTCCCTCTGCCTTAGGTTCATTTTATCCCTATATGAAATTCCTGTCAACTAGACCTAGAAAGGAACAAAAAAAAAGTAGGCAAAGGACAGAGCCACACAATACACCAGGGCTACACCAGTGAGGGTAGTGAAGATGTGAGAGTCTTTTGTTACTGTAGCATAACTCTGCCTGATACACTCTATATCATGGACAGTAAATCTATGTAGTCGAACTCACACTTCGAGCTACATACTAGTGAAAGAATGGTCCAATTCCATTTGAGTGTGTCATCCCTCATTTTTATCCAATTGACCAGAGGTTCTCAACCTTCCTAATGCTGTGACCATTTAATACAGAATTCTTCATGTTGTGGTGACCCCCCCACCATAAAATCATTTCATTACTACTTTAGAACTGTAGTTTTTCTACTGTTATGAATCTTAATGTAAATATCTGATATGCAGGATATATATGCGATCCTGTGAAAGGGTCATTTGGCCCTCAAAGGGGTTGTGACCCATAGGTTGAGAACAGCTGTAGCTGACAGTCAGAAAGGCACATCTGCAGGAATAAGGGAGAAAGGGGGAGAGAGTCAAGCGCTGAACTCAGGAACAAATGCTGCATTCCTTGGCTGGAAAAAGGCAGGAACCACCTGCCTAGGAGTTTTCATTGTTGTTATTGTTTGTTTGTTTGTTATTGTTGTTATTTTTTCTTTCTCTCTATCAAGAGAACTGCATTACAGAGAAAACTGATTTTTTTTTTAAATCCCTGTTATCTAGGAAGTTTCTTTTCTGAGAAAAATTTTTAAAAGAACTTTATCTCCTAACTTATGCTAAAGTAAGAATAGTTAGAGATCACCAGTGTATAGTTTTGATAGTATTACCATATAGAGAAAGTACAGAAGAAACTCACTGAAGAAAAAAAAAAAGTGTTTTATACAAACTATCTGCTAAGTACACAATGGTGGGTTCATGAGCTAAATTTGTTTTTTAAAGCTGTATTTATTTTCTGTTTATTTATTAAGCAACAACAAATGAGTGTTTTGACCTGTATGTGAGCACAGCGTGTGTGTACTTAGTGCCCTCAAAGGCTGAAAGAGGTCTTTGTGTCTCCTAGAATTGGAATTATAGATAGTTGTGAGCTGCCTTGTGGATGCTGGGAACAGATATCAGGTCCTCTACAAGAGTATCAAGTGCTCTTAACTGCTAATCCAAATCTCTAGACCCAGAAGCTAAATTCTTGCTCATCACTAATTCCTGTTCCTTACTCACCTCCTCTTTCTCATCTGTTTTCTTTCTTCCTTGCCACAAATCTACTCATGGCATCCTTTAGAAGATTTAGATGTGATTGATATAGGTATAAACACAATATATACTTTATGCATATAACACATTTATAACTATATTTCATATTGTGAAAGCTTAAACACAGTTATTTCTAGGAGTTCAGTCTATACCTCTAAGATATTAAAAGGACTTTGCCAAATCTTTAAGTCTTGAAAAATCCTCTAAAACTTGATTTGGAATTTGAGGGAAGCTTGACAATTTCTTTTAAGCATTATAAAGAATATTCTCATGTCCCCCAGGCTGGCTGACCAACAATGAATTCAGTTTGACTTCATAAGTTTTTCTTCATGCCTTCTGGCACCATAAATTCTACCTTTGTGTGCAACTTGCAGCTTACAAGTCTAGATTATCATACCGAAGAGGCTTTTTGTCATAGACTTTCTATTCCAAGGTCAATCCCAGTTAAACGGTCCATCTTTCCTCCATATACTTACACTAGAGGCATGGCATGGAGTATCAATTTTTATCCTCTATTTTCAGGCGACATTGCTCTTCCCCTAAAAGTGTCGAGTCTTTGAGACTTTCAATAAAAAGTGTATGTGCAAAAGAAGTCTTGAAATTTCATCACTGACACCAGTTTTGGGTTGCTGAGCACTGATACAGAATTAGTCACCTAAGAGTCCTGTTCTGAAACACACCCGAACTGGAAATCAGAGCAGTTAAGAGTTACATGCACAGTGTCTGAATCTGGCAAGGTTTTCTGGAAATCGAAAGAGGTATATTGAGTTACTCTCAGCAATTTTTTAAATAGGGTTTTTAAATATTTATATGTATTAGGGCCAATCCTATATGTATAAAGGATCATATACATCAACCCAAGGCTAGAACTTCCAAAAAAAAAAAAAAAAAACCTGCAATGGAAATAAAAATCTCACTTTCAAGCCCCAGCAAGAAGTGTGACATCTTCATCACCACTCAAAGCTATAGAGTGTCCCAGTGGAGGTTTTAAATGTGGTCATAAAAATAAAAAATGAAGTGGAACTCAGCAAGATTAGGGCATGTCTCGTCCTTTCCCAATTTACCCATTATTGTGGGTGAAATGAGGTATTATTCATATAGCAAATAAGCAAGAGAGACCCAGACATTTTTTGTCATTCTAAGAACCCTTGTATTACTTTCACTCATTCTAAATACATTTTTAAAGGTAGATAGTTATATACAAGGCACAAAGGAAAAGGCATGGCATTATAGTAAAATTATCTCCAACTCAAAAATTCTGACCTTATTTGATTTTTCTTTTAAATCAGTTATAGGAGATTCACTTTGCTATGATTAAATATGTCGCTAGAGAGATGAATCAGTGGTTAAAAGCACATACTACTCTTGCAGAGGACTCCAGTTCAGTTCCCAGCATCCACACCAGGTGGGTCACAACTGCCTTTAACTCTAATTCCAAAAGATCTGAAAGCTCTGGCCTCCGTGAGCACCCGCACACACATGCATGCGTACACATGTTAAAAATAATAAATCTTCTAGAATGGATAACTGTCATTTAAGCATATACAGTGTGCATCTATAAAATACAAAGCCGAGTCTTGTAATCACCCTTAAGAAAATTCAGACATCTAGAAGATGAATTTGGGTTGCAATACCTCATCATGCTATAAATGAAAGGTGGCTTACCCCCTTACCCCTGCCCCACAACTGCTTTGATAGTTTTCCTCAAGCTGCCTCAGGTCTGGAGCCTGACTCTGACTCCAGATTTTTTTTTAATGTATACCAGTTCAGGGCAACAGTAATTCAGACCCAAAAACTAATGCTACATTATAACAATAACTACTTCCCTAAAAAAAACAATGGTAAGAGAAGTAGAATGTTGAGAGGGACCCACCATCCTTTTTCTTGAATCAACAGGAAAAACAGCTTATCTATAATCCTTTAAGAAAGAAATGGTCTCCTTTTGTAGTTCCTGTCCCCTCCAGGTCTTTTTACTTCCCTCTTCTTCCATCAGGTTTCCTGCACTCTGCCCAAAGTTTGGCTATGAGTCTCAGTATCTCCTTCCATACCCTGATGGGTAGAGTCTTTCAGATGAACCCTGTAGAAGGCTCCTGTCCTGTCCCTGTCTTTTTCTACTTCCAATGTCTATCCTGTTTGCCCTTCTAAGTGGAGTTTCAGCCTCTTCTCTAGGGTCCTCCTTGTTTAGCTTCTTTAGGACAATAGATTTTAGTATGTTTACCCTATATTAAATGGCTAATATCCACTTATGAATGTGTATATACCATATGTGTCTTTCTGTTTTGGGATACCTCACTCAAGATGATCTTTTCTAGTTCCCACCATTTGCCTGCAAATTTCATGATTTCCTTGTTTTTAATTGCTGAGTAGTATTCCATTGTGTAAATGCACCACAATTTCTGGAGACCAACAGAGCCAAAAATCCTTGGCCCAGGTGACCCTGCGGAGACCTATACTTCTACCAAGGACCATGTGTGGAAAGAACCTAAACCCCCTCCTCAGCTTCCAAATGAGATCCCTAGTAAGGGGGCAGGGGCTGCCTCTGACATGAACTCAGTGGCTGGCTCTTTGATCAGCTCCCACTGCAGGTACAGCCTTGCCAGGCCATAGAGGAAGATGATACAGCCAGCCCTGAAGACACTTGGTAGGCTAGGGTCAGATAGAAGGGGAGGATGAGGTCCTCTCCTATCAGTAGACTAGGAAAGGTGGGATTGGGAGGAATTGGGGGGGCGTACAACCGGGATACAAAGTGAATAAATTGTGATAGATAGATAGATAGATAGATAGATAGATAGATAGATAGATAGATAGATAGACAGATAAAAGAAGGTCCCACAGATTAAGTACTTTCCAGCAAGGAGTGTTACTGGCATTTCAACTTGATAAGCAATTGGAGTTCAACAAATAACTCAAAATAATGACAGAAAAAATGGCGTAACAGCAGCGCTGTGTCATTGCACTATTGGCATCCATCATTATTTTACCTGTGGATTCTGAGCTACAAAATGTCTACCTTCCCACTTTAACTCCTACTCTCCACCCACTCTGATAAGAAATCACCCTGTAACCCTGAGAACTGTCCAGCGTGATTACTTTGAAGGACGTAATTGCAGGTGCTGAGAATAAGACTCAGCATAATTAGAACTAAATTATGATCAAATTGTTTTCAGGAGATTGGTAATTGTACCTTAGGCCTTAAGATAACCAAACATATGCCAAATAGGCTCATCTAGGCCAAAGGCAATTGCATTCCCACTGTGTGGCACTGTGCTTTAGTGTATCTTGGACAGTATCTAATAAGTTTCTTTTCACACTGACACATAATTGTATTTACCTATAACAGGTTATATGTTTTGCTATTACCAAAAAGTTCTACTGAAAAAACACAACTATGTGCCATTGTAGAAAATTCTACCTTTGTACACTGGGTCCTCTTTCTTGACTTCCTTCTCATTAAAACTGGTTAATCTTTTCATGCAGTCTTTTAATTCAGCCCAAGACACATGCTTGTGCTCATCAACAGCCCACTGCCTTCTTTTTCCCTGGCATAGAGCTTGAATGTATCTCTCAGTGTCCCCTATGGCTAGGGTGTACCTGCAACTAAGATACAACAGACTCTTCTCTAGGATCCTCCTTCCTGTTCAGCTCCTTTAGGAGTATAGGTTTTGGTATGTTTATCCTATATTATATGTCTAATATCCACTTATGAGTGAGCATATACCCTGTGTGTCTTTCTGCTTCTGGGATACCTCACTAAAGACAATCTTTTCTAGTTCCCAGCAATTTTCATGATTTCCTTGTTTTTAATTGCTGAGTAATATTCCATTTTATAAATTTACCATACTTTTTGTACCCATTCCTCCACTGAGGAACATCTGGGTTGTTGTCCTTATTGAATGGTGGGGCATCGTTGGGTATATGCCCAGAAGTGGTATGGCTGGATCCTGAAGTAACACTATTCCTAATTTTCTGAGAAAGTGCCAGATTGATTTCCAAAGTGGTTGTACAATGTTACATTCCCACCAGCAATGGAGGAGGGTTCTCCTTTCTCCACATCCTCTCCAGCATGTGTCATCCTTGAGTTTTTGATCTTAGCCATTCTGTTGAGTTGTTTTGATTTGCATTTCTTGGATGACTAAGGATGTTGAGCATTTCTTTAAATGTTTCTCTGCCATTTGATATTTCTCTGTTGAGAATTCTCTGTTTAGCCCTGTACCCCATTTTTAATTGGATTACTTGGTTTGTTGGTGTTTAACTTCTCGGGTTCTTTATAAATTCTGGATATTAGCCCTCCCATTCAGAAGGGAAAACAGGATAGACATTGGAAGTAGGAGAAGACAAGGAACAGGATAGGTGCCTTCCACAGGGGACCTCTGAAAGACTCTACCCACCAGGATACTGAAGGAGATACTGAGACTCATAGCCAAACTTTGGGCAAGGTGCAGGAAACCTTATGGAAGAAGAGGAGGAGAGAAAGACCTAGAGGGGGCAGGAGTTCCACAAGAAAAACAACTGAGCCAAAAAACCTGAACCCAGGAGGGGCTGCAGAGACTGATATTTCAACCAAGGACCATGCATGGAGAGGACCTAGACCCCCTACTCAGTTTCCAAGTGAGTTCCCTAGTAAAGGGGGCAGGGGCTGTCTCTGACATGAACTCAGTGGCTGGCTCTTTGATCAGTTCCCCCTGGGAGGGTACAGCCTTGCCAGGCCACAGAGAAAGATGATACAGCCAGCCCAGAGGAGACCCGATAGGCTAGGATCAGATAGAAGGGGAAGAGGCCTTCCCTTCTCAGGGGACTAGGGAAGGAGTAAAGGGAAAGAAGAGGAAGGGTGAGTGGGACTAGGAGACAAGGGAGGGAGCTGCAGTGGGGATACAAAGTGAATAAATTGTAATAAATAAATATATAGATTTTCAAAAATTAAAAAATATATTATCAGCAGAACATGGACAAAAGTAATGGGTGTCATTCTAGACCTGAGCTAATAAAACCTCCCTGTGATCCTTATTCTTTCCCTAGATGACTGGAGAGGACCCTTGGGACACCTAATAAATGGAAGAAACTGAGTCCCTGAAAGACTATAGTGAGCAAACATTATATTCTGCCTTGAACTGTGATGTGAGCAGAAAACAAGACTCTTCAGTGCAGGACCCTGAGGATGGAGGTTTTGTCTATTAGTCAGTGATGTTTGTTGAATAAAGTTGTTTTCTTGTTTGTTTCTGTCTCTCCAATTTTTAGTCATTTCACATCCTCTTCCTTCATTTCCTCCCCCTTTTTTGCTTACTCTGCAAGAACTGTTGCATAGCCATCATATGTACTAAGAACACACACAGTGCACACTACATTCAAAGCAGCCCAAGTTACAATAGGAAACACACAGATTCTGTGGAGAGGCATCAAGCTACAATCCAGCCCATTTGATAAATTCAGTGTCCTGGGAGCCAAGTCATGAAGATCCATTTACATCTCATTCACAGAAGCCTTTATACAACAGCGGCCTGGAGATATTATCAGCCTCTAAAAGGTTTTGGAAAGGGTTTTCAAAGGAGATGACACACGAAATGGGGCTTGGTGGAATTCACTGCCGTGGAGACAGAAGAAGAAGACATTCCGAGGAAAGAGAATAACAGCCAAGCAAAAAGTGTGCGGTTTTTAAAGGTTACTCCGACAGCACTGAGAAAACACAGAGATTGTGATCCTGCCTGTCAGCGCATCAAGCCTCAGTGGGAATGAGCACCTGGAAAAACCACATCAAGAGAAGATGTTTTGAAATCCACAAACCTGGTGGCCTGAGATCCTTAACTCCGCCTCGATGCCAAATGCTAATGAAGAGTGTTACATCAACACTAAATAGCACTAAATAACATCAGCTTCATATACAGGTAAGTAAACTCTATTTTCTCCATCATTTCACAGCTACACTATATAGTATAAAGCAATGAAGAGGTTAATTGTAGCTCCAGAAGTGTCCCTCTGATAGTTTTAACTGGAATCTCTATTCTAAAGATGAAAAAAAAAAAAATAGGATGAGACCCATAACAAAGAATATGAAAAAGGGCAATGCATATGCTTATCTGTCCCTTCCTTGAGTATAGTCGGACCTTCATTAAGCAAAACGAGTCTTGGAAGCTTAAACACAGACGATTGTTTTCTTTCGGATTTAGAAACTGGAAGGCTTAAATTTGAGTGCCGACAGGGTCAGTTTTGTGGCTAACAGCAGGTCACTTTCTCAACCTGTATCCCCACGAGAAGGAGAAACCTCTGGCTGCTCTTTCTCATCTCAGAGAACGCCAGCGAGGCAGCACCCTTACAACCTCATCCAAACCTACCTACTTGCTCAGTCTGCTACCAACAAAGACTGTCACCGTGAGAACGAGGGTGTGGAAATGTGTGAATGTTGAGGGCAAAGAACAGTCTGATGCATTACTCAAATAATAAACAAAGCGTTCCAGCAAATATAAAATACTTATTCGCTCAGCGTATACTTTTGGCACCTATCATGTAGCAGGGATCCGCCTAAGCTCGGGCATCCACCAATGGCTGAGGTGAGGAAAGCTCACGTAGGTAGGTCTTGTGCAGTCTCAGAGACAGACAAGGAAGTAGCTAGTGCTGAGCAGAGCTCTTGCAGATTGTAAGAGGCATAAAGAAATGGACGAGTTTCCCTGGGTTAAAAACTGGGGAAAGAGCTCACAAGGGGGCAGATAGAGTCACCCTGGAAACCTAACGAAGAACCAAAACTACAAAGAATTGAACACAGCAGAGGAGGAAAGCATTCTAGCAAGAAAAGAACTTCACACACTTGGGAAATATGGTTCATGTGTTTACAGCGTCCAGTGGTCAGAGTGGGGAAAACTAGCCACAGTGAGAAGGAATCATAAAAAGACATGAGCACATTAATTTGATGTTCAGCCTTTGTAATCACAAAAGGAAGTGGATAAAAAATATCATCTTTCTGCACTATCAAACTTAACTTAAAATAACTTTTTTTTAGGGCTAGGGAGATGCTTCTATCACCCTCATTTAGGTCCCCAGAGCCTGAGTGGAGCCAGACATAGAGAGTAGCACACGTGCCTGTAACCCAGGTGCTTCATGGAACAGTGGGAGGTGGAGACTAGACCGTCCTCAGAAGCGCTGTGGACCAGCTAGCCTTCAGGATACATCAAAGAACAATAGCAGGCCTTGCCTTAAATAAGGTAGAAGGTGAGGACCAACACCCACGGTTGCTGTCAGAGGACCACACGTTTGCTGGGGCACACAACACAGATCTCTTAAAGGTGATTTTTTAAGTGAATGTCGCTCGAGGAAAAGTTTATCATCAGTGCTGATCAAGGTATGCACTGGTCGTGTGTTGGATGGATTTCTAATGACTTCAGAGTTTGTATGACCTACACTCAGCAACCCTGTTTTAAGAAACTGTTCTAAGGAAATAATAAGTAACTCTCTTTACCCCTGGTGTTCTTTACAAGGTTATCTATTATAGATTTTGTAGTAATTTTTAAGCCAAAAATAAGCTTCAGAAGAGTAGATGTGGCATTTTCAAGCCATGCAACATTATAAAAAAAAAAAAAAAAAATAGTTCCCAAACAGACTAAGAAAACATATAAAAGTTAAGGATCTAATACTTCTTTGGAAAGAATTTTGTTTTCACCTCAAAATGCATGTATTAAAATTCTGTACCCAGTGCGATTATGAGAGAAGGGTTTTCAGGAATTGGATTGTAGAGCAGAAAGAGTCTTACCACTCGCACTGTGGGAGGCCATAAAAAGAAGCTCTCTGTGGACAAGGAAGTCGACCCTTACATGGAGTCTGGCTGGCTCCTGCCAATCTTAGATAGCTAAGCCTCCAGCACTGTGTGGAAATGAATACCTGGTATTCATAAGTTGCCCTGTTATAAAGGGGACAAGGACAAGCACAAAACAAATGCTGTCAACTGAGATTTGATGAGATAGCAACAGCCCCCAGTAGCAGCAACCTACTCTAGGTCAGTGTTCAAACACAAAGGGCCTTTATGCCTGCAGTAAGGATAACAAAATACCCAGGCAAAAAGAAGTCATATGTTTCACTGAAACTAGCAAGGTGTGGCAGACGCAAGGAAGCCTTGATGGGTTGAATTGCAGAGAAAAAAAGACCTTTTTCCATTTTAAGATGAGGGGAGAATAAATATGTTCCCATGCCTCAAGCGGGGTACCTTGAATGAACACCGAAGTCCACAGACACCAGCCACTGTGGGGCATCTTGAGAAGGTTCGCATGAAGGAAAAGTCAGATAACCCTTACTAACAACGAAGGCTGGCCGTGAAGAGTAGAGTTTGGCAAAGCTCCAGATGGAAAACACTTGCTCAGCCTGAACCCCCTTCTAACACACTCCACTCTCCTCATGACAAGATAGAGGAGAGAGCAGAGTGCAGGCCGGAGAAAAGACTATCATCACATGGTCTCTTGAAGTCTCGGCATGCTTGAATTCCAAGGGCAGGCCGGATTTGGACTGTGTAATAAAAATTCAGCCTAGAATTTTCCCAGGTCAAATATTATTGACGTGATTAAAACGGGTGGAAACAACAGGAGCATGGTGACCCACCAGTACATTCAGTCTAATTATCTATGTTCCAACAGTCTCACTGTCCCCTAGGAGAGAGCTAATTAGTAATCGTTTACCCTATTCAAAGACAGCAGAAGAAATAAGGCCAAAATATGTGTACCTCGGTCTTTGTTCTTTTGGTACATGATGCTCATAATACAATAAAAATATGAGGCATGTAAGGATTATCCAACCATGACCTTATTTAAAGGAAGTACTGTCTGTAAGACTAGACCAACAATATTCTTACACCGCTCCCTTCTACATAATGAGCCACTTTTTGCAAATAATACTTTCTCTTCAGGTTGTATGAGACTTCCTCACTATCTTAGAGTTTTAGCAATTTATCCAACATGATCCTCACTATTGTTTGGCTTATGTGTGTTCTGCTATGTACCTACTGGGTTTCTTGAGTCTTGGAGTACATTTTTAATCAAATTTGAAAGTGTCCTGACATTAGTTCTTTGAGTATTTTCCCTCATCCTCATTATCTGAGGCTGTAGTCAGATTAGAGCATTTTATTTGACCTCTGGGGCTGTATTTGTTTCCTTCCAATCAGTTTCCTCTCTGAGATACAAACTAGAAAGTCTACTGACTTGTTTTCAAGTCCATTCTCGGTTGCCTGAGTGCACAATCTTTTGGTAATAATTTGAATCCATCAAGAAACCAGTGAAGTAAAATGTTTCTAATTAGAGAAAGAAAGAAAAGAAAAGAAAAGGAAAGAAAGAAAGAAAGAAAGAAAGAAAGAAAGAAAGAAAGAAAGAA
>NW_026596091.1:13133552-13135887 GCF_907164565.1 Psammomys obesus | reverse complement strand
GAAAGAAAGAAAGAAAGAAAGAAAGAAAGAAAGAAAGAAAGAAAGAAAGAAAGAAAGAAAGAATAAGGTGAAGAGCTAGAGAATTGCCTGAACCCCAACTCTTGAGAGGGGTCAGCAGGAGAATCAGGGGTTCAAATACAGTCTGGGCTCCATAACACCCTGGCTCAAAAAGGAGAAAGAAGAGATGGAAAGGAAAAGGCAGAAGAAGGAAGATAGAATTAGACACCCAAAGCATAAATCAGAGGCAGTTTTTCTAAAAATAAAGATGAGAAAGCTGAACAAAGTACACAGAATCCCCAGCCCATGACTGAAGTTTTCTATCTATGAAGAAAAACCAGGACTGCAGATTTTTTGACAGATTTACTAGAAGTTCTTAATTTAAAGCCACACACTGAAGAAATCAAGCATCTCATACAAATGTGTTCACATTAATACCCTGCCAGGCTCAGCCATTATCTGGGAGCAGCCTATTGAAGCTGTTCTTGCTGTGGATGCTGTGATCAATCTAGATAAAGAAGAACTCAGCCTTCAGTTACTTCTGCTCCTCATTGCAGGAGACCAGTGCAATGCATATTTATGACTTACCGACGGCCGCCAAGCCCATTTAATCGTTTTGAATTAGCTATTATATTTAGCTCTGTGACTTCCATAACTTCCCTCTTCATGTTATATTGCACTGTTCTTAAATCTTAAGATGTATTTATGATAATTAATAGCAACTTTTTAAGTGACTTACAAGATGTGCAGAAGTCAAATGCATGAGCATCATGGCTGCTGTGGCTAGAGGGGAGGATGAAGGTATAGTTTTGTGGAAGTGTCCATTTTATGTAAGATGCCATGTTATTTAAAAACGGCATTGGAAGAAAAAGATGCATTCCTAGCCACAAGGAAAATCAAACAAAAAGGATAACTGTATTCAGCAAAAATAATAAACTACAATGCTGACTAATTTTATTGGTCATGATACACAATATTGTTTCCCTGAACACCTAGTTTCCACATGACTTCAGTACACAGAAACACAGCAAAATACTTAGTGATACTTACAATCACTAAGTGTAACAAACATTCTCTACTCTCCATTACTTTTGTCATCACTTGTGACCCATAGAATCAATTTATTACCAAACTCCCACAATGGCTACTATCCACCTTTTGATAGCATTTGCCATGTGTCTGGTCATTTTCTTTTTTAAAGTGACCTATTATTAATTGATTTTCAGCAAAATGCTCTATGCTGCTGTCACCCCTCACTTTAGAGATGAGGAAATGGCCTTGGAAAAACTTAACTTAAATTCTCAGCCAAGTGTTAGGCCTCACTATATCTGGACACAAGATTTATGAGCCTGTATGCATTTTCTCACAATGAACAGCTGGTTTTCATCTATAATCTGAAATACACTAATGCATCATAGAGCCACACTGTTCTGTCATAACTTTATGTTCAAGTTTGCTTATTCATACAATATAACTAAGATTTGTTCACATAATCCAAACAGACACTTAGAAAAAAAAAAAACATTCATTTGACCATATTAGAACTCTGACCTTCAAGACTTCATTTCTATTATGTTCTTTTACATATGTTATTGGTAGGTGAATGGTAATTAAAATTTAAAAACCATATAAATGAGAAACTTTACTCTCACTGTGGCTATTTTTCAGCACTAAGAGTCTCTAAACCTATAATTCTAATCAAGGCCTAACATCTACTGTTCTATAACTGAGCCATATGACAAATATCATTTAAATTGCTTAGAAACATACTTAGACAAAGCATCCCTTGTTATTCTACCCTGGAATTTTGATAGTGTTAATTAGAAGATTTTGACATAATTTAACCATATTCCTTTTTAGTTTATTTTCTCTCATAAAGATGGAACAACCATTTTGTCTTACACTCATTATATGTTTAGAAACTATTCACCATTTCACTCTTTTCTCTGCAGATTAAATAAATATAATGCCCCCAGTCTTCTCCCGCTGAATTGGCGTTCTCTGTAATCACTGGTGTAGTGCTTCCAAGGTAACCCCCTCTAGTTTCTCTACACATGTTACAGAGAGCAGAGCTGCATACTGATCACATTACCCTAACAAGGACCTGACCAATGCCAAGTAGCCGAGGCTCTTACATGCTCTGTTTCTTTCCAACTGAGAAGGGAGTGGCTCAAAATGCCCTGAGCCAATTTACCCTATATGCTAGATTCTTTCTTTTAAATTAACACCTCATGTGTCATGGAAAAGGGTAATAACAGGGAGGGATGTTTAAGTGGGAAAGGGGGTAGGAAGTGAGAGACAGAAAGGGATGGAAGAAGGCTAGCTAATACTCAAACAT
>NW_026596091.1:13116877-13133542 GCF_907164565.1 Psammomys obesus | reverse complement strand
AGATAGATAGATAGATAGATAGATAGATAGATAGATAGATAGATAGATAAATACCTGTAGATAGAGGGTAGAAAGATATTTTCCACATTAAAGAGTCTAACTAGGGATAATGTCCTTCTCAGAAAGCATAGGTTGCCAAATAAAAAGACTGGTTCCAAGTATGGTATACAGCCCCTTACACAAAACAGACTGTTGCCACTTGCTTTTGGCTGTCCACCAAAATTTGATAACACAGACCCTATTGCTTAAAATACCACATATTCTGGTCACAATACATGTAGAAATGAAATTGATACCAAACAGGAAGCTTTCTCCAGTTTGGCTAGCTTGCATAGTACCAGAAGGTACTGTGTAGACTATTGTTGGGGGAGTCATCAACAGTCTCATCCAGCTGAGAACTACAATAATGACTTGTGCGGCAAGATAGGCCTATTGGTAGAGTAGTGGCATGAATGCTCTGGGGGTAAGCCACTGCTTTGTGTTTGAATTTAAAGTCTTCCCAACAGGAGGAAGCACATGCCTGGTGAATGTCTGGCCTGGAACACATGATTGAGAGCTCAAAAGATGAAAAGGAGAATCTTCTGGTATCACTTTGCTAAATAGACATAGTATAAAATCACTCTTTAAATGTGTATCTCTCTACCCATACATTGATGTAGTTTTTGAAACTCATGACGTTTCAATGCAGTTAATACAGAAACTTACAACTGGTCAAGTTGCAGAGAAAAAGTGTTAACGTAGGAAGATGGGATGTCTGTAATACATACCACCTGCCTCCTCCCCCCGACTCAAAGACCATCACGGAAAAGGGGGACCAACCAAAAGATGGGGAGAGTCAGAAGTTGAAGGAAACCAGAGCAAAACATTGTCTTGTGGACATGACTGTTACACTCATGATGAACTGTCAGCAACTACAATTACCTTCATAAGACCTGTACAAGATCAACGCAGTCAGCATTCTCAAATGGAGGGGAAAGGGGTTCATGAAACTCTATCACTAGCTAAAAAACCATTGAATGTTGTTGGCTTCTGGGAAAGGGAGAAGCAGTTTTGATGATGTGACCTCTCTTAGGTTAACTATGCTCCCGTGGGTGTCGCCACATTCACAAACATAGGAAGTACAAACTGGACTCAGTGTGTTATTAAACAGAAAGGAAAAGAGTGAACATGAAGTGGGGGGGGGGAGTCTGAGAGGAGGGGGGGGAAGAATGGAAAAAAATGTCATCAAAATGCATTATATTAAATGCTCAAAGAATTAATGAAATATTTAGTGACTTGAATTTACTTTCTTTTTAAAAAATCACAATATTCCTTTATCATGAGAGCATCAATTTAATTAATTTCAAGGGTTCTTTTGTATTAAGGGTTTCATCTCTTTGGTCTTCATTAATGTTTTTGATTTTCTATGCAATCAAATATACTGGCCGTTATTTCTGCTATGTTTGTATGGAAAGTTCTTTCCATTACTGTTCTAGTTTCATTTCTATTGTAATAAAGCCTGACCAAAAACAACATAAGGAAGGAAAGGGTTTATTTGTCATATGAGCACAAGTTATAGCCCATCACTGAGAGGACAGGTAGAAATCAGCTAGTCACAGCACACCACAGTCAAGGGCAGAGGGAAAAACTCCATGCTGCCTGCTTCTGCTTCCGGATAGCTTTCTTTACTCATAGGTCAGGACACTGCTCATGATATGGTGCCTTCCATGGTGGGCTGGGTGCAGGGTACACCAATTAACAGTCAAAATGATCACCTGAAAACATTCACACAGGCCAACGTGATCGGGAGAAATACTTCATTCAGACTTTCTTCCCAGGTGATTCTAAGTTGTGTCAAGTTGACAGTTAAAATTAAACCTGGAACCATAGAAGCCAGGAAAGTAGATAGGGACTATGGCATTGAGAGTGGGCAGGAAGACAGAGCTCAATAGTGAATAGCACATAAGTACCATAAATGGAAAACTGGGGGGAGAGGCTTAACTTGGGAGGAGGAAGGAGGATGATACAGAAGGAAGAAGAAAAAGGAAGAAGGGATAATAACAGTAAGGATATCTAAAAGAGCCATGAGGAACTTAACGTGTGTGTGTGTGTGTGTGTGTGTGTGTGTGTGTGTGTGTGTGTGTGTAAAATTATGGAACATGGGGTGGTAATGCTTTCCCCCAGAACCATGGACTATCTAATAAATACCCAGGGCAAGGGAAACTTTTCTTTGAGTGGTTGGTCAGCTGGGTCCAAGAGACTCCCAAAATAATTTAGAATATAGTCATTGCCCTCCGTTACCTCCAAAAAGCTTGAAAGTAAGACCCTGTTGCTGAAGGAATCACAAGCTTCCAAGACAGAGCGTAGAAGACTCGTCCTGTACTGACCCAAAGCCTCCTCCCTGAGGTCTAGCTCTCATGGTATCAGAAGGTGCTATAAAGATGCCAAGAGGAGAAAAAGAAACAATTGTGTTACCCAGCTGTAAGCCTGTAAGCCGCAGTGGCCTGCCCAGCAACACATCCCCAGTGGTACAATAGTGACAATGTGGGTGCTTTCTCCTGTAAGACTATGTGCAGATGATTCTACATTGCATCTCTGCATGCCTGTCAGCTTCCCAGCTCCTGCCTCTAAGGCCTCTATCAAGCTCTTAACTCCCATCGCAGACTCCTTAACCCCTTTGTAGCTATTCTATAGCACACACACACACACACACACACACACACACACCACATATATGCACACCTACATACATGCATGTACACACACATACACACAAACATGAACATACACACATGCACACACACACACAATTAAGATTAGAATAAATTAACCCATGTTTCTCAGCCAGCTATCAAACAAAATAGAACAATTTAGCAAATTACTGCCAACAAAATCACTGTACCTCGTGAATTTATTGATTTTCACGAATTCTGACTTTGTGGAAAGACATGAACATATGCCACGCTTTGGACATCACATGTTCATGATACCTGTCTTTAGATACAGCATGCATTTATGCTGATTTGTATAAACATAGAATAGAAGTCAAGAAGGGCACCATTCTATGAGCATTTGTTATCCAGAATGGTTTGTGTATGATAAAGAGAGATTATTATAAACTTCTGGATATATTAAACATGTTTTACATTAGAAAAATTTTGAAAGTTGGATTAAAAACTACAACACAAGAAACTAATAGGTATCAATGTGGGTTGATTTTTTATTTTTCTATGTAAGTATAAAATATGGAAACACTGTAAATTAAAAGGCCATATCAAATCACACTAAAAAAGAAGAATCATTATTTCATTTCAGAAGACCCAATTTGCACTTGAGCAGTTTTTGTTACCCAAAAGAATCAGTCATGTCTGGGCATGGCTCATGGCCAGTCCCACTGGAGGTGGTTTGCATGAGAAAAGGTCTTAAAACGGTTCCTTAAAGTGTCTAAGCTTAAACAGTTTAGAGTTAGGCCCAAGCTTTGCCAACCAGTATTGGAGAGATGAAAGAGTTCTGAGCACGATCTATAGAAACAAACGGTAAACCTCTTTAGTAGTTAACGTTTTCCCACCTAGCCTCCATCCCTGAGATGGAGCCAAGAACAATATACTAATTGAATTAAAAGACTACCAAAGCCAACAACAATAATAACATTTAAAAAAACATCCTGAGATACTGAAAAGTCAAGTTTGTGTGCTTTGGGGCCCAGTGATAGGGCTTATCAGTAAGATAGTGTCAGTGAGAGTACTTTAGGTTGAACAGGACCTGCCCCCCCCCCCCAGCAGCAGTCATATGGCACATCGCAGCATCATGGCTGCCCCAGGCGCCTGGTCAGGCATCCACAGCTCTTTCATGCAGTATGACGTCAGAGGCATCAGAGAAAAATCTATCCTCAGTTTCCTCAGTGGACGTTGTAGAGTTTCTCCACATTCCCACAGTCTTTTAACAAGCCTTTTAAACAAATAACTACTATTTTCTTAGTTTTATCATGGAGGTTAAAGAGTGCGTGCCATGCAGTGCTTTATCTATTGTCATAATCCATTTAGATTGCTGCAACAGAGTAACTTAGATTAACTAAGTGCTGATCAAAATATAATTTTATTTCTCAAAGTTCTAGAATCCGGAAAGCTTAGGACAAGGCTCTAGTAGATTTCAATATTTGGTGAAGACATTCTTCCCAGTTCACTAGTGGCTGCTTTTTCATTGTGGAGAGAGAGGAGGGTCTCTTTGGGGTCACTGATCCCATTCAGATATTAATTTCTTTCTGTTACTTTGATAAGATACCGCCACCAAGGCCATTTAAGGAAGGAAAAGTTGATTTGGCTTATGGTCCTGAAAGGATAAGAGTTCATAAATAACGGAAAGGCACACCTCCAAGGAGTAGGCGTAACATCAGGAAGAGGAAGCTGAGAGCTCACGTCTTCAAATGCAAGTAGGAAGTAGACAGAGCTACCTGAAAGCAGCTCAAGGCTTTAGATTGTCAAAGCCCATCTCCATGACTACTTCCTCCAGCACTGGATCTCTTTCAGCTGCATATTCTTGGCTGCTGTTGGATGATTACTTCTCTGTTTTCCCTTGCTGTTTGTCAGTGCAGCTGTGTGAATTGATTATTCACCTCTTTTTCTCAACATGTCAAATGAGTGCGTAGCGGGAGGTTCATGAAAGGCCCCACAGCTTCCATTCCCTTTGGTAGCCACGTGGCTTTTTGAGTCCTATTTCATTGTCCTTAGAACCCACTGCCCTGTTACCACCATGCAAAGAATTTAAAGCTAAAAACAGTCTTCCTGCTACTGACTACTGCACCCCTATCGTATCCCCTTCATCTTCCGTAGGCTCCCTGGGAGTGCCTGTCCCTCTTGCCAGCAGAAACAGTTCATCTCCTTGTCAGAGAGGCTGAATCTTGGGAAAGTTTTCACAGTCCTTTCTGCATACAGGATTGTATGGGAGTGCTTCCATAGCTCCTACATTCTAGTGACCCCACCTCAGTAGAGAAAGATCTGAACAGCAGCAGCCCACTGTGTCCTAGAACCAGTCACCAGAGTCAGCAGGCCTCGGTGGGGGTCAGGCCAGTGGCTTTCTCCCTGCCCATAGGGTGAGCAGCTGTCCTCTTCCTACCTGGAGCTTGTCGGTCTCCGTCCCTTCTGCAGCCTTCAATTCAGAAAGTGGTTGCCCTCTGTGCTCAGCTCTGCTGAGAGTTTTCCCCACAGGTAAAGCCTGGGTAGTATGTTAAATGTAAGTCTCTTCCATCAGCTGACCTAAGTGATCTTTCTGGTTGTGTATTTACAATCTCCTATGTAATGGAATCTGTCAATCATTTTTCTTCTTGTGGTTTCCTCTGTTACTTCAAAGTTTAACAGGAAAACCATAGCCTCTCCAGAGTGGATAATCAATAACATGTTTTCCTCTATGTTTTTAGTGACTAATATTTTAGCCATCCGATGTTTGTTTTCATCACCAGTTTTTAACTTGTGGTATTTAATTGAATTTTTCAAAAGAATTCAAGACAAGGATTTTAAATATCTTCTAAATAGTTTCTTATTGCTTTTTAAAAATAGTCTATGTTCTTTATATGTGGTTGTGTGTGCGTGTTAAATGGGCACAAGTGTTTCTACAAAGCTGTATCTCAAACGGAGGCCAGAGAAAGACATCAAGTGTCCATTCTATTGTCCTCTGCCTTATTCCCAGGCTGGTGGCCAGCAAGCCCTAGTGATCCCCTTGTTTCCAGTCTTCCCAGACACTGTGACTACAGGTTCCTATGGGACCAAAACTAGCACTTTGCATGGATTCTAGTGTTTGAGTCCAGTCTCTACCAGCAAGTGTTCTTACTGACTGAGCCATCTACCTAGCCTTCATATCTTTCCTGTTCTTACAGAGTCATCCATGGGAACGGGTCCTAGACTCACTTCAGATACCAAGATCTGCAGGTGTTCAACTCTATTGCATGACGCCATGTCTTCATGTAACCTGTTGGAACCTGTATGGAAATAAACATGACCACAGATACAGGTCTGTGCCACAGTGAAATGAATCCTGGATACTGAGCTACCTTTCTGTGTATCTTTTACCTTTGCCTCATCGTGTATAGACTGGAAGAGCTGAAACCTCCAATCTGTATCAAGAAAGTACAATTTCAAGACAATGTCTTCCTCTGAAGGGGAGAGATGGAGCTCTAGGACAGGGGAAGGATGCAGGGGAAAGTGCAATGTGTTGATTCTATTCTGGAGCCTGGGTTAGGGGGTCACTTCTTAGGAAATTATTATCTGTCTTTTATAATAATATAATCTGTATCTATCTTATTTAGTACATATCATTCTGGATAAAATATAAATTTTAAATAATAAAAAATTCTCAGGAACAATTTAAAAAAAAAAAGCATGAGCATTCAACTAGTAATTTCTGTACCTCTACCCAGTCTCATTCTTACAGGGACCAAAAAAGTACCTACCAAGCCCAGGCCAAGTCTCTGCCAATGATTACATCTTGCTGTGAATAAAGTCTGGGAGTTGGCACTCTTATTTAGAGGAGTTTTATTTGTGATGAAAATGAGCTGAAGCATCTTTCTTTGAAGGCCGGTCCTCCTTTTGTGAAAGCAAAGATGTAGGCAATTTCACAAAGCAGACCATTTTCCGGCAGGTGCTTTACACACACTGTGAAGGACAAAGGCCAAGGTTAGTTCTTTTTCTAAAAGAACTAAGAGAACCAATGCAAGTTCTTGTACTTAGTAGGTAGACAAATGATTATAAATCAGTGTGTGAATGGAGAAGCGTGGCCTCACGGTTTCCATGAAGACTTGTAAATGTCACTCTTGAAATGGTAACAGGATTCTCAACCTACTGAACACTTCATAATGAACCGCCCACAGACACAGTCTTGTATGAATATCTCCTATGTTCCCCAAATCCTCTGTGACCTATGGACGCAATTGTTTAATGTGACTCATGGTCCGACCACGGCTCCCACACAATGGGTATTTTTAATGCTCCTGCATTTCCTGAAATCAAGCTTTCAGGAAATGGTTTTTGCAACAATGACCTCACCCTCCCTGTATTCCCTTACCTCCACCACAGAATCCCAGAATAGCCTAACAGGTGTCCAAATACCTAGAATTATCCAAGAAACTTCACAATCTACCTTCTGTTTTCTGTCAAAGTCACAAGGCTAACTTGTTCTTTGGTGCTCTGAAAGAATGTGCCCCATGAACAAGGCACGCCTATATTTATGTGTTATTTATATCTAGATACAGTTTGTTCTTGGTGTTGGCAGTGTCTCTGCAGAGAAGAACTAAACCAGTATAAAAGTTAAAGAGTAGGTTCCAGAATTCAACAGCCCATGGGGCCAAATTATGACTGTCCCTGAGTATATGGCTTTTGAGAGATAAGTTAGCCTTTCAGAGCCTCACTAGTCACATCTATAAGGTAGAAATAATACTATTTCTTGGACTAGGGTGAAAACCAGATAAGAGAACACATGTAAACCACCGGCTTCCAGTTCTGGCACACGGTCAGTGTGGATGCTTGCTCGAACTTACTGCTATGTGGTTTCTCCAGCTCTCAAACCCAGTCATTTACTGGAACATTGTCAACCACATTGTGGTCACTGGGACTGCCTGGCATTCTTGGGGGCCAGAGACCTGCAGAACCATCAGCTCCCCAGTCCAGCCTGAGGAGCAGTATCTAGCCACTGTCTTAGACTAAAGCCTATCAGGAATCTCAGATGTGAGAATTGAAGGAAGAGCAAAAACCCCTGGACACATCCAGTTTCAAAGCAATCAAAGAAGCCCCAACGTGAGCAGAAAGGGTGCATGAGAACTGTGACCTGAGCCCCTGGTAAAAGCCTTTAAAGCATGAAACCATGTGGCGAACATTAATTGGAAGGGATTATAGTTTTCAGAGTTCTATTAACGTGGGAGCCCAATAGCAAAGACGGTGATTAAATGGCCTTCTGATGATAAGAAACAAAATCCTGCTAGTCAACCAGATCAGCTGACATGCTTCCCCCAGGGTTTATCTGAGACCCTCCAAACAGCACAGGAAATAAACTAGTCAAGAAGAGGCCCTGGGGTACTGCCCCATCCCGGCTGCCCTGGAAGTCAGACTGGAGACCCATAGACAGAGAACCTAGGGAAGAGGGTGTGATGCACACCTTGCTTCCGCTAGTGGAGGACCGCAAGAAAGCCAGCCCAGGAGCCCAGGAGGGCTTCTCCACTACCCTGCATCACAGATCACAGAGCAGGATCTTCCTGGCAAGGCTGAAAAACACAGAGGTTGTCATCATATGGGCGCTGGCAGTCAGTGACTGACCAGTTAGCTCAGGCTGAGGCAAACCTTTCTATGGACACGTCATGAAAATAGACCCCTCGGGGGCTGGTGTTTCATAAGAGTGAGGATCAACCACAAAAAACATCAACCCGGTCTTAAATGGCATTTCACACTCCTCGAAGAGTCACCAAAAAAAGAAGCTGTCTTCATAGGCTGCTGAGAGATGCTTCCAGAAATTAAGACACACTGGCTGTCCCAGAGAGAGAACAGTCTCCAAGGCCTATGAAGGGCAGAGCTTTACAAGCAAATATTCCATGTCTAATCTTCACTCAGCTTTATTCTTCTTGTACTCAGTAGTGGGAGCTACCCTCTGTAACTTTCTTCCCCTTACGTAGGGGAAGAAAGAAATAAGGCAATTAATATTTCTACGAACAGACAAGGAGGATTAGCACGAGGCACAGGTATTTTTCCAGTTTTCGTCGGGACGCCTTTCCACGTGACATTTCGCAAGGCACGGTAGCCATCCAGGCCTCGTTTTTCTTGCCCACAACTCTTTTCTTGACAAAATGTTTTGTCAGCTTCTTCGGATGCCCCCACTCCCACTCACTGCTCATTCCTCCAAAACAAAGTTGGTCAAGGCTCCGAATTCTTGCTGTAAAGTATCTAATGCGGATCACACTCTTAAATTTTTCAGAAGGAAAGAAAAAGCTGTGTGGGGGAGACAAGGGGGTCAGGGGAGCACTGATTCTCTTTGTGGGCCATCACAGGTCATCTAACAGGTAAAAAAAAAAAAAAAAAAAAAAAAAAAAAAAGGGCACAGAAAACATGTGGGGATTCATGTCATAACCCCCAAAGTCCAAACTAATGGTATTTGAACATTGAAAGGGGCCTCAGAAAAGATGGGTACAGACATACCCATCTTATTATCTGGAAAATAATAGTTTCCCTTTTGCCATTCAATAGTAGCCATAATTGAATCCCTCAGACTACGTGGCTGCTCACTGGGTACAAGCTGCAGACTGTAAGGCAGATTAGTCCAGTAACTCCTCAAAATAAGCAATGGAATCCATAGTGCTATCATCCCCCCCCCCCCCCCCTTTTTTTTTTTTTTTTTTTTTAAGAAATGCACCTGAATTTTAAAGACCTGGAGCTATTTTCCCCAAGTTATAGATAGAAAATGGTCAAGTTTGCATTTGAACCCAAGCCCCTGTGACTGGGGTGGAAAGGGAATGAAAGAAAGAAAGGCAGAAAAGCTGAGGTGCGGTAATCTGGACTCTCTGATGGAAAATTCATAGCACTGAGGAAGCTCACAGTGTTTATAGTTGAACATGGCTGTAGGATTACTACACACAGATATGCAAGGAGGCAAGGTGATTATATACACATATGAGCAAGGAGTGGGGTCCACTAATCTCCATCGGAGCAGTGTTTGTAAGGGAGCAGTTTTTGCATCATAAACACCTGTAGGGGAGAAAGATACAGTGGACATTTTGTGCACACACTATCAACTCTTCCTCTCAGGCCCAAGGAAATCTGTGCCATCCTTCTGAGCCTCACCTGGGGAGTTCTTTGCCACTCCCATGGGGCCGAGGCGTTGAGGTCCTCGATATGGCTGTGCTCACGTCAACAACACATTCACTCGGGGGTTCACATGCCCTTTACACAGCCCACAGACTCCAATACAGTGGGTCTCAACCTTCCTAGCTCTGCGGCCCTTTAACACAGCTCCTCATGTTGTGCTGACCCCAACCATAAAATTATTTTCATTGCCGCTTTAAATCTGTGATTTTGCTACTGCTGTGAATCATGGTGTGACTATCTGATATCCAGGGTGTCTGATATGCAACCCCTGAGAACCACTGTTGTAACGTGTCACTTTTCAGCTTCCCAGGAGCATTTCTGGCCTACTTCTTAGCTAAGGTTAAGGTTGATATGGTCTTCACTTTCCTCTATATCCTCCAAACCTGTAAGACTCAAGTCAAAATGCCAACTTCCTCATTTCGATCTAACTTGAAAACCCTCTCCTCTGAGTTATTAAAGTTGATGTTTATCTCATTCTTCTGGTGTCTTCATTATTGTGTTTAGGTTTATTTATTTTATGTGTGTGACTGTTTTGCCTGCACGTACATATGTTCACCACGTGTGTGCCAGGTGCCTGTAGGGGTCAGAAGAAAGAGTCAAATCCTTCTGGAACTGGGTTACAGATGATTGTGAGCCATAGTGTGAGTTCGGGGCACTGGACCAGGCCTTCCGCAAGAGGAATAAGGGCTTTTAAAGACTAAGCCAATTCTTTAATTCCTTCATTTTTTAATGTATATCTTGTTTATTCATTCAACAATATGTACATTGTCTTTTCTCCTCAAATACCAAAGGGCAGAAATCGTGATGTCTATTTCTTTTGTGTCTCCTAAGTGATCATAGTGAAACTTTATTTTAAAATTAATGTAGGGTGTGGTGGTGTCAGAAGCAGGTGGATCTCTGTGAGTTTGAGGCCAGCCTGGTCTGCAGAGTGAATCCAGGACAGCCAAGGCTACCCAGAGAAACATTGTCTCAAAAAACCAAAACAAAAAAATAGATACTGTTACAGCTACTCCTTGTATTTGTTAAGTAAATTGTCCTCATGCTTATTTCCCAAGCATTTGCCCCCAAGACAAATTAACATCTGAAGGTTGTTTAGCTTTTTTTGCCTCTCCTAAGCCTTTAGCATTAGACTCCCACTGTATGTACTCTTAGACTCTGGAAAGAATGTATCCATACACTAGCAGGTACAGGTAAGTGGGTGGAAACCGTGCTTTGATAAAGCAAGGTACGTTATATAAAGCAAGCACACTGTGCCACCATACTAGCTTAGTAACAGGCAACCTCTCCTGGGATCTGAGCAACATTCTCAGGCCACTGCTCGGCCAGATGTGCTGACAGCCTTGGGAAAGATGGCTTTAATTGCAGCCCTAAAGAAATCTCTGCCCCTATTCCCATTGGATTGCTTGTTTATGGTCTGAAATGGTTGAGCTGGTTCTGCAGGTTTTTCTCCTCCCTTCCCGGAGCTTAAAGTAAGAAGAGTCCCAGGTTCACTCAAGTGTAAACAATACCCTCCCAAGGTCACTCTGGAGTGACTGTGCAGCTGCAGGAGGCAGCAGGATCAGGTTTCTGGAGGGACAAATGAGAAGAACTTGTCGCATGGATGCCAAGCCATGTGTTTGTGTAGAACAAAAAGTGATGAGAAAATAACATTGTAAGAATCATGTTCAAACTTGATCACTTCCAGTTTTTTTTGGCAAAACACAAGACTAACTTTTTGAAAGAGGAAAAAAAATGACTTCAGGTCTTTGCTCTATGCCGCTGCCCCAAACATCTAAACTCTTTCTGTCATTGTATCAACATGAGATTACAAAGAGAGCAAGCATGATAGGTAGGCTACATATTTACAGCACACACTGAAGGAGTTGATGAGCCAGTTGGTCCCATGTTGCCTTGAAAGAAACAGGAAACTGAGCTGGAAAGGCATGGGCTCCATATATTCCATTTACTAATAGGTCTTGAGTACCTCTTTGTCAATACCCATCATGTGACCAAGTTTGCATTCTAGGGGGATAATATTCATGTATCTGTTATCATAACACAATAGGGGCAGGCAAGCCAAACCATGCCCATAGAAAGATACTACAGCTCAACTCTTTCCATCTTCAATGGCTCAAGCCAACTATCTTAAGTGATGAAACAAACACAAAAATGAATCCTCCACCCTTGTTTTTAAAGTTACTGTTGTGGGCTGGGGAGATGGCTCTGCAGCTAAGAGCACATATTGCTCTCACACAGGACCTGAGTTCAGCTTCTAGAACCAATGTTTGGATGCTCACAACTGCCTGTAACTACTGCACTAGGGGGCTTGATGTCCTCTCCGAGGGTACTGCATTTAGATGCACATACACACAGAGAGACATTGTATTTTGAAAAATTAAGCTACTCTTTTAAAAGCAAGCAATGGAAGTAGGTGCAGAGGTAACTTTAGGACTGCAGCCAAAGCCATTTTTCCCAAGGCTGTCAGCACAATGGGATGAGTGGTGGACTGAGAATGTGGCTCACATCCCAGAAGTTGCCGGTTACTATTCCAGTATCATGGCACTGGGTATTTGCTTTATACAAAGCTGTAGCTAAAATAAAATTGACAAACCTCCCGTGCTTCTGTAGGTACAACCATCTAGACTTTCTGGGCTTGGGACCCTCACACCCGTATCCTTAACATGTTTTTTAAGGTAGCTCTTAGACAGTGCATTCGGAGAGGGTCTGCAATGAGTCTCCAGGTTTGGAAATCTGGCTCTGAACCAACTATAACACAGGGATTCATGATCACACAGAGAACTAACTGCCATTCAGTTCCCATAGGTCTATGTCTGTGACTCTCCATAGCCAACAATAGGAAGAATGGTCAACAATAGGAACCCAGAAGGTGCTTGGTAAATATTTAATACGTAGGTTTTAACTTTAAAAGTGGCTCCTTGAGTGTTTTGATGAATGGGCACACAGAGGAAAATTTAGGGGAATCTAAGCTTGATCATAAACAAACAACAGAAAAATGAAGATGAAACCTGTATTCAGTCTTTAAACAACCCCAACCTTCCCACACTGCTCACACGTGTAAATGTTGACTCAATCTGATTCTTTAAAATATATATATATATATATATGATTTTGAAATCCCCAAGCCACGGCCACTCCCTTAGCTACACTGAGGTTCACATAATTGTTTAAATCTTTTTTCTTCTTCTGGGAATAGATCTTTTGTGCCAAGCAGGCAGGGTTACTGGCCTATAAACCTACTTTCTGTCATTAGCTTTGACTGTTGACACTTGTAATGATTAGACAGGATTGAGCAAAGGGTATTTTTGTAGTCTGTAGGGAAGAACCTGGAACATAAACATTGCATCTCATTACAGAGTCCTGAATGTGCAGAACACGCTGGTCCAAATGCCATGATTAGATAAGTACCTTCCATACCCATTAACTTCAAAGAGAAATTGAAGGCAAAATGGAGCCCGTGTGTCACCTGTCCTTGCACTTCAGAGAGCCACATGACCTCAGTTAATTTCTGAATCGGTCTACGTGATAGTTACTGCTGCAGACTTAATCATTACCCCAGGTTGGCCTCCCTCAAGCACATGATGAAGGGCTTTGTACCTGCAGCTTCTAGAGGCTCAGATGATCCCTGCAAGTGTCCTTCTGAAAGAAAGGTCATTTGAAAAGACTCACATTGCCTTACAAAATGATGAGGTGTAATATTGACCCGGTCCAGCCACAAGCATGAAGATTCACATGTTGATTTGGGTATTGGGGGTGGGGGGGCGCAGGATCAGCCAGAATTATAGCCAGGGTTAACACTAGAGAATTGAAGAGATGGGCCAGGAGTCTCTGAAGAGAGCATAAAAGCTGACTTCCCTTTTCAGTCTGTGACACACTGTTGGCACATTCCCTGAACTTTTTATTACCAGAGCTCCATGATAAGATTTCTGAGTCATCAGTTCCAACCCAAGCCCCTTGTGTCTTCTGTCATAGTTCTGAGGAGGTTTTTTGTGTGTATAGGCTTTTTCAAAACAGAGACATCATAGCCAGTGGAGTTAGAGTTGACGGATGTCAACTGGGAAAGAACTCATGAAAGCATGCATCACAAAGCAGGTGGAATTCACTGAGAGACTCTAGGGAGGAAGGCAAAGGTCGGTGGCACCATAGCTCATGGTCTTCCTCAGAGCATTACACTCCAGGTACCTCCTTCAGGGCATGCATTTCTGATGCATGTTTGGGGCTCATGTATGAAGAGGAGACTCTGTAATCCAAGTGAAACATCCTGCCCTTTTTAATGTTATATATATTAATGTTATTATACATATATTATATATTTTATATTATATGTTATAAATTTGATATACGCTTTCTATTTGAGGTATGTGGGATTATAGGGTACAACAGGTTTCTATTAGGATTCCAGAAAAGACTGGACTTGTGACTTTTAACATGAGACCTGGGACTGGACATCATAGTGAATGCCTGTAACCCTAGAGGTCAGGAGGTGAAGAAGGCAGGAGGTTAAAAAGAGTTCCAGGCCAACATGGCCAAAGGAGACCAAGCATGTCTCGAACAAGAAACAGATGCACTTCTAAATAAATAAACAGGCATAGATGATAGATAGTGTGCAAACTGGGAAAGGCTCCAGCACATCACACAAAATCCAGGAACAGCACTGCAAGAAGAGAGGGTTTTTATTCTGCGAGATCCTAGTAAGTGAGAACAGAGCAGGCAGCAAGCCTCCGGGTTACCTGGGTGGCCTCACTGAGATGGCTCTGCACAGCAAGCTGGGAGGGGAACTGCTCAGGGAGAGAAGCTGTGGTAGGAAGTGGGGATGGCCACACAGATGATTTGCCTTGACTAGGACGGAGGAGGGTGGAGGCTGGTTTTACTATTTTAGGCCAGTTGTATGGGTGACTTTCTGTTTCCATTTGAGCCCCAGCCTGGGGTAGGTGCATTCCAGAGATGCAGAAGCGCAGCCACGGGGCTGATTCACCTCCAGTCAGCTCCCTCACAAATTCACTGTAGTCAGAAAGTTGACACTTTCCGTTCAAGCCAAGGCTTCAGCCTCCAAGATGATCATTGTCTCAGTTAGGGTTTTTATCGCTGCAACATAAACACAGTGTCCAAAAAGCTAGCTGGGGAGGAAAGGGTTTCTCCTGCTTATACTTCCAAACTGCTGTTCATCACCACAGGAAATCAGGACAGGAACTCAAGCAGGGAAGAAACCTGGAGGCAGGAGCTGATGCAGAGGCCATGGAGGGGTGCTGCTTGCTGGCTTGCTCCTCATGGCTTGCTTGGCTTGCTTTCTTATAGAACCCAGGACTACAAGCCCAAGGATGGCACCATACACCATGGGCTGGGCCCTCCCTCAAGGGTCACTAACTAAGAAAATGCCTTACAGCTGGATCTTATGGAGGCATTCTCTCAACGGAGGTTTCCTCCTTTCAGATAACACCAGGTTGTGTGTCCAGTTGACATAAGACCAGCCAGCACAACCCTCTTGTTCTGCACTAAGACAGAGGCCACCACATAAAATCTTTGTCATCTTCTCTCACTCCCACCTCATTGCTGCTCTCCATCTCTACCTTCTGTTTGGAAGGAACACTTCCTCTATTCTTAAGGTAGCTCCGCCCCTCTCTTTGCACCATGCCCAAGAAGCCAACCAGCTGTGCTCTTTCTTGTTTATTTACTTTCTCCCTCACCCTTGCCCATCTATTACTAATCCAAGGGTTACTCAAAACGGTCCCCACTCCTGAACATTCCAGGCTGGGTCCCGCTTACCTTTTAAGCTAGCCTTCAGCTCCCTGGGATTTTATCACAGAACTCTGTTGAGGTGAGCAAACTGGCTGCTCTTCACTTCCTAGGACCCCTTGCTCTCCTAAAGCCGCCCCCTCTACTTGGCTCCTAGGTTTGCCTACAGCTCTACTACACCTACCTCCATTCCAGAGCAGCTTGCTCACACCCCTGCTTGCTGTGAGATGCTGTAGCATCCACGGTTCTAGACCCAGCATCCCTCCTTTTGACTCTCTCCAGAAACACAACCCTGTGCAAAACTATAGAACCCTTCCCGAGGCTTGGGCAGAAAAGACTTCAAGTGAATGAGCTCTGCCATCTGGGATCTGGCATTTGGCTTGGCTTGCCCCTCCTCCTGTCCAAGAGCAGCTCTGTGTGGAATCATCTTCCCTCTGGCGTATGAGCCCAGCCGAGCTATTGGTTCCATTTTCATCCAACCACTTAGTGAGTGTACATTAGGCGCCAGGCCTGGCAACACACATCTCACCTGCTGCACGTGACCTCATTTCCTCCTCAGCACCCCTCTGCAGATGAGTCTACAGCAGCCCTCTGCTAGAGAAGGCTTGAGAAATTTGCTCAAAACTACAGAGATATTCAATGATTTAACAGGACTGAAACAGTGCTTCTAACGCTACAGCCTTTGCTTCATTAGTAGCTGTGACTTTTAACAGAGGGGAGTGTGTGTGTGTATGCATGTGTGTGTGTGTCTGGTGTGTGTTTCTGTGTCTGTGTATGGGTGTGTGTGTGTGTGTGTGAGAGAGAGAGAGAGAGAGAGTGTATGGGTAAGTGCGTTCGAATGTGTGTGTGTCTGTATATGAGTTGTGTATGTTTGGGGTAAGAATATATGTGTATGTTTGTGTCTGTGTATGGGTTGTGTGTGTGTGTCTGATGGGCTGTATGTGTTTGGGGTGGGAAGGGGTGAGGGTGTGTGTGTGTTTATACATGGATTGTATATATTTGGGGTGAGGGTGTGTGTGTATGTTTGGGGTGATGATGTATAGGGGTGTGTATATGTGTGTTTATATGTAGGTTGTGTGTGTGTGTGTGTGTGTGTGTGTGTGTGTGTGTGTGTGTGTGT
>NW_026596091.1:13104644-13116867 GCF_907164565.1 Psammomys obesus | reverse complement strand
TGTGTGTGTGTGTGTGTGTGTGTGTGTGTGTGTGTGTGTGTGTGTGTAAGGTAGAGAGTAATGACAAGAAGGTTTTCTAAGACCCTACTTCTCACGCTAGAGTTTCTGGTCTTGATCAGCTGCTGCCTAGCCGCCTAGCACTGTTATTATCACTCTCTCCTGTGCCTGTCACTAGGCCTGTGGGGACCTGCCCTTCCTGCTTTCAGTCCTCGGTCAACATCTCTGCTGGAAAATGACACACTGGCCCCTGCCACGCTCAGCCCAGGCATGCTGCACGCTCTACATGCCGCACTTCCTGAGGATCCCCTCTGTGTGGTGCCTGGTCCGTCACCATGGTGGGTCTACCTCTGGGACAGGTTCTTTCTCAGTCTGTCTTGTCTCTGTGCAGGCCACTAAGCCACCTCTTCCGGTGAAGACTCTTCCTTGCTGCTTTTGGACAGAACTCAGCCTCACACTCTGCTGCAGCCTTCAGCTCTGGACTGATGCTCACTCTTCAAGCTAAGCTGTAATGAGTTAACTGGAATGCCTGTCACAGAACCTTCTAATAAGACATTCATCAAAACTTCAGATGTGTGCTACACTGAACTGAGTCATTGGAACACGCTCTTCCAAAATAAAGATGCTACCAGAAACCCCAGCATGATCATTAAGGAGGAGAAGCTGACCAAGAGAATAAAAACAATGCTAATCAAAACAGTGGTCAGCAACCGTATCTCCACAGTCCTTCACAGTCAGCAATTTCCCTGGCTGCTCATTTCCTGGGGACAGACCTCTGTGACTTGTGGAATGCCACCTAGCAGTCATCTTGGGGACAAGACTCCACTTCCAGGCTGACTTCAAAGCCCATATTCCTCTCAAAATGCTTTCAGCAAGCCTCTGTCTTGGTACCTGCTGGGTCATTTGAAAATCTCAAGCAGAAATTCCCCTGATCAGCATTATGCATTCTCTAAGAAAAA
Organism: Psammomys obesus; assembly: GCF_907164565.1. Classification (NCBI taxonomy): domain Eukaryota; kingdom Metazoa; phylum Chordata; class Mammalia; order Rodentia; family Muridae; genus Psammomys; species Psammomys obesus. Next base: position 13,115,911 of record NW_026596091.1, on the reverse strand, counting down.
CGTCTTCAAGGAGAAACCTAAAACAGGGAACATCAAGACCCAGTGACTTCTGTATTCTCTTTAACAGCAGCAAATCTTAGTGCTTTCTCCTTACTACTTACGAAAAGTCATAATCCCCAGCAGCAGTTATGGGACTTCCAAGGAGGAAGCAAAATGGTCAAGGTGAAGGAACCTCTGCTAAACCCTCTTCCTCCACCTAGAACAATGCCTGATGCACATTCATTTTCTGATCTCTTCTCTTAAGGGGCAGCAGGCTCAATTTTATTTGTAGTCTCCCTCTTCTACAACAAAACTAAATGACATATAAACTCTTTATCAACCTTATCCCCAATAAAGAACTGGGCACACACTTTTTTAAGACATTGGTTTATTGAGAAAAATGAAAACACTTGAGAAAGTAATTTTCTGTTGACATTGAAGTCGATAGGACAAAAAGGAGTTTTCTTTCTAAGTCTAAATTGTATGTTTGTGACAATTTACTTATTAAAAGGTAAAAGTGATATAAACAGCAAAGTCAAGAATGGGAAATTAATCCTTTTGCTGAACAGGTCATACTCTGGCCAACAGACTTGTTGCCCTCTGCTTTGAAGAAATATTTTCTTCCCAGGTTCTGGAACCAATCCATTGGAAGTTCTGAAAGCCATTGTCCTTGGGGAGTAAGGAAACAACTCATTTAAAGGCCAGAGATATCCATTTTATAATGTTTGATAGGTTGATGACTTTTTTTTCTAAGAAATATTTGTCCAAAGCATCTACGAATCAGGAACCATCCCGGATTGAAATATACCCTTGCTTCCATTTTCCACAGAACAGTCAGTGCTCCTGCTGAAAGGCTAATTGCACCATATCATGTCACTCCCATCATCCACAGCTTTCTCTGGCTTCGCTCTGAATGTAGAGCATATTTCAACTCCTTCCCGTGGCACAGGAAGCCTTGCCTTTCCTGAGATGGCTTCTCCCTCACCCCTTTTGCTATAATCCACACTGGCCTACCCCACATTCTGTGATGATACCAGGTTCCACTTTACCCACAATCCTCCCTCTTGCTCCTCCCTCTGTATTACGCATTCTCTAACTCACCATCACATGGCTGGAACTTTTCTCTCTCTAGCCGAGTATCATCTTTCCTCAAAAACTTAAAGGTAGAATGACTGTATGAACCAGCTGTCCCACTCCTGAGGACATCCGTGAGCTCACCACAGAGACACTTGCACACACATGACACACTATTCACAACAGCCAGGGCTGAGGAATCATCCAGGGTGTCTTATCAGCAGATTAACGGGGAAAAATAAAATAAAAAACAAGGTGTATGTACATACACAGTGGGACTTTATCCAACCGAAAGAAAAATAGAATCACCGCATTTGCATGAGAAGTAGATGGAATTTTTCATGTTAATGTAAACAGCTCAGCCTCACAAAGACAGGAGTCACATGATTTCTCTCATATGGGAAGGAAACGGCTCATGAAAGTGAAAGGGAGAACGCCGAGGACGTGGAAGGGGGTAAGAGAGAATAACAGAAGGAGATACGATCAAAGTACGGTCATACATGTCAGGTGGACATGTCATACTGAAGCTCTTTGCCTGCAACGGTTACTACATAGATAACAAACAAGTGGGGGAATCCAAACAAGCGACATCTGCTCCCAGTAGGCGCTCCCTTCTCCGAGCTTGTGCCTCTTTCATTAATGGCCAGGTCCTCACCCCCTCTTCATCTGCAGGGTTTCTCATTGCCGGACATCACACTTGTTGATTTGTTTACTCTTTTACTGTTCGTTTTCTCCTGCTAGAAAACCTTTTCTACTTCCAGAACCAGTGTCCTGAATCCAGTCTCTCTATGAACACTCAGAATGCCACTTAGAAGGCAAAGGCTTTTGATTTCCCCCGTGCACGCTGGAAAGGTTGGGGGGTTTGAAGGTTCTGTCCATGGTAAGGAGGAGACCAGGCTTTTCTCGTTGTTATGTCCGGCTCCCTTCTGACACCACTGAGAAGGGTCTCTGCTCAGAGTTTCCTGTTTCCCTTGCGTTAAACACACATACACACATGCACCACACACTCGTTACACGCACATACCGCACACACACGCACACACACGCATACACACACACATACATGAACATGTGCACACACAACATTCAAGTCAGGAAGGAGAGTTTAAGCAGCATCTTATCTCAAATCCTGAAAACAGTAAACAAACATTTGTCCCAGGATACTAAAGAGATTCTAATAAACTCAAGGCCTCTCCCTCACCCAGTGGATCCCTTCAGACAGTTGGGTCTCATCAGGCCTTTTTCTGTAGGGCTGAGGGAGAAGGAAAGCTTCATTTATCCACTCAACAGACAGCTGGAATGCCTCACCCCTGAGATACAACGTTGTCTAAGGAACCCCCTTAACCTTTTATCACCTTCTAGCCCATTCTATTCTTTCCTCGTAGCATCCATCTCTTTCTAAAAACGCACTTCTGTTAATATTTTCCATAGTCGTTGTCTAATTTGGAAGTGGCAGAATATAAGTTTGTGGAGGTTAAGACCAATGACTCCCCCACCCCACCCCCAACCGCCGCCTTCTGTACACTGAGGCTTCTCCTCGCACATGGAAAATCGCCGTGTGTTGAGTATGGGAAAGGATGAGATCTCTGCTCCGCAAACATTAGCGCCGAGCCCCTCCGCTATGCTCATCTCCCTGGTTGCTTGCATACTCTTTTCACCTATCAGCCCTGCCAGTAACAATTTCACACGGGGTCTCACCTCCAGGGGCTGCGCCACACCGCTGAGCCCCTTGCTGCTCTGTCGCACAAGGCTCACAGAAACTGCGCAGGCCTGTTGGTGATTTCCCCCCTCAGCACTCATACTTGACTTCCCGCAGCCAACCCTGCAAGCTTTCCACGGGAAAAGCACGTGTCGTAGGCCAGAGAATCCAGAAAGAAGAGTTCTGCGAAGAGAGTAGAACGAAGTGAACTTTCGGTGTACTGTTTCAGATGCCTGTGGTATGTGTGGGTAGCGAGGTCCGAAAAATCCACTTTGTGTTTGTGGGTTTGAGTTTCAGGAAGGCTCAAGGTAAAATCGTTTGCTGGGACTCATTAACATGCGTTTGATCCTACTCAACAGTACCTGGGTGCAGGCACTCATGTAGGAACGGCCTAGAGACAGAGAGCGTAGAGGAGAGTAAATGAACATAAGGGCCAGCAGAATGCGGACACTGAGAAGTAACCACGTCAGTGGTAAGAGAGTGCCAGACGCTGGTTGCTGTGGATACCAAGAAAGTTTAAATTTTCCAAAAATAAACAAACAAACAAACAAACAAACAAATAAATAAAGATTGGCCAATGGGAGCAAATGTCAAGAGGAATCCACACTTTAAAAGGCTAGACAAATACCCACTGGGTTTGGCAGCTGAACCTTAAAGAGCAATTTCAAATGAGTAATGAGCCTAGATGCCTGATTGAGAGGGATTGAAAATGGACCTTTAGAAGTGAGTAATTAAAGAGAATTATGGCAATGCCCCTGAGAGGTTCAGGTTGAAGACAGGAAGAAAGACCGGCTGGTCCCCAAGAAGGGGCTTCTAGACAAAGCCTCAAAGTTGGGTTCACAATTGGACACTCAGAATAGGTGCAGTTCCTTGTATGCCAATTACATTGTGATAAAGCAGTACTTTCAAGGGCCACATTTTAATAGAGCTTCATAAGATATTATAGTACATTCTAAGTTGAGAATCATGTTTAAATTTTATTATGATACATTAATATATTCCCAATACATGAATGAGAAAAATTCAATAAGAGGAAAAGCCAAAAACACACAAACTCACACTCTGGGCACACAAAAACTTCAACAAAGAGCAACAGTAACAAGAATGTGTGCCTAAGGTAGGAAGGAGGAAGACACCATGACTGGAGTATGAATCAGGGTCACGGCCAGGGTACATCCATGACTGTTCTACTTCTTGCAGAGTCTGGGTACTGAGCAAGGCTATGACCCACAGCAAGGCCAATAAAAGCCAAATGAAGACCTCCAGGAAAGGCTCAAAGAATTCTCTGAGCAGGTGAATAGCTACAATGCCATCAAAACTCACTTAAGGGTCATAATAGAAAAACATGTAGTCACCAGACAAGGGTGGAGGAGGAAAGTAACATCCAAATTAAGCGTCCGTTCTACCAGTGTCTTAGGAATTGAAGTGAACGAAATGCCAAATTTCCACAAAGACTCAATGGTTGAGAAACACAAAGACAAGACAGATAGGAGGGCAGCATTAACCTGGTAGATACTGCTTATTCAAAATACAGCCACGTAGATCTCCCTTGACACTGTCTAAATACTAACGTTTTCAATGCTTTATGGTTTCTCGTTGTGCATTAAAATAATTAGAACAGTGAGCAGCGTGCAAGGGTGCCTCCACCACCTCAAACTCAGAGAGGAATTCATCTTGCTGTTTTCATATAAGCAGCACCAAAGAGGTAGAAAGTCTTTCCTTTGACTTGTATGATTTTCCACAACAATCTCCAGAGAAGTAGATTTGTCCATGGCCGAAAACAGGACAGGGTGAAGAAGGGAGAAGGGCCATTTTAGATCTGTTGAAATACGAATAGTCAACCTGTTAGTTACAAGAGAAAATATAAGCCTAAAGAATGAGTGCTAGGAATAGCGAGCCACTAATTACAGAACTGAACGAGGAGACCAAGGAATGTGATCCTTAGCTCCAGAAGGCAAAGTTAAACACCTGGCAGAGAACTGGCAGCAATTACAACGTTCTCCTAGTGTGACCCTCAGGTTTTACAGCTGAAGTGATGGTCAAGGAGTTACAGGATTTGATAGATACCTCCAAGACGTTGGTATCAGTCAGGTGTCTACTGCTATCTTAAATATCTATTCCTCCTCCCCACTGCCCCCAACCCAATCCTGTTTGTTTCCTAAAATAGAAGGTAGCATTTATAGAGGCTTCACTATGAATACTCAAGCATATCCACATTCTAAGACATTTGATGGTCTCAGCCACACTATGAGGTCCTAATCTGTTTATGGATGGAACAGCTATGACACAAACAGGCCAGGTCATGTATCCAGGTGACACACAGCTGTGAGCATGAGAGCAGAAATTCAAGCCCAAGCCTTCCAGACCTAGAGCCTTTGTTCTTGGCCCCTGAGATAGGCTGTCTCCCATCTTATTTCAAGTCAGCAATCCTCTCTCTCTCTCTCTCTCTCTCTCTCTCTCTCTCTCTCTCTCCCTCCTGGAATGTCACAAGATTGCTTATCATAATAGCATGAATAAAATTCCATTTGACAGTGAGCTATGATCCTAGGTTGCTCTTCTCTGTGTGGTGTTTTTATTTTTTCTTTCTAGATAGTTTTCTGCATGCTTAAGGGGTTTTTAAAAATAATATGATTGTATAGATAGTTTCATGATATACTATGTCAATCATCTGAAAACTTCACTTTAAACTCACCTGCATATTTTTCAGGGCACTGTAAATGAAAACAATGTGACATTTGAAGGATGGAAACTCTGTTTCCTTTCTGGAAAACACCTTCAAACAGAGATGGTGAGATCCTACTGAAATGTCCTACTCTCCTCATCTTGGAACCAGTGACTTGTAGCAAAACAATCCTCAAAAGACTAGAAAGCAATTGAGGGGCAACAGTTCAAATGAATAGAGAAATTTACCTCATCTGGAACTTACTCATACTTTAAGGCCAAGCCCAGGTCTAATATCAAACATACACACATAATCACAATATTCAGTTTTACCCAGACATCTCATTCCTATAGCCACCTGAACACGGGGCTCCATTCGGTCCCACTCACCAGATGTGACAGCTTGCCTCTTTCTATGTAGAAAGAGTGAACACAGAAAGGTGAACATTACCTGCAGTAATAAACTCACACAGACAGGAATCACATTTCTCTCAGCACTGGATAGAGTACCATTCTTAGCCCAACACCCTGAAGGAAACAAGCATGTGTTGAATACATGAACGAAGTTGACGTGACCAATTCTGGTTACGCACATTCCACAAAGTCCTACAGAACAGAATGATTCGACCAGCCACGACCATGAAGAGTTAGGGTGACCGTGACAGTCACAGACCAGTAGCACTCACTCAGAGTGAGGCGTGAGACATGGAAATAGTACCTACCTGAGATATACTAGGAAAAGCATTATGTTTTAGCTAGACACCTGAGTCAATGAAGCGCCTTCCCTGTGGGCTTCTCACGTAACCGAAGGTGATCTTCTTAATCTCTCCCTTTAGTTTGCTTACTTATAATAACAAAGATAACAAAAGCCTGTAGGCCTTAGTGAGGATTAAATGAAATAATGAGCAAAAGCATCTACTAGTGTGCGAGGCACGGAGTAGGCGGTGAGAAAATTCCAATCCTGTGTCTATTTTTCCTCCACCTACCCACTGCCCCCTTGCTAAGAAGACTTTGAATTTATTTATGCTGATAAACCTGTCTCCTCTCTCGTTTCCACTTTTGACAATCCATGGAACAACTTCTGTTATTTTCAAGTCTGAATGAAATTGTTCTCAACCTTCCTAATGCTATCACCCTTCAATACAATTCCTCATGTTGTTGTCAGCCCCCGACCATAAAATTATTTTGCTGCTACTTAATAACTGTAATCTTGCTACGGTGATGAATCGTGATGAAAATATCTGTTAAACAGAATAATTAATATGTGACCCCCAAAGGGGTCATGACCCACAGGTGGAGAACCACTTTCCTAGAGGGTTAAAGAGAATTTAAGGCAACACAACTAAACTAAAAAACCCTAATTCATCTTCTATCATAGGTCTGGATCTTCCAACATTTAAAAATGACTACCCACAATAACAAATATAATCAAAGAAAAAGACACTATCAATGTGAGAGTGGGAGTCATGGCGGGGGGCAGTCCAAAGGATGACAGCTGAAGGGGGGAGAGGAAGGAGGGAAAGCAAAAGAAATAAAGTGGACTAGGGGAGGGACACAAGGGGAAAAGAGGGAGGGAGAGAGGGGTTGAGAGGACATGAGGGAGGGGCCACAGCCAGGATAAACTGTAATAAATGATAATAATAATCATAATAATAAAGAAAATGAAAACATTAAAATTTTTTAAAATTAAAATCTTGAAATGAAAGAATATGACTACCCACAAATCACTGGGGCATCTCTGAATGATCTTACAATTAGTCACATCTTTAAAGTTGACCAATGTAAACTTGAGCAATGCCCAGCTTAATGAAGGCAGTGTTTCTGCACTCTTTCTTAGGTATCTTATAAATCTCGTTTAAGAAAATAAATCTACTTTTTGCTTTGAGGCCTCAGGAGTGTCAAGAATAATTGAGCATTTCTTCATGTGCCCAAGGCCTGAAGATTACATCTTTCCCTTAAAGACTTAGCAAGAGACACCCATTTAGAACTGTAGTCAACAGCATTAGCTAAACGTACTACACCCAAAAGACAAACAACAGCTGGATTACTGAGGCCCAGCTCACCTATTGGTCAATGCTGATCTCAGACTTCCTTATTCACATGAAGTGCATAACCCTGATGAATGTACCGACTCACATATCATCTAGAAGAACTCTGAAGTGGAAATTAACAGCCTTCAGAGGCTTATGAATAACTCTATTTTATAGACTCTCTCTTCTGCATTCTTTTGCAGGGGTTCAGCATGAAAGATGCATCTAGACCATACGGATCCTTGTGAGTTTTTACTGTGCTCCATAAACAACATGAGCGTTTCATGGAGATGTCATCAATGGAGCAAAATATGAGGCTTCTCTGCTATTGCATGCATATGCTATTGCCCTGGGTGACCCAGAAATAAGACGCGTCTTTAAAGCTGACCTCCAAAGCTTCCTCTTCAGCCCAGATTGCAAACTTCAGCAATGCCCAGCTTGTTGCTATATATACATATATATGGCCAAGAAAAAAACACCTGAAACTAGAAATATTTCAGACAAAAACCTAGCTCAGCTGAAGTTGTCAATTAAAATTTAGACTAATCTGATTCTCTCCTTCCCTATTCAGAGAAGCAATTTTCCCCTAAGCCCAGCACCAGTTAGACCACTAAATCATCTAAATTACAGTGTCAAAAGCCAAAACTTTGCTCTGCCTATTAGGAGTGTGGATCTAGTTTGCTGAATCTCATGTGAAATCATACACCATTCAAGACACTCACCTAAAACCACTGTAAAGCATTTTCATGGTGTGCTGTGAAATCAATTTTAAGCAGCCTGCTATTCTCTTCCATTTCCTTTCCTGGTGGTGAGGAATAGATTGGGTGGGATGGGGCAGAGATTTGGGAATCGTAAGTATAATACCTTAATTTAAAAGATTAATTAGGCATGGCAGAGATATGGGGAATGCTATAAAAAAAAATGAATCAAACCCTCATATCAAATGCTTAGGTTCAGAGCTCATTCTCCCTTGGTGTGTGTGTGCATGTGTGTGTGTGTGTGTGTGTGTGTGTGTGTGTGTGTGTGTCCATGTGTACTCTCAGGAGCATATTTAGACCAAGACCAAGGGATAATCTTGGATGTTGTTACGGCACCATTGGCTTCCTTTAGCAAGCTGTGGCCTGGAGTTTGACAATTAGGTGAGGTGATCTGACCAGTGAGTCCCAGGAGGCTTCCCCTCAGCAGTGGCTGAAGTCACAAGCATGGCAAGCATTTAACTCACTCTTAGTATTTAACCTTATTTAATAAAAGGAAACTAAGGGAACTCAGGAGTCAGCCTGACAGGGGATGGGGGGGGGCACAAAACCCAGAAAGTCTGAACATCAATAATTTTTCAAGGTTTAAAAAAAAAAATGAAACAACTACATAGAAGATAAAAATCTTCCCAGAAAAACAAAAAAAAAGCAGTAAGAAACAGCTTTAAGAGAGTTGGGAGAGTGATGTTTATGATAATTGACCCTAGAAATGCACCCATAGCCATCCCAAATGGCAAAGCTTTATTCATCGGCTTTATAGAACCAACAAGATCCAATTCCTCACCTACCACAACTGACCAGATTGCCTTACAGGAAATCAAGCAAGTTTCTATCACTTAAAAAAAAAAAAAGGCAAACTCCTCTCTACCCAAAAGAACTAGGTCACACAGTAGAGATTGCACTCTACAATGTCATTAACATTGAGTTGTAAGGAAACATGGTTCCCACAGGCCTGAAAAAGTTTCTTAAATTTGACCTACATTCAAGTATAATTATCTTTCTTTCCCAATTGGCAAACAGATACTGCATAACCCTGTCATAAAATCCCATAATTAATACAGTTTTGAATGTTATAAGCCGAATTATCTGACCTAAAATGTGGCAAGATACAGAAGAATACAAGGCAGTTGGCATAGAATGGTTGCACCTTCGCCCTGGCTCCCAGGACTTTAGAAACCATGACTTTCCTTTACATAACAGGATTCATTTTGTGTATAGAAGTCATCCACACAGTCCCCAGTAGAAGATAGCAATGCAGCAACCATATCAAATATTTACGACTAGTCTTAAGTATTGTTAAAAGGACACCCAAGATTTAAACTAAAGCATTCCCCATGAAGCCCTGGGGCACTGGGAATTTATGTAGACAGACCACATCGTTTGTTTGTGCTGTTGTATTTATTTGATTTTATCAGTGAGGTAGTTCAGAGATATCGTGGTACTGAATTAAAAAGCGCTGAGAGGCTGGCACAAAGCAGTTCACCACAGCAGTTCTTTGATCTTAAGCAGATTCATCCTCTTACTGAAAAAAACAAACTTCCATTTCTCACTTCAAATGAGATAGTAATATCCATTTTATACCATTGTTATAAAGAACCAAAAATTATGATAATTGGCATACTTTTTTACTTAGAATGGATTAAACAGATGTTTGGGTTAGAATTATGTATTCCAATATTAAGACATCACCAGGAAAAAAAAATAAGTGTGCCAAGAGGTATCCTTTTTATTGTTGGAGAACTTCATGCATGCATATGACACATTTGCTCAAATCTACCTCTTTTCCTTTCTATTCAGGTCCTCCTGCCCCTATCCTCCTACCACTTTCTCCTCCAACTTCAAGGACTCTTTACTTTTAAAATGTTTATTTTAAAAATTTATATTGTTGATTGTGTGCGAGTGCTCGCACAGGTGCGCCTGGGTGCATGGATGTGCACCATGTTTGTGCAGGAGCCCAGGGAGGTCAAAAGAGGACAGCAGATTCTCTGGAACTCATCTTACAGGTAAACCATAACGTAGATGGCGAGAAACAGGTCCTCTGCAAGAGCAGTAAGTGCTTTTTTTTTAACTTTTATTAATCACACTTTATTCACTTTGTATCTCCCCATAAGCCCCTCCCTCCTCCCCTCCCGATCCCACCTTCCCTTCCCCTTCTTCACGAATGCCCCTCCCCAAGTCCACTGATAGGGGAGGTCCCCCTCTCCTTCCTTCTGATCTTAGTCTATCAGATCTCATCAGGAGTGGCTGCATTGTCATCTTCTGTGGCCTGGTAAGGCTGTTCCTCCATCAGAGGGAGGTGATCAAAGAGCAGGACGATCAGATTATGTCAGAGGCAATTCCTCTTTCCATTACTAGGTAACCCACTTGGACACTGAACTGCCATGGGCTATATCTGTGCAGGGGTTCTAGGTTATCTCCATGAATAGTCCTTGGTTGGAGTATGAGTCTCTGGGAAGACCCTTGTGTTCAAATTTTCTGGTTCTGTTGCTCTCCTTGTGGAGTTCCTGTCCTCTCCAGATCTTACTATTTCCCACTTCTTACATAAGATTCCATGTACTCTGCCCAACAGTTGGCCATAAGTCTCTGCTTTGATACTCTGCAGGGCAGAGCTTTTCAGAGGCCCTCTGTGGCAGGTTCCTAGCTTGTTTCCTGTTTTCTTCTTCTTTGCTCAACCATGTTTGTAGCAGCTTCATTTGTAATAGCCAGAAGCTGGAAACAGCCCAGATGCCCCTCAACTGAAGAATGGATGCAGAAATTGTGGTACATCTACACAATGGAATATTACTCAGCAATGAAAAATAAGGAAGTCATGAAATTTGCAGGTAAATGGTGGGACCTGGAAAGGATCATCCTGAGTGAGTTGTCCCAGAAGCAGAAAGACACACACGGTTATATACTCACTCATATAGACATACAACATAGGACAAACCAACTAAAATCTGTACATCTAAACAAACTAATCAAGAGACAGTAAGTGCTTTTAAATACTGGGCATCTTTCCAGGACCTGCTTTTTAAAAATATTTTTTAACTTTCTGAAAATTTGATATTTATATCATTTTTACCACAC
>NW_026596091.1:13003499-13104634 GCF_907164565.1 Psammomys obesus | reverse complement strand
GACAGTTCAGGAACCCTGACAAACTCTTCTGACCTCTGTGGGCATGTATACAAGCACATGCCCACACACACACCAAAAAAACCCCTCCTCCATGTATACACACATGTGCATGCACAAACACCGCAGATAGAGAATATAAATAAGTATAAATTCATAAAGTAAAAAGTCAGAATGAAGAGTTGTTATCAGTTAATAATGCACGCCTACAAATTTTGGGGGATTAAGAGTGCAGATGCGCTAATTGATGACAGGAAGGCAAAGACCCAGATCAGAGCAAAATGAAGAGAGTAGAGAGATGCAGTGATGAGGATACATCACTTTTAAAAGGCCACAGTGTTCCTGCTTCTGAAGGTTCAGACAGCAAAGGGACACACATGTAAAACACAAGCCTAGCGTAGAAGAGAAATCCACTCACAGCTGAGCTTTAGGGCCGCTGTTTCTCTGTGGTGGGAATCTTAGTCCAATTCATGATGCCTGCCTTGCTCAGATTCCCATGTGTGTGGGGAGGAATGTCGTGTAAGCGACTCTGGAGAGGACAGAGTCTCACATAGAATTGACAATATAAAGAACACATTTTTTGTGAGGATTCTAAAATCGTCAGAAAGATTTGTGAGTGCATTGTTTTCGGTAGATGGGAACAGAAAGGGCTAAGGAAAAAACAAACTAGGCTTAAGAAAAAGAAATGAGAATTTTAGAATATAAGCTGTCTTTAGCATCTCCTAAAAGGTAAAATTAAAATAGGCTAAAACACCATAGGAAAACTAACAAGTATTTATTAGGAACCATGGAAAATTAGTATCAAAACAGAGAGAAAGAAGGAAGGGAAGGAAGGCAGGTCATTGTTCATTTGAAAGATATAATGGAATTTTGTGCCTGAAAGTGGCTGTGGAAGATCCTTCCATCCAGAACAGTCACTGAAGATACAAGCCAACAGAAAAACAGATTCTCTACAAAAAAAAAAAAGAAAAGAAAAAAAAATTAAATTAAATAAAATTAAACAGTATTGAACTTCACAGCAGAATATCAAACATTTAATAGACGGGGAGAATGCCTTCAAAGTTCTAGAAGCCGCTTTGTAATTGGATCTTCCATACTGACTTATATTTTTGCAATTTATTTTTTATTTATTGCACTTTATTCCCTTTGCATGCCAGCTGTAGCCCTGACTTATATTCTTACTCAAGCGTGAGCGTAGGGAATACCTCCGTGGATTGCTTTCCCCACCTTGGTCGAAAGCAGGAAAACACTTCGTCACGCCTGCAGACTGTGTGAGCAACAAGAAGGACACAAAGACACAAGACTGGCAGAAGACAAAGATGCTCAGTGAAGCACAGGATGATGGTCACTGTGCAACAGGTGCAGAAGATGGCCACCGAGTGGGAAGCCTCTGAAGAAATTTCCAAGAGAGAAAAAAAAATCATACAAATCGGATCTCTAGCCAAACAGAAAAAAGAAAAGAAAGAGAAGAGAGAAGAAAACAATGTGGATGTGGGAAAGACAAATGACATTTAAGGGGAAAAAAAGGGAGGGAGGACTAGCCCCATGGATGGAAAGAAAATGTGTTCTGCAAGTGTGAGGACAACACAGTTACACCCATAGCAGCCACCTAAGCCCTGAAAATCTGAGGCAGCCTGTCTGTGATCCCAGTGTTCGGGACTGCTCAGATGAATGAAGTCTGAGTTGAAGTGAGAGCTCTGCCTTCATATTTAAGCTAGAAAGCAATCAAAGAAGCCTCCTCACAAAGACCCTAGGCCTCCACAGGTCTTAGGGTGTGTTTCTGTGTGTGTCCAAACACAAGCACACCACACACACACACACACACACACACACACACATACACATACACACACACACACACAAACTACATACACGACACCATAACAAGACAGAAGTATAATGGTAATTAACCCATTATTTGACACTGAGTTCCAGGGTAAAAGATTAGTTCACATACCATTGAGAAAAAAGGTAGAATTATGAAGAGAGAGCAGAAAGGGGATGCTCTTAGTAATCTTGACAGCGCTGTGAGAGGACAGCAAGGCCGCTGGGAACACACTGCTTACTGGGAAAGGAGTCCGTGTTCTTCCTGAAGCTGCACAGGTGACCAAGACAGATGTCACAGAAACATGAGGAGTTGAGGGACCGAGGGGCTAACATTCTTATCTATCAGTACTTTCCGAAAAGACAATTCACAGTATCAGAAAAGTCCATCTGGCTTTGCTATAACAAACCGCCTTGGTGTATGGAAGGATGGAGATCTGTTTAGCTGGCAGTTTTTGAGGCTGAAATTTCACCATTGGGTAGCCTAGAGTGGCTTCTGGTGAAAGTCCCCTCTGTGTGCTCCCTTCCGGCAGATAGATGATGTCCCGTGCAGGAGAAGAGAAAACACGTGGCGGGGCAGGAAGTTAGAGCATGAGAGAGGTGAGTGTTATGTTTTAGAACCTGCTCTAAGAGGAGCTGAGCAGGTTCCCATACGAACAGCTTTGATCCCCTTCGTGTGAAATAATTACCTTGGTCTATAATTACCCCGCCTTCTCTTAAAGGTCTCCCACTTCACCACCCTGAGGACCAAGCTTTAACACATGAACCCTGGGCAACACGCTCGTGCTATAGCCAAACCACAGCAAATACCTGAGAGTAAGCGACACAAGCAACGATCTCAGCAACGGGGGCTAACCAAAGATCGTGTTCCAAAATTAAAAGTGATCCCTGAGCAGAGGGCTTGAAGTCAGAGAAGGGTGGATGGGAAACTGTTGGTGTCTGCCCAAGTGTGACGCTCACTGTTAAAATATGTGGTTTCCATTTATACTTTGATAAAAAATAAAGTTACAAAGTAATTGCTATAAAAGTACAAAGTACTTCAATTTCACTATAAAATATACAGTCCAACATTATAAAGGAGATGACCAGATGTGTATGAAAGTCTTGAGAAAATGTTCACAGTATACTGAATGTTGAACATGACTCACTTTATACTGACAGGCAGCCATCGAATAATTCTAAAGTGTTCAAGCCCAGTGAGAAGATAAGTGCATTTCACCATAGCCTAGAAGACATCTAGGCCCATCGATTACAGTGTACAGGGAATGCCAGATTGCTTTATGATGTCATTTGCTACTACAGAAATTATTCATGATGCTCCTGCTGCAAGCTGATTTCCTATGGGGCTGATACCTTGATTCAGAATTCAAAACCCAAAGTGGTCTAAGCACTTGTCCAATTTAGATGCTGGTTGACCTCAAGACCAGTGCCTTCACATACAAACACATTTGCAAACTGCAAACACATTTGAAATGGACAACCCTCCAAGCAGCCGAGAACAAAGGAAATATTCTGCAAAATGATGCTGAAACACTATCACTGATGGGTGCTATCTCAGGAGCGTCTTTCTGGTCGAACAGCATGCCTGCCTGTGACTCAGATACTGTTCTCATTGGAAAAACAAAGATGACGGTCTACTTAAACGCTCAAACAGTACCCTCTGCTGGTAGAGATGTGATTTTATTTGCAAAAGAACTGAGTTTCACTAACAACAAGGAAAAGAGATTTTTCAAAAGAAGAGAGCAAGAAGAGGAAGAAGAGAGAAGAAGAGGAGAAAGAGAAAGTGGAGGAGGAGAAGGAGGAAAAATAAGAAGAAAAAGAGGAGGAGGAGGAAGAGAAAGAAGAAGAAGCACAAGAGGCCAAGAGGCAAACAGAAATCAACAAACAAGCAAACCCAGTGGGTTTTAGTCCATTTTAAGGAAACAGACACTTTAAAATCCATCCTTAAATGCCAATGCAACACTTGGCCTTGGCAACAGCATATATTAAGGAATGGTTTTGAAGTGTCTGTCCTTTGCTTTACTAAGTTATTCATCACAAGCTTCCCCTGGGAGTATCCTCAGTGCTCTGAGTGTATGACATGATATATACTTTGCCTTTGGGGAACATATTAATTGTGTCAAACAAAATGTTTCTTTAAGTTACAGACCAGGGCTCTTACAGGATCCAAGAATTCCCATGTTTGCAAATGCCTAGAAAAAGTTCAATGTTGATATATATATATATATATATATATATATATATATATATATATATATATATTTATATTTGTCCTAAGAAATGGTTGTTTGAAGACAGTAAGATTAGCTTATTGAACAAAAGAATAGGTGAGTTATATCCTTCAGGGCAGGGCATCTGAAGATGTATTTCACATAGTGCATGGAGTAGCATTCCAGATTAGTTACCTTATGTACAGGGGAAAGCTGGTGTTTCTAATATCTTTCATTAAAAATCAGTTGAATACCTGGCTTCCGATGCCTCCAAAGTAGTGCGATTAACTATGTCAAATGCATTTCATTTTCATGGGGCTTTTGCAGTGGAGAATAATGTGTGCATATTTAAAGATGTTACAGAGCCCATGAAAGCCATGACCCCCATACAGGGTTGCTTAAGAGAACCTTAAGGGTTCTCTTAAGGTTCCAAAGAATTGACAACAGCAAAAGACACCTGAGAGCGCAATGCCCAAAAATAAACCCCAAATAAAATCCAAGTGTCCGAGGAGCTCTGCTCACACCGTTACACCGCACAGCTTCACTGCGGCCTCAGCTCAGAACACACGTGCGCCCTGTTCGCCGTGCATGCTGTCACTCATCCCAAGGAGTACACTGAGACTGCATCCTCAGAGACGCTGCTTGCTACGGACCACAGTGCTTTTACTGTCCACACAGCTTTCTGCTCTCATAGAAATGTAATGGCTTAATTAGGGCAGACAAAGGCGTCCCCACCAATCGTGCCTCAGCAAGGAAGCAACACATTAGTATACGATTGAATTATACTGTGTTCGAATGCTTGATTGTAAGAGTTGTATCTGAGCTGCCATAGAGCTCATAAAAATACCATTAAATTAATTTTAGCTTGTGATTAAGGCAGAATTTCCAGTAAGTTTTGCAACGGCCTTATACACATTTCTGCATTTTGTACTGTATATTCATGCCACGTGGTCATTCTCAGCATTGATGATTTATAAAATCAAATTATCAATCAGCTCTCAAAAACAATGAGCATCTTCCATGTCGTGCCACATTAAGTATTCAGGCAAAGCTTGGTTTTTGTCATATTTACTATTGAGATGTAAATCCTTACAAAAGAGTCTGTGAGCCAAAATAAGTACTTGCATATTAACGTTCCAGTGAGCTAGCCCATAGACTAGAGTTCTTTCCTCAAGGCCTATGCAATAGCCTCATGTGCTGCCAACAATTTCTTCTCCTGTCCCCTTGCTTGTCTCCTTATAACTCCACAACTTCCTCTGGTATTGACTTCGTTGCCCCGAGCTGTTCCACGGGGCTAGTCTCCCTCATGCTCCTATGTTTCTACATTTTTGCCATCTTAAACACACGTCAAAAACAAAACAACTATTTATTGCTTTATCTAAAGTCTTTTCCTCTTTTACTGCGAAGTCAGGGTCCATATCTCTTACATTCAGAATATAATAACTAGGTCTTGGTGACTGATTCTTGAACTCTTCTTGGGTGTAGCTGGACATGCCTGGTTGATACCACATATGCCCTGAGACTCCAGCTATAGAGGGAGGAAGTTACAGGTTGAGTCCCTAATATATCACCAGGGTCTTGGGAAAGTCACTAGCCCTCTCAGAGCTTTTCCACTTTATTTAAAATATAACCGTGCTCAGTGGCAGAGGATGCGCCTAGCTGCGCAGCAATTTACTGTGCCAGGGCGTGTTGGTACCGGTGGTGGACTTCCCTTCTCTGGGGAGAAGAGAGGAGGGAAAGGGGGGAGGAGTGTATGATGGGAAGACTGGGAGGGGGGTTTCAACAGGATGTAAAGTGAATAAATACATGAATTTAATACTAAAAACATCTCTTCTTTTTTTTAAGAAAAAAAAATTAGGCCTCAATCTGTACAGAGGACTAAAGATGACACAACTTAATCCTCACACAATACTGCTAAGTCGTAGGTGTTTGTTTTCATCCTGACTACAATACCCGGCAAGTCACTCACGTGCATACACCCCCTTCTATGCCCGCCGGTGTGACTTGGCAGATCGGAACCGTGGAGTCCACTGTCATGCTTGATCTCAGACAGCATCCTCCCACCGAGGATGGACACAGTGTCTGCGCGCTCCTCTGCGGGAGAAAGCAGGCCTGGGAGGGTTACACAACCCAATGTTTTAATCGTGGAATCTGATTTTAGGTCAGAAAGATTTATTCCTGACTGATACCTTCCTGATCATGCAGCTGACCTTAATCAAGTTCCGGAGAAAGCTTGGGACTTATCTCTAGCCCCACATTGCTCCGGCAGGGAGCTAGGACTCAGATGGAATTATGGGTAGATCCTCTGGGGGCAGAGCACACGTGATTCCTTGACACAGGATTCCCCCTCCCCAAAGGAGGCAGGATAATGTGTTTCATGGAAAGCGAATGGGACTAGAGCCAGACAGCCTGGGATCAAGCTTTTCAACACCACAGCGCTACAGACTTAACTGAGTCCCCAGGCTTGCCCTGTAATACTGAGCTCATAATATCTGCTTGGGGGTTTGTTCTGAAGGTAGAAGATAATCCTGTGTGGAAGGAAGCGAGGTGTGGAAGGCAAGCTCCCTGGTGCTGGTTACATAACAGAAGAGAATCAGACCATGGGACTCCGTCCCCACCTCCGCTTCCCCAGGTACCTTCTATTCAGTTAATAAAACAACTAAACAAACCACGGCCACTGGGATGATGTTCTGCTGGTTGCAGCTCTGTGTCCCCTGTCGAATCCCTGCTCCCAGTGCCTGCAACCCTGGGGACACAGTTCTCAGTTCTCGCTTATGGCCCACACTCTTAACAACAAGGGCAGCAAATTCCTTCCACTTATTTTTAGCAAGCGCCTTGATCCTGATGAGCTGCTAATCAGCCTCACTGGTTCCTCTGAACCCCTAGAAACTGAGTCAAGCACAGTCGTTCCCTGTTTCCTAACCGCAGCATCCATCGTCCGTGGTCACACTCCCACAGCAGGACCTCCGAGTCTGATGTGGGGAGATGTCTGCCTTCCCGACTTTAGTCTGATTTAGCCATCTTACAGTACTTGGTACATGGCAGTTGCTTGTATCTGCCCACAAAAGTAACTATGTGAGTAAGGGAGGAATTTATCCCAAGGATGTTGCGTAATTGCCAGAATCTGCAGGAAGCTGAGGGATTTGCCCTTTAAAGATCCGTGACTGGAAACGAGGCCCAGGAAGAACAAGATAAATCATAACCAAATCGCTTTCCACCTTCAGTGCAGCCATCACTGAAGAATAGATGCTGCACTTGACAGCAGCTGCCTCATCCTTGGATCCCTAAGAGCCACCACTGCTCAGCTACTCCACTGCCCTCAGGAGCCAGCCTTGCTACTAGAACAGAGATTCCCCCTTTCTCAATCTACCCTTGAAAAAACTTATTTACAACGAGAAATGAGACTGTATCCATGTCTGCCTGCAAAGGAGTATGGGAAGGGGGATATATGACACGGGAGGTGACTTTCTCCTCAGCAAGACTTCCAAGATCATGAATCCCTCCATAGGACAAATTCTAAATTCTGGACAGTCCAAATTATAACAATAGTTGCTACACCTACTTCTTAGCAATGACTTGAGGTTTCATTTGCTCAACATACACCTAAAAAAAAAAAAAAATCACAGTGCTCGGTAGCTGTTGAAATAAATAAATTTAAATGGAACCTAAAGTAACATAGTGCTGTCAGCTGAGTTCCTGCCACATTCCCTCTGGCTCTGCCTTTTGTTCTGAAGTTTTAACGACAGCCAGACACAAGCATCCTCTCAGCCTTGCAGAGTGGCTGCTAAGAGCAGCAATCTATGTCATTCCAGTCCCCTCAGCCTGGCTGGCACCAGCCCGAAAGCCTTCTGGCTTCCCCCACATCTTGGCTTTGTCTCCTTTTCATCATTCTCTTGCCCTTTGGACTGCTGACTGCATTTGGCTCACTTACTTTTTGACCCTGGGCACTTTGTAGTGTTGCTTAACAGGGGCACTATTAGCATTTGTTCAGAACAGCTCTCTGTCTCATGTGTTGCCAGGCCTTTTAAAAGTCTCTGCCCATTCAGTGTTCAACTAGTTCTACAATCACAGTGACAACCCAAAATTGGATAGAAATTACCCAAAAACAGCTCCATCACCAACGCCCAGCCCTGCATAGGTGACAGCTCACAAAGCTGGGAACCTGGAGAATACTGCCCAGCCTGCAGACAGTTCAACAGGTTGGAGAGCTTTTCCAGCTGCCTCAGTTGATCTAAACCTCTCCCAGGCAGCTCGGCTGGTTTCTGCTTCTCTCAGGCAGCTCAGTTTGTCTGAGTCTTCTCTGTAACTTAGCTCTGCTTACAGTACTAAGGGACTAGAGAATCTGGTCAGCTTTAGGGATTTCCTGAAACTGTTTTGAGTTGTTTACCTGCCTGTTTAAAAAGGTTCCTTGCAGGATGGAATGTTCCAGGCTCTGGAAGAAACAGACAAAGACAAAGGGAAACGCTGGAATGAGGGCATGCTGTTTTGCTCTCTTGTTTTATTTAAAGCTCTTAAACTGTGCTGTAAACTTCTCAGACTCTGTCTTTGCTCTTTGTTTCCTATCAGTAGGTGCCTTGATTAGGAGCAAAATGATGCTGAGCTGCTGGGTGATGAAGCACAGTGCCATAATTTTTTTTCCTTTTTTAAGTTAAAGTCACATTTCAAAAAGTATAAAAATGATAACACAGATAAGAAAAAAGAGGAAACAAAATTTTCACCATCACAAAGCAATGACTATTAGCATTGTGTGGTACATGCTTATGGACATTTCCAGCACATGTGTAATGCATACATGCAAACACATATGTATAGATACAACACATACTAATAGTCAATGTGGACATTTTTTGGCAAAGTCTCTTTTCACCAATTAGCAGTAATGGTATCATCTTTTAAATCAACTAGTATGATTTGAATTGTATAGAATGGTATGGTATGACTTGTTTTACTCTCAATTTAATGCCAATGTATGATTCTATTGTATGATTATATTTTAACCTTATTAATCAATATGTTATATTTGGCCCATGAGCTATTTGCAGCTTTACCAGCGTAAATAATGCTATGATGGACATCCTGAGCTTGAAAAACATGAAACACGTTCATGGTTCTTGGGATTGATTTCTACACAGGACATTGCTAAGTCAGAGGATTTTCACATTTGCTATTTTATTCACATTGTCAAATTACTTTTCTGTAATGTTCATAGACTGCACGTGAAGACATGGTTGGCTCTTCTGACAAACTGCAACTTTGCAACCTTAGCAAACTTGGTAGTCCTGTTAGTCATTTTGTGTTGCTGTAACAGAATGCCATAGGCTGGATAACTTATGAAGAGTAAAGTTTTTTTTAAGACCATGAGAGCCTATGCTCTGTTGAAGGGATATTTTACACAGTATTCCAAGTGTCCAGTATGTAATTAGTGGTAGATGGTTCTCACAGCAGCTTGACATCTGCTTTTAACCTTGGTACCTATTACAATCACATTTGTCTCTTAAAATATTAAAAAGGGGAAAGTGTGGGAGGCACAGAGGTCATTGTACTCACAGATAAGCACTATGGGAACCAGAAATGTTAAACAACAGAATTGTACCTTCAAGTGAAGGGATGCATGACCTGTTCTCTGCCCAGAAGGCTGCAACAGATGTGGCTAATGGCCTTGTGAGCTTTGCACTCTCTGTGTGGCCACGACTACACTAGATCTTCCTCTGAACTCCTTTCATGAGCTTGATTTTTTTCCTTTCTTTTTCAGTTAGCCTACGGAACCCATCTTTATGGAAGGTGTCACATGTACTTCACAGAGAACTTTAATGTAGTCACTAGGCATCACTGTACACATGGAATTCAGTTATTGTCACCAGGAAATCTTTTGCCAAATTTTCTGTGCTTAAACATGCCTAAAATAAACTATTCAAGGTTAGAGTCTGATGCTTGAACCAACCCTGGCTACTTAGCTAGGTTGGTTTTGAACTGAACTACCTTCTTGCCTCCCTGAGTTCATTGCTCTGCTGGCCACGCTGGTCTCAGAAACCTCAGCCAGGGTTATTTCTAGAGGCCGGGAGATCAGGACCCCTTCAGAGGTCCTGCAGAGCAATGAACTCAGGGAGGTAAGCAGGTATGTGTGAAAGAAGCAAAACCTGGGCTGGGTAGGTAAACTCTCTTTGTGGTAGCCTTCTGTGGCTGTAACTAACCTTCTCCCATGATTACAGCACTAATCTATTCCTCAGGGCTCCCTTAAAGTACCCAGCATCTCCTACTAGGCCCTACTGCTCAATATGGCCCACTCAGAAATTCACTTCCCAACACATGACTTCTGAGGATACTCAAACCAAGCAAAAATAAAACTGATGCATGGTGTTATTAAATAGTTCACTATTTAAAGTCTCCCAACACAGATGCAAGTCACACTAATTTCTCCTTGACTACATTTTCACCTATACTTATAACATTGATGAGTATAGATTCAGACAATATTGACCTTAAATCTTACAAACCAATATTCAAAGTATTTTATGTATAAATTGTAGGTCTACAGAGTAAGTTTTTCATAATAAAAGCCAAAAGTATGTTATTTTCTGATGTTTAAGTTTGAACATGGCTCATTCAGTGTGTAGATTGCCCATCCCATTTACTCATCCAGCTAGTTAACACGTAAGAAAAAAATTAGCAAATGTTGAAAATTTGTTGGTGTAAATGGACTGGAGAGGGAAAAAATATTCTTGATGAACTGGTGACGTAGTCAACAACCAGACAAGTAAACACAGAGTTTGTTCCCAGCCACAGCAGAGACATCCTGGCCTGGGAGGGATGACTTGAGTGTTCTAGAGACCAGAAACACAGCAAGGACTCTGGCCCTCTAAGTCTCCTACAGCCTGTAACCCATTATTTATAGATTCTGTCAGTTTATTAGAAGCCATCTGCTAAGGCCTTTAAACCCCTCAAAGAGGAGCGCTTTATAAATAGAACTTGAGCCTGTGGGGTCCTATGCCACTGAAGCCAATTTATTGCACAAGTGACCTAATATGAGACAAACAAGAGAAACCCAGCCTCACAGTCTACCAGTTTTTGGAAAACTTTCCTGAGAGTCTTCTTTAATACATGACCTATAAAAAAAAATTTTACGGTCTTTCTCAGTGACACTTCAAATTATTGTAACTTTTCTCCAATAAAAACTTGAGGGTCTGGAGAGATGGAGTAGTAGTTAAAAAGGCTAACTGCTCTTGCAGAGGACCCAAATTCAGTTCCTAGAACCCATGGAGGGCAGCCCATAACTCTACCTCCAAGAGGTCTGGTGCCTTCATCCAACCTCTTCAGGCTCTGGTACCCACTTGGCATACACAGGCATACAAATACATATATGTACACAAAAATAATTTAAGAAAACAATATTTTAAAAGCAAAATAAAATATGTGACTCTACAAGAAACAGTTTCTGAGGAAATTGTTTTTTTAAGCACTGTTCATTTATGTTTCTTTGAAGATACTAGAACTTGCCTTTAACAATAGTTAAGAGAGACATTGTGATGTCTCCCTGTACAATACACATAGAAGATATTTGTCAACCATTTGGTGAGCAAAGGGTTAATATCCAAACTGTATAAGGAGCTATTGTACCAGGCCACACTGTGAGACGCAGTTCAGAAGGAGCATGTGGCTTCCAGGCCAGGGTCTTAGGCACTGTGCTCCGTTCCCCAGCTCCTAGGGAAGGTTCCATTCTGGAGTCACCACTCCGCCTTCATCCCGGCCACCCACGGGGAAGGCAGGGCTTGAGGGATCAATAGGACTGCTCTGGCCCCCAGCAGCCAAGCTCCCTCTTCTCAATCTTTAAAACATCTCATCCTCTCAGTGAGGGTTAGCCTCTGAAGTGAGAGCTGGGATGAACTTCAATGGATGTGTGCCATACCTTTGCTTCTATTCATTGGTTCATCCTGTGTATCTGTCCCTCTCCTGAAAGGGACCATTGCATCCATGCCAATTGCCACCAGTCTGCTAAAGGACAAAAAGTAGGCAGTGTTTTAAATACACAATGGGTCTCAACCTTTTCAGATGGACCAAGCGAAGCCTTGATGAAGAAAACGTATCTAAAATGTGTTGTGAGGATGAAGAGGGATGGTTGTGTGGGCCCTGAAGGCTGGCAGGTGACCCGGATGAGGGAGTAATACCTGGGAATGGCCAAAGGTAAAGAAGAAATCAACCACAAATGAAACATGGCCTCAAGGCACACACAGATGAATGCTCTCCCTGGAAGCATGGCTTCCTGTCAGCAGTCACACAGTCTTTCATCTTTTCTCTTTCTCAGCAACAGCAATAACAGCCACCGCCTGCAGAGAAGGCTTACCACATCCAGGCTCTGTGGCTTTCATTTCTCTTAAGCAGGAATTGTTCATCAGGACTTTTTTTTTTTTTTTACAGACAGGTGAACTAAAGGAGAGATCATTGTCCCCATTAATAAGGAGAGTTGGATTGGAACATATTTTTTACGATTCTTGAGAGTGGACCTAGGGTCCCTCTCTTAGTCCTACTACTCAGAGTCCTACTACTCAGTGAGCTGTGCCCACAGTATTTTTAACTAGCGCCCTATCCTACCTCCTTAAGGACAAAGCTTTCCCAGTGAAGCCTGCCGTGTGTGTTACCCCTGCTAGCAGATAGGAGAAGCACCTAGGGGAAATAACTTGTTCATGTCATGGCTGCTGTATGCCAACTATTGTACCCCTGCACACACACACACACAAACACACATGCCCCCTGCTCCAGCACACACACACTGGTGCACCGCACAATGAATGGTCATGGTAGAAGTCAAACAGCCTTCTCAGACGTAGGTGGAGCAGACAGAGACATTAGTGAGAGTCAGAGACAGCAAAGGGAGACCTTGCATGTATCTCCAGACAGCCACTCTAGCAAGAAGTCCCAGAGCACAGCCTGCCAACGATAAATGTGTGAGGTGGCTTACCTCACCCCCCATAACTAGCACTGGGGTAGAGGCTGTTATCCCAAGCTGCATGATGAGGAAACTACACACATGCTACAAGGGATCCATACAGCTAGGAAAGAGAAAGGCAGCAGGCTGCCCAGACTTGTGGAGCATTAAATCATCCTTCCATACAGATCCCCAGGGCTATTGTAGAGTTTTATTTTGTGAAGCTGAAATAGAATGAAATGCACAAAAAGTAAGCCTATAAACGATACTGTTTATCAATAAGCTGCGAACACAAACAAATGTGTATATACACACACACACAAGCAGAGAGAGAGAAATTTTCCCCAAGCTGTCTAGACAGGTACTATCTCTAGAGAAAAAGATACTCCGGGGGTTTCTGGAGTCCTTCCCCATGCTGTACTTTTTGCCATGAGTGATAATGGCATTGAGCAACACGTTTGTTTGGTACGCCTTCTTGAACCTGTACGTGTGTTATGCCACTAATAACAGTTTAAAAAAAATCTCACCATTTCTTTCAGCAAAACACAGCCTGCATGTGTCACAGCGGTTTTGGAGAGAGAGGCAGCCTGCCACACATTACTGTGATCCTGGGGAGTTTATAAATATTAGTTTTCTGCAAGACCTGAAGGGATGAATTCTTGAGAAGGTGACCTGAGGGAGATGAGGTCATCTTCTCCCTAGCTCCAGGCCCCAGGATGCTCTGCTCTCTCTGACTAGTCCATGTATGAGTCTAGAATGGAGGAAAGAAGGAATCTAGATCTAAGCAGTGGTCCCAGTCAGGAGTCAGGCCGGGAAAGCCTCACCGTCAGGGGATTTTTCCTTCTGGAAATCCACCAAGGATAGCTAAGGTACACAGGCAAACTTACAGTCCACTAACAATGGCTTGTGCAAGTAATTCCCCTGCACCTCAGCCTATCTACTGATCCCTTAAGTCACTGCCCTAGGGAATGGTGTTAGGAGTCTCCATTGTATGCTCCATGCAAGATAGGAGGGTGAGGCAGCCGAGAGTGTGAGCGGACATACATGCTACAAGAGGAGACCCAAGAGAGAGCAAACACACCACGACAGAGAATGACTGACAATGGAAAATTTGAGAGCCACCACTGACATAGACCATTCTGCTCTCTGTAAGCCTCCATTTTCTGGTTACTTATATTTCAACATCACTGTATTTGGTGCTCGGCCCTATTTTGCCTTCCCCAATGTAACACTTGAGGTAAAGAACATCTGTCACCCCAATAGTCTGGGTGCATTTATTGTTCATCGTTTTGTAACAGATTCTAATTTTATAGTATACACAGAAAATGTGCGGAATTCATACGTTTTAACATCATCACCTTAAGTCCTACACACACTCACATTTATACACATATCCAGACATCATCACACACACTCACACAGATACACACACACACACTCAGTCTTACATACTCACATACACTCAGACGTAATTATGCATATACACTCAAACATGCGTGTTTACAGTCCGATGTAAACACACACAAATCTTGTTCTTCCTACATATGTGACATGTGCTGGATGTATACCTCAGGAGGACACATGAACTGATTTATTTCTTTTTATAGTCACCTACATCACTTTTATGATTACTGCCAATGATCTCATCTAACAAGCAGCATTTCACTTTTTAAGAAGCAAAATCACTATTGAACTTTTTCACTTTCTTTGCCATCTTTAAAAAAAAAATCAAGTTCCTAGCATATCTAAGCATTCCAAAAGGTCAAGCCATTTTAGGTATGTGAGACCCAGACAACTAAATTAGCCTCTCTCAGCCTTGGTTTCCCTATTTTTACACAGAAACAGTGACGTGTGGTTTATACAACTGTAGAAGAAATAAGTGAGTAAAAATATGGAAAGCCAGGCATGGAAAATAAAGCAACTGATCCACAGGAGCCTACTACCTTGTTCCTCAGTTTACCAATGTCTCTGGAAGGCAAGACAGACACACAAATGACAGCCCTGGATTTAAAACATGGCTTTTGAAAGCACAGAGCGTTTCAGTTTCTAAAATATCCACCACGTATCCCGGGACAGCTCCATTGATAGCTGTATCCATCGGGGTTCTCTCAGCCTCCAATGCATCATAGAGTCACTCACACTCTGTTTAAATTTCACATCCCCAAGGAAGACTTCCCCAAGACCTTCAGCTCACCACAACCTTACTTCATAGCAGCCGTCCCCTGCGATGGCATTAAGCACAGCCTTAGCTGTGTCTATCCTTGCATGTGCATTTTTTTTCTTTGCCAGGTTGTACACTTCCAAGGGTCTAACCAATGCCCTTCTGTCTTCTCATAGGTCTGTGCTGACCTATGGGAAGACAGAAGGGCATTGGTTAGAATGCCCTTGGTTAGGGCATAGGTCTGAATCCACCCAGATAATAAATACATACTAATTGGTGAGTTGACTGACTAAAGAATAAGTAGATAGGTAGTCAAGGGCTTAACTCCTTTCTTGTAACTGTGTAACAAGCCTGTGTATTCTACAGTCTCTATGAAGAACACAACTTCCCCTGAGGAATCTAAGCATCCATTTCCCAGTGGCCCCAAATGCCCCCATTTGGAGTAAGTGAGGCAACATCACCCAGGCCCCATGAGTCAGACCAGTCTGAGATCTACCTTAAATCCAGCAGCTTAAACTGTGCCTCCCACCCCCAGCTAAGCAATGAGCAGTGTTTCTTCTCTACTGAAAACAAAAACATTTGTCTGGTTTAGCAAATGTTAGCCCAAGCAGCATGAAGAACAAAATATTGAGTGTCATTTCCATGAGGCAAAGTTACTGGACCAACAGCAGATGCGTCCGCTGGCATTGAGTGAAGTCCATTACGTTAGCAGCCACAGCACCAGAGATCAAGAGCTCACAAAGCCCACGCTTTCAGGGCTGTGAAAAAAAAGTCTATTGTTCTCTGGCAGACAGTGCTAGAGAGAAAAGATCCTGGAGACTCATGGAAGGCAGGCTGAAAATGCATGTGCCAAACCAAGACGAAAGCGAGGCTGCACAATGGTAGCTGCTGAAGGAGCAGCTGGTCCTGGTGGCACCAGACTGTGTCTTTCAACCCGTGTCATCAACAGTTGTCCGCACAGTAAACACTTTCTGAAGGGGTGCCTGTCAGCTTCCATTTATTTATAAATAAGTAGATGAATAGCATCCAACTTACATTTTTCATGGTCATTTTTTCCCCTCTTTAGATGCCAAAACCAGAGGAGAAAGGACACCATACAGGAACATGATAACACAAGGAGACCACAGCTCTGTCCAGGAAGCAGAGTTGACAACTGACAACTTACAAATGACACTGTTGGGCCAGTGCAATGGGCCAGTTGCCGACTATTGTTGGAACAAAAGAAGGTCGAGTTTTATTCTTTTCTCCTGCTGGGACACAAAGAGTTGGTCCCAACTTTTCTTTTAAATGAAGGAGAAGAATGCGTTCTTAAATCAAGGCTACCCAGTACAATTCCAACACTCCTTAACTACAGGCACTGGTTTGTGGACAAACACTTCTCTCCTTTGGAATTGACCTCCCAATCTTCTTGGGTCAGCTGCCAAGCTAACCAAGGTTCTTTTGAATGCAAATGAGCTGTAGTCATCTCATCTGACTCGCCACCCCTTGGTGGAAAGAGACAGAAAAGACAGAAAAAGACAGAAAAGAGTGGCTTGTATTACCCTCTGCTTCTTAGAGCTCAGTAGTGGCCAAGTAAGTTTCCTATCTTAAAAAACAGTTCCAGTGCTTTTCCCTCCATCATCTCATCAAGTAATCTTGTTTGGAAAAAAAATAAAAGTAAAACTCTTAAAGTATAAATAAGTATATAAATTGAATCCATCTTAGACCAGAGGGTGAGTTGGAAACAAAGTCAAAGACTTGGGATATTAAATTTTATTAAGTTTAAATGCATCTTGTTTTAATCCAGTGGTAGCATGTTTTAGGCCCAATTCTGATAATATGCAAGGCAGCATGATTCACAGGAAAGGCCTGTCAGGGCTTTGGACTTAAATCTCAGTTGACATCTATTACCCAAGTGTAGATACAATACATGTGTTCCTCAGTTCTTCACACACACACAAATATTCAGGTTCAGAGTCCAGTCTGAGCTATATGCCTTTCTTTAAAGCCTGATGGATATTCCTAGATACACCACAGAAAGAGTAAAGAAAATGTTTCAACTTGTGAGCAAGCAAAGGCTAGCCCACCAGCAGCGGCGAAGCAAGAGGGATGCAGTCGAGGCCTCATACTTCTCTCAGGCAAAGGCATTCTAATCTGCTGACACCCCCGGGCAAGTATGTAAGGAGCCCAGCTTAGCCCGAAGAACTGTAGAGCAAAGCCTAGCCTGTACCACCAGCCTTCAGACTTCTGAGCTAAGTAAACGCCATTTTAAGGCAGCATGTTTTGTGTTGTTATAAGGCATTATTGTGGCAAAAAGTTACCTGTGCAGATCACTTTTCTCGACAAGATTTAACTTTAAGATTTTTTACAAGCAAAATGTGCATTGATAGTTTCTTCATAAGGTGATTGTCATGATTAAATTCATGAAATTAGACAAGGTATAGGAAATCATTTGGTGGCATTGCTACCACATGATTGACACGTGTTCATTGCCAGCTCCTTCCATGCCTCACGTGCTGCCCGTACATCTATCCTTTCAGGAGAGAGACTTTCTGAATATGCTCCCTGCTGGACTCCATCCCCTGTAGTAGCTATGCGCTATTAGGAGTGTGTGGCAGATTCATTTCTTCTCCAATCATGTAGGGATGCCCTGAAATTCCTGAAATTCCCCACGACTCCATTCCCTCCAGATCTTAGCTCCGTGTTGAAGCCCAAAGAAAACCACCGATTTCTTTCTTCCTGGGTCATTTCCTGAAGGTACAAGTCCTCGCTACCTGAACTGTGCAGATATCCAATCACAACAGAATTGTGACTCAACATGGACATTTCCCCTCTCCTCCCACCCCCAAGAGGCTAACTCTAACCTCTGGTCTCTACCATCTCCTGGAGATCCAGGAATAGATGCTCCCTGTTCCAGAGCAGTGACCTCACCTCCAGTGCAGTGAGACTTGGGAATTTTCTAAGTTCATGGTCTTTACTACGGAGTGAGTTCAAGGTCAACATCCTCTTTCATAAGTGCATCCCTTCACTGTTCACTCTCCACTTGCTTAGTGACAGTTTCTCGTCACATAGAGACTGTGGGAAATTAAAATTTAAATAACTCCAAGGAACCACACTTGTGCAGAATCAATCTGTAAACCCAAATTCCAGGAGACAGGTCTATAGGATGTGAGACTACAATCACTGCCTCATCTTAACAGTGTTTTGGGGGGTCACACATTGAACCCTTAGTTTAGATACCACTCAGTCTCCAAATTCTGAATTGGACTTGAACATGTCCTTTCTGGGATTTTTCTAGTCTTTGTTCACGTTTTCTTGCTCACTTCAAAGTTGTCTCATCCCCCTCCCCCATCCATCCAGTGTCCATTTTTCACACAGCTGCCATGTGGCTCCCTGTTTAAAGTTCTTCATTCATGCTCAGCTGTCTTTGTGTTGAGTCTGCTAAGCCTCGAATGGCATGTAAGACCTTTCATGAGCTCATCTTCCATGCCTACTTCTTCTGCTTCACCCCCTACTTTCCCTGTACCTTCTGTGCTGGCCACAACAAACTGAAAAATCCTGATGCATCCGGTATGCTATTTTAACAAGCCCTTCCTGTCTGGATTCTATCCCTCAGTTGCAGCTCTCTGCTCCTCTCCTCCTTGTCTTCTTCTCTTCCTCCTTCCCTCCTTCCCTCCTTCCCCTTCTCTACTTTCCTCATCCTCCCCCTCCCGCTTTCATTCCTTCCCCTCCTCTCTAGTTCTGGAGTGAGGACTCAGCTTAGCACGAGGTAGGCCAGCACTGTTCTCACTAAGCCACGCCCTCAGTCTTCTCTTGACCTCTTTGTTGCTGCTGTTGCCGAACCACTTTCGCTATGTAAACTCGGCTGGCCTGGATCGCCGGATCGCCTTGCATTTACAAAGATCTGCCTGTCTCTGTCTCCTTAAGTTCTGGAATTAGCGAAATGTAACCCTATGGCCAGCTTGATTTTTTTGAAGCAAAATGTCACTAAATTGCCCATGCTGGCTTTGAACTCAGTCTGTATTGAAGGTCCCGAGCTTTTTTAATCCTCATGCCTCAGCCTTCCAAGTAGCTTAGATTAAGGGCCTATACTCTCTGGCCGAACTCAAATCTCTTCAAGACAATCCTTTCAAAGCATTTTGCAAATCCATTTCTTCATCACTTTTGTCTGATCCCCTTCTCACGGTACCAAGTACCTTCCTTCATTACAATTAAGAATTTTAATTATGTTGAATTTGAGTTTTATTGATGTTAATGTGCAATTTTAATTTCTCATTATATGTGGAGGTTTACTTTCCATAGCTGATAAATTCCTATAACAGAAGACCTAAGACTATTCCAGGCATTATGGATAAAGGTCCTGGTATGGAATGACATTCCTAGAGTTCCTAGAGAATGACATTCAACAAGTATTAGTCAAAATGTCTAGTAAAACCCTCCCCACTATTTCCAAAATTTTATCTTAAAGTCATTTACATCATTTTCAGCTAATACTCTAATACATATTGCTCATATGTCATTTTTCTCCAACATAAACTGTGATTTGCGATTCCCATGGACTTTATGCTGTGTCCAGTAAGAAAGTATTGAGGTGATTACTGAACTGAAGACTGTGAGTTGCCTGATACGTGTTTTGGGAACAAAACCTGGGTCTGCTGCATCAAGTGCTCTTAACTGATGAATCATCTCTCCAGCCCCTAAGGCAGGGATTCTCCACTTGTAAGTCTTTTTTTACCAGAGAAATTTTGACAGAACATCAGGTGTACAGGTATATAAAATAAGCATACAAATGAAACACTTACTACTAATTAATCATGTTGAATTTTATTTTAAAACAATTTTGTATATATATAATTTAGTATTTACTAAAGACAAAAGCCTATTTGCATACTAATAAGATAGGTGTGCATATCTGTTTTTACATAAAGAATTAAATCTTGTGACTAAGTTTTTGATATTCAGGACATAGAGCGCTTTCAGCTTTTCAGAGTTGATCAATATTTGGATTTATATTATATATAACCATCAATGTGGAAAGTGCCATATGGCACTTTTTTTTGTCAGAAGTATGTTTAGGAACATTTCAGACATTGGAAATTCTATCCTAATTGCAAGCCAAAATTCACTGACCAATTTTTATATGACTCAAAGAAAGAGGAAGAGATTTTAAAACAGGGTTGAGATATGTGTTTGTTTATTTATTTATTTTGTTCAATTTTTTTTAGAACAGCCATGATTGTAACTCTCTACACACAAAGTGAAATACGCATAGAGTATAAGTGCAGCAATGATGCCTAGTCACAGTCATGTCTAAGTCAGAGTAAACTTGAAACTCTGGGATAACATCATCTCAGGATTCAAAACACCCACTGATCTAGGAGCCCATCAGCACTTCAGTATAGTCTACAATGACCTACTGCAACTGACAGCAACTTACAGTAACTACAGTAACTCACAGAAACCTACAGCAATGTACAGTGAGCTACAGTATCCTACAGCAATGTACAGTAACATACAGCAACCTACAGTAACCTACAGCAATCTATAGCAACCTACAGCACCCCACAGCAACCTCCAACAACCCAGCCTAAGTCTGAATGCCTCAGTAAGAAGAGCTTTGTACTACATCTCTGCATAAGTCTGGAGGTATGAAAACATGGCCAAATGTTGCGCTGAAATGTGTTTCATCACAGCCTTAACTTCTCAGTTCTAATTCTTTGCTTTAGGCTTAAAGACAAGTGATGCTTTTCCCATGTGGACTCTTCCTGGATTTTGACTCCAACTGCTGGCAAAACTGAGCTTTATATTTTCCAAAGTAAACATCTCTCTGTCCTTCAGCCATCTGTATGTGATGCTAAAAGAATGGCAGGAAATCAGTGAGTCACCTTGGGGACTGGACAACGGTAGAATGTGTGCTCCGAACAATGGCAACACTAAAGGTTACTGGACAAGTTCACATGGTATTTTGAGAAATAAAGCCAAAATTTCAGGAATAAGCAAAAATTTTAAATGAAGAGAACTGATCATTGTCTCTGCAGAGGGAAGAGTGTCGTCGGGGTTGGAGAGGAAGTAAACAATAGGATATGATAAAGTGCCCAGACAGAGAGAGGCTAGGCAAAACAGAAGGGTGACAAAATAGAGGGGTAAGGGGGAATAAAGAACCCAGTTACCACAATCCCTCCCAGGTAAACTGATAACCTACTATGGTAAAACGAGTTAGGAGAAATGTGGTATCTTGTATTGCTGAGCTGGAAAGGCAAAATTAATTAAAAATATGAATTAAAAAATACCACAATGGAGCTGGGAAGGTGGATCGCTAGGTAAAGCACCTGATTCAAACCTCTAGAACTCGGGTAGAACTGACCACAGTCTGTCATCCCAGTAGTCCTACAGAGAGATAGGAGTCAGAGGCAGGAGAATGCACCCCCCACCCCAAGAAAAGATTGCAGGCCAGATGCTCTAGCAAAATGCAATGGCAAGCAAAGACACCCTACCTCAAACAGTGTGAGAAGTACGAATGGACCCACTGCTTCTCTTTTGACTTCTTTACACATGATGTGCTGCCTTCATCCACACATGAACATACACAGACACACATAGAGACACACTCACACATACACACACTCACATATACACATACACCCTTTTCAAAATGTCTACAAAGGAAACCAAAGAGTGAGGCAACAGAAGCTAAGTCTGGGCTTTTGTGACGGCCAAATGTAGGAGAAAGACTTACATTTCTTGACATTGAACATCTCCGTGTTTTCTTCCCTCGCTTCTCCCTCACGCTGCAACCAAACATATGGCCAGAGCAATTACAGACCTACAAGGCCTGCTTGCAGAGCAGTGGCTCTCTGTCTCCATTTCCAAGGTATGTGCACCTGGTGTGTGTAGCTCTACAAGGCCCCAGGCTGGTAGCAACCTGCCACTCTGGGTACTATTAGAGAGTCACATACCTTCCCAGATTGCCTGAGTTATTACAAAAGCCCAGCATCCAGCAGTATGAACTGCCTGCCCTGTTCAGTCACTCACAATAGGAAATATATTTAAAGGGTTGTATTTTCTTGTTTTTAACAATTCATATCTCCCATGACATTCTAGTGAACTGATTGAAAATATAGTTGGGTGTGTTTTCCCTCCTGCCCAAGGCTGTGTTATCCTTGAGAATGGTTTTATATCAGAAGACTGGGTGGTTCATTTCTCTGCCAGTGTTCTCTGGAAGTACACTCCCTACATCGAGGGAAGCTGGGCGTTTGAAGTGCTGGGACACAGATTCCAGATACACTCCTGGTTTATCCACCCCTGCCCTTGTATTTACTCTTTTTTTTTTTAAAGACAGGGTTTCTCTGTGTAGCCCTAGCTGTCCTGGATCTCACTTTGTAGACCAGGCTAGCCTCAAACTCATACAGTTCCACCTGCCTCTGCCTCCTAAATGCTGGGATTAAAGGTATGTACCAGCACGCCCGGCTGTGTTTACTCTTCTAACATTGGTCCAAGTTCCTGCTTCTCTCTACATACCGTGTACTCTCTAGCTATGAGCTTTCAGTCACCTGTGCTAGAATATACCACCTCCATCCCTAGGATTTTCAACAGTTTTGACCCTTTGGAGGACTGATCTCTGTCAAAGGAGACAAGAACTGGTCAGAATCAAGACACCTAGAAATACTGTGGGCATGATAGTGCCTTGAGCACCCTGGGAATACTAATTAGCCTCATGTATCCCAGCAGCAACGGAGACAGGCTCACCAAGGTTCACATGCTCCGGGAAACACGTTTTCCCATCCTGCAGTTGTAAGCTTCTCATTTCAGTGTGTTTTGAATCATCTCCTGTTATTTCCTTCCTAAAACTCTTTCCAGTATTTGACATCAAGGTCAGTATCTCGCAACTTGGGGCCAAAAACAACTAACCAATGGGGAAAAAAAAAAAAAGAAACAAAGTAAACTGATGCTATGATAGTGATCTTGCCACATGGTTCTGAAACTTATTTAAATCCTGAATCCAAATACCCTATTCCTTCAGCTTAGAATGTTTCCTAGAATTCTTAGCTCTTTTTTATGAGTTTAATAACATCGCCAAATTACAAGTTTAATATGTGGTCATTACCATTTCTTTGTGGATTTTTTTTCTTTTTTTGCTAGAGATATGAAAAAGAATAAGGAAATCAGCATGCAAATACATTATGAAGACAACGTATAACTCTCACAACCTAAAAGGATTCCAGCCTGCCTTCTACTCCGCTGTTTATAAATAACACCTGCCATCCTCACCAATAGTGTGTGCACTCCAAGGTCACTACAGGGACAATAGAAAGCACTCGGGCTTAGGTAGGCGTAGACATGTGTGCACACGTGCGTGTTCAGAAGCTTGTCCAACAGTCAGAGTGGCACACACTCTCGGTCTACAAGGTAGTGGTCAGCCCTAGCCCTCAGGTCAAAAGAAAAAAAAAAGACAGCAAAGGAAGCTATGTAGATGCCATGCGCCCCTCCCACCTTTGTAGTGGTGCTTTGCGAGAGCAAATTTCACAAACGATTATAACGAAATCGGATCTAATAGAACGTCTGCCCACTCCTATTCAAAAATAGGATTTGGAGTATGGATTCACATGTAACTCTTAGCAGCAAATTTCACCCTAAGTAGGTACTTAAGTATTAACTCTATGTGTTAGAAAGATTCTTAAACAGCAAGAAGGCAGAGCATTAGCGTTTTTTTAGTGGGGAAAAATTGAAAATTAAACATATTTTAAACATAGCGTATTTCACCTTTATTTTGTCGTCTCAAGAATCCACTTTTAACTTTATGCTATAAAAAGTTATTAATATGGACATTCGTGTGTACAGCCCACAGGCAGGTGCATAAGTTGGCAGAACTTGCTCAAACATTGTGGACTACATCAAAAGACAGGAAAACATAGGTCCTAGTCGCCCCACTGTGCGCCCCCCTTTGGGGCTACACTGAGGGTCTGTGAGTTGAAGCTGTTGGTATGCCGTGGCACTGATGGGGTGGTTTCCACAGCAAACACTGACCCCTCACAGTTTTGCACATTGAGCAGTTCAAGATCAAGATGCCGAGCGACTCTGGGAGGAGCTGCCTCCCAGGCCACCGGTGGCTGTGTCCTCACTATGTCCTCACCAGCTTTCCATGCTTCTCTTTTATCAGGACACGCATTCCATTCATGAGCACTCTAATTTCGTTCAGTTTTGATCCTCGATTAACATAAAAGTATTGGGGTTCATTGTAACCTTTTTAAACTTAATTGATATTGTTGGTTTTCTACTCCAATCCGTTTCTTAGCAAACAACCCAGGTGGCTTCAAGCCTTCTTCTGAGTAGCCCCTGACCTCATAAGTCCACAGCCCCAATCTTCAAAAATGAGCTAATCACCCCTCACCCCTACCTTTAATTGCAGCCACATTCACACTTAGCAAGACTGAAACTTGAGCAACTAATAGTAACTAATTATTTTAGAAGTCAGTTACCTTATAGCTTCTTCATCCAATCCTGAGTTGCCAAGACTAAAACCCATGAGCTTTCCCGCATTTTTTCCTATAAAAACTCAAGGCTTTTGTTTCTTGGGGCCGCTCTTTGCTGATTTATAGGGTGGCCCCATCGCGTGATGGCTGGAAAATAAACCTCTTGCTGTTGCAACGATCTGTCTCTGGGTTTTCTTCATCTGCCTCATGATTTGAGCCTAACACTTATACCCCCATGTTCTCTCTTGCAGCCCTCTACCTTCAGCAGCTTCTCACTCTCAGGTCACATATGTTCTTTTCTACCCTGTGCCCTTTCTTCAAACTGTTTTCCCCTTCTCTTGGTCCCCTTTCACATTCCTGTGGGCTATATCCTCACATATACCCATGTATATACATAAATAGTCAAAGCTAGGATCTGCATATAAGAGAGAACATGTGGCATTTGTGTTCTGGGTGTGGATTACCCCCACCAGATTAGAACAGATTAATTTTTATGTCTATCATTTTCCTTCAAATTTTATGATTCCATTTTTTTCCCTTAAAGTGGAATATAAATCTAACATGCCTATGTTAAGTTTTTATTGACCCATTAATCTGTTATATGTTGAAGGTCATCTAAGATGGTTTTGTTTTCTTGCTATTGTGAATAAAACATCAATAAATGTGGATGGACACTCATCTCTGTGGTGGCCTATAGAGTCCTTTGGCTATTTTCCCAAAAGCTAAGTCATATGGTAGTTCTATTTTTAAGTCATTGCAGAACCTCTATGCTATGGAAATTACAGAGTGGTTGCATTAGTTTACACTCTTGTCAGTCATGGATTAAGGGCTCTCCTCTACCCCCATCCATGCCAGTATTCTTCTTTGTTTCCTGATGACAGCTATTCTGACTAGGGTGATAGGGACTGGTTTTAATTTGTAGCTTTCTGGTGGCTAAGGATGTTTGTGCTGGGTAGTGTTTTGTCACAAGCTAGGGTCATCTGGGAAGAGGGAATCTTAATTGAGAAAATGCCTCCATAGGCAAGTCTATACTGCGTGCGTTTTCTTGATGATTGATGTGAGAGGGCCCTACTCACCGTGGGTGGTGGCACCCCTGGCCAGGGTGGTATAAGAAAGCAAGCTGAACACAATCATGAGGAGCAAGCCAGTAAGCAGTGTTTTTCCATGGCCCCTGCTTCAGTTTCTGCCTCCAGGCTCCTGCTTTGAGTCCCAGCCTACCCCAACTATCCTCAGTAGTGGACTGTGACATGAGAGCTGACCGATAAAATAAACCTTTCCCCCCGCCATTTGCTTTCAGTCATGTTTTTTTTTATCACATCAATAGAAATCCTAACTAAGATCATGTTAAACACTTCTTGAAATATTTATTAGCCATTTATGTTTCTTCTTTTTGAAAACTACCTGCTCATTTAATTAATACATTTGTCAATTGGCAGCTTTGCTCTTTTGTTATTACTTTTTTTTTTTTGCACCCATCTCTGTATTCTCCTTGGAAGCCCCCTGTCTGATGCACGGCAGGCATACATTTTCTCCCATCCTGCAGCCTGTCTGCTCATCCGCTGGGAGCTCCCTTCACTCTGCAGAAACTCTCTCACTGGTTCCCACTGGTCAACCCTCGGGACTAGTTCCACTGCGGCTGCAGTTCCGCTCAGAAAGCTCTTGCCTGTTTCTTCATTCTAACATGTTTCACATGGCTCCGTTTTCATGACCTAATAGCCCCTCTGAGGCACTTCCTAGAAACGTCATACTGATGTTTAACATATGAGCTTTGGTCCAAGCAAACATTCAGACCGCAATGCCTACAGCAAGATCTGGCTCTAACACATCCTCTCTGAATAATGAATATTATTCAGTCAGTCTAAGCTCCTGAAGGTTAGAGCCATGGCCTTCCCTCCTTCAGTTTTCTTGGTTCTGGCAGTTAACAGATTGGCATAGGTAAGCTAAATAAAAGTTGACCAGGCTACGCAGACAAAGGCAAGATAGAGAGCAACCACAAGGTATAGAAATATGGAAAGATAGAAAAATATCAGACCTGGAACCCTAAAGTATTGAAAAGAAGAGTTACAGAAGGATGAATGGACCTAGCCCTTGCAGAGACCTTCAAAGAGGGATGCAGCTGTCTGGAGACCACTACAGACCCTGCACCTGTCTCCCTTATCTGCTTCTATTGGCTAACTACAACCTAATGGATGTATCAACATGGTTCACATAGGTAAGAATTAGATGGAGAAGGATGGAAACTGGTCCTGGGAAAAACAATGGAAGGTATCAAAGCCAATTTCTTTCCAACCTTCTAAGGTACTCACTGATGGATTCACTCTTTATCCACCAATTTCTATCAAATGCAATGTCAGGAACTAGTGTGGTTACTAGGGATACAAAAGTAACAAGACAGTTTTTGGTCGTGTCTTAAACTAGCTTTTAGAGAGCCAGGGACATAGGAACAGTTAAAATAACTACACACTATGAGGCATTCCTTATGACATGTGCTACCTAGCAATAGCAGAGTACCTGCTTCAGAAGAAATGGCCGTGAATGGCCTTGAAGAGGAGGTAAAACCTACAGAGAGAAAGGAGGAACCATACAAGAGTTGAATGTTCAGAATGTTCCAGAAATAAGCAGTAAGTGTAACCGCTCCTTGATAGAATCATGTTTGTCTGATCCAGGAACAAAATGGAGCCTACGCTGCTGGGCTGTGAAGTGTGAGACAAATTTGGAACAGTGGGTAGGCCCGCTCCATGTAAAGCTGTGCCAGCTGGGAGGAGACCGGGCAATGGCATGTACGTTTTCAGAATGGTCGTGCTACCACACGGTGCCAGCTGTGCGTGCTGTGCCTCCAAGTGCGTGCAGTTCCATTAGAAACTCAGCCCATCTTGAAAGACTGGCTCATCCTTCTCCACCCAGATTCTGTATCATTTCCTGTGTGAGGCTTTCTGGGATCCCCACAAGTGACCTTAGTCACTTCCTCTTCTGTGTTCACTTAGCACTGTGTACATCTCTTGGTACTTTGTCACTGTTTACTGATTGTCCCTTTCAAGGGGGCGAATGCTTTGAAGGCAAGGGACATTTTTCTGCATCGCTGCTCTATCACACCTGTCACCCCTAAGCCCTTTAAGAACTGAGAGCATATTATGCTCCTCGCCCTGCTTTTCCTTTAGCCCCCAAACACCCAGGACAGGATACACTATGTTAATAACATGCCAAAGTGCACAAGGAATAGATGAGATCACAAAAAGACTTGCTGCTAACTCTGGCCTTCACTGATAAGCAAAGCCAACCCAGGAGAGATGTCAATGATTGGAAGCATCCCAGAGTTGCCAGGCATGGAAAGGTCAGTTGCTGGGATCCACTTCTATAGCTTAACATCTGGTGTTTTGCTGGAGTTTAGAGGATGTTTTCATCCAGACAAGGATGGTGGCAGCTGGCATTTATTATATACTTGCTGTATACCAGGCTACTGCAGCGGCTGCGCATAAACATCCACCTTGTCTTCAGAACAATGTGAAACTGCTTTCATAGTAACCCACTAGACAAATGAGGAGTGGAACTCAGTGAGCATCTGTGACTCAGTGCAGGGCACACAGCCCACAAGAAGTGGGAATCACACTCAGGATGCTCAGCTGCACAGGTAGCTCTCTTAATTTCTAATACACTGCCTTTAAAGATTAAAAAGTGGTAACTCAAGCTTCAGTGATGAAACTAGTAGCAACAAAAGCCTGCCTTCATCCTTTACTTATATAGTCACAACATTTGTGCAAGAGAGATGGACTTGAGTAGATCTACTGCACATCTCATATTTCACATGTGCCCAATGGCCATGTCCGACTGAAGAAATCATTGGTCATTCATCTGTAATAAGCGCCTAAGCTCAAAGGTCATCCAACCCAAGTCAGGACAATTCAGGGCTACTGAGGAATATAGGTTACTTATTTCATTGTTGTAACCAAACACGGGACAAGAGCAACGTAAGGCAGGAGGAATTCGTGTGGGTTCAATGTTTGAGGGCTCAGTCCATCACAGAGGGGATAGCAAGGATCAGAGAGGCTTGAGACTATAACAGGAGGAATATGGATGCTTTCCCACAGCTCTGTGGACCAGGGAACAGACACGGGACTGGAAGCAAGACAGAACTGTAAACTCAAGTCCTGCCTCCTAGAAGTCTAGTTCTTCCAGACAGTCCCCACCTCCCGAGGGCTTTACAACCTCCCAGGGTCAAACAAGCTTACCAGTTGGCAACCAAGTGTTTGGACACATGACCCTGGCAGGGGGCAGCAGTGTGTGTGGGGGGGTATTTTATATGCTAGCCATAATGTGAGCCAAGCTGTATTTCACCCAAGGAAAAAGTACCCGATGGGGCCATTGATATAAACATAGCCAAAGCCTCTGCTCATAATGGACTCCATCACAAAGTATAGTCATCTCTACTCTCTTGATGACTGAGCCATCTCTCTAGTTCCTTCATCTCTGCTCTCATAGGCACAAAGAAGGACAATTTGGTCGTGGAGTTTCATCACAGCAATAGTAACCCTAACTAAGACAGCAGCTGACAAGTAATGCTTTCAAATTTTCAAATACCTCCTATAAAGCGGCTGTATGGCGAGGTGTGCCTGCGATCCCAGCACTTGGAAGTTGGAGACAGGAGGGTTAGGAATTCAGTGGCATTCTTGGCTATCTAGCAAGTTTGAAGCCTGTATCAAAAGTAACAAAGTCTACCCTGCAAATGAGGTCAAGATCTCAAGTCTTAAATGGAGCCTGTATGGTCTTCTGTTTTCTGCTCTTCCACATTAACAGGAATTCTATCTATCTATCTATCTATCTATCTATCTATCTATCTATCTATCTATCTATCTCTGGTATTTTCACTATAGGATACTCTTCATATCTCTTCAAACCAATCAACCCCAAAGGGAGTAGAAGGAGCAATGGACCTTGAATGACAACACTGAGCTCATGCCTCAAAAAGTTGATTCACTGTAGACCCAGCCCATTACCACTCTGGGCATCAGCTGCCTCATCTATAAGAAAAAAAAAAAAACAACGGTTAAGAAATTCTCTAAAACTCTATGCAGCTCTAACATTGGGGTAAGCTTAGAAACAAATATCAAGTACAACTAGCCCTTCTCTAACTCAGTGACACATATCCATGTGCTTGAGAGTATCTCCTTAGCCACACATGCTTTAAAATATCACAAAATGGGGTGAGAAGGCTAATCATTTATCAAAGGTGGGGCATGATACCAGTTCCAAGAAAGAGAAGCGTAGTTCAAAACAACCACAGGTGTGTCAAGAATGTCACCTAGCTCTCTCCTGTCCCATGGCCAGAGAAAACAGTAAAAGATGATAAGACCTACTTTTCACATGGTGAACTAGAGCCCTTGATCATGGGGCACACTGGGAGCAGCGTGGACCTTGCAAAGAAGATACAGCTGATGTTCCTTCTGTGCTGTCGCTGTCTGGGAAGTCAGGGGTGGCTTCTTTAAACTGCTACTGAGAATGACGGTGGTGGGGGTGGCTCCCCTGTGGCACAGGAGGTGGGAAGGGTTAGGGGTCAACAAAGAAAGAGGCAGGGTCATCATTCCTTTGCCAAGAGTGTCTCAGAGGAAAAGTCACAATAGAACAAGCTTGTCTGGGAAGGAAACTAACTGCATGGTGCAGGCCAGATCTGTTCCTCTCCTGCTGACGAACTGAGAAGCTGTCTAGGTGTGATGGTACCTAGAAACCCAGCACCAAGAGGCTGTAGCCTGGGCTACATGACCAGGCCAAGGCTAACTTGATCTGCACGACAAGATCCTGTACCCCAAACCCAAAACAAATCAATAAAGAAGCAAGGAAAGGCTGGATCAGATCAGTAGTTATCAAACTGAGTCTTAAAACAAAGATGTCTTATGGAAAACACAATTGGGAGGTGAGAGGCAAAAGGAAAGTTGACCTGTCTCCTGGCTTCCCATGTCCTACACAACCATCTGTTTTAAAGTGGCTTATATTAGAGTTCAACAGCACACCTATCTCAAAGGGGGTATGCTATTCTAAATAATAATCAGTGGGAAGTATAAGTCAAATGTCCTCAAATATCTCCTATCTCGCATTGGGGAAATGACTCAGGGTAAAGCGTATTTTCCATACAAGCATAAGGACCTGAGTTCAAATCCCCAGATCCCACATAAAGCTGGGTGCAATGGCACACATCTACAACACAAGTGCTCCTATAAAGAGATGGGAGGTAGAGAGAGTAAGATTACTAGGAATTGCCTGGCTGGCCAACCTGATGCACCCCACAGCCAAGAACAATGAGGTCTTGTCTTAAACAATGTGGCAGAAGGCAAGGATTCACGCCTACGGTTTGTCCTCTATTTCCACACCTGTCCAACTCACATGCACCCACACAGTCACAGTTTCTGTCTGTCTGTCTCTCTCTCTCTCTCTCTTTAGCTTACATACACACACACCTCTCATAATTTGAACCCATAAAACATTAACAAATAAATAGGCATAAACTTTACTTTCTCAAATAATCATACAAACAGCCAGAAAATGCTGTAGAGTGAATTCAAAATAATTCATTACTACTTGACCCATTTATTTTTTTTTTCTTTTTGGTCCAGCAGTACATTCTGAAGCTTTTTGGCAAAATTATCTAACTTATAAAAAATCAGCAGTGGTCTGT
Organism: Psammomys obesus; assembly: GCF_907164565.1. Classification (NCBI taxonomy): domain Eukaryota; kingdom Metazoa; phylum Chordata; class Mammalia; order Rodentia; family Muridae; genus Psammomys; species Psammomys obesus. The sequence continues at coordinate 13,073,409 of NW_026596091.1, read as the reverse complement.
CTTTGCTAGGTAATAAGGGTGACTTTCAGCCAGGAGACTGATGTGTCTTGTTACACTCATTTCCTCCAATCATCAGCCCTTTGGCTTCATCATGATAGTAATTGCCTTTGTCAGTTTTCATGGGTCTTGAAAGAGTCCTTGGCTCATCACTGTAATATCAGAGAGAAGCTGGCTCATCTTGCCTGTGTGTGGCTTGGTAGCACCCCCACCCCGCTGAGTTCAGCAAAATTGCCATTCCCCTGCAAACGCAGCCTTGCCCTCAGCTTTTGTTCTTTACTTAGTTACCTAAACCTTCTAAAGGGTTGAGAGAAGAAGTTCCCATTCACAGGGGAAACCTCAGAGATGGTTGAAGATGATAGAGTCTAATTAATTGAAATGAATAAACAGAAGCAGATAGTCTGTGTGCATAGAATAAGAGGGAAGGGGTTGGGAATTGTCCACCACACTACCAAATACAGCCATGTGATCTAACATTAACATTATGACGATTAGCCCAGCCAGACCTGTAGAATATGCCTAGTCTTATTGGAACAGTTTCTCTATACCTAATGGATCCAAGAACAAGTCCACATTGATAGCACAGAAGGCTTTATCAGCCAGGTTTGGCTCGAGTATCACAGTCAAAAAACACAGACTATACTGTATTTCAGCTCTAGGACTCTGTTCCAGTTCTCACCACACACACAGTCCCTTCAAAGCTTACTTCTTATGCATTTTGCAAGGTTCGGAATGATCGGTCCAGCGCCACACACGTGCTAACACATTTGCTCAGTTTCCTTCCTATACCTGAAAGAGGCAGAGTCAGCAAACAGTGATGATCAGGGTTCCATCCAGCAACTCAGGAAGACCCAGAGGCCAACAATAGCCACATTTCCACCAAAGCCAGATGCAGCCTCTGAACAATTCTCCGAGAACCTGCAAAAGGTTCCTTGAAGCTGTCAGCTCCCACAAAACTCATTCTTACCCTGAACGGACCCTTGTAGTTCATGGGTTTAGCATGTATCATTTCAACCATTCAGAAGTGCCTGTCAAGACGTTTTGCACACAGCTGCATCACTCAAGATGAAAACATTCCCCCCACCTTGTCCTGAGTCCTGCCCCATCAGAATCTAGATCTCAGCACAGTTGTGTGTGGGGAGGGAGGTTCTAGTTAAAAAAAAAAAAAAAACATTTTTATAAGTAAAAATGTAAACTTTGCATTGTGGATTATATGTTTGATCAATTTGGTGAGTGTTAAAAATGTGTCGTTACAGAACCCACCTAGAGTTTCCAATTATTTAAAGCCATTGACGGTCACGTACCACCTCCTCAACCCTGAATCCACCCGCCCCCCATGGTCGAACTGCATTAGCAGCATCCTCAGTTCTGATTACAAAGGACTCTTTGTTTGTTGAGACAAAAATACCCACCAGAAGCAACCAAAGGAAGGCAGGGTTTAGGTGAGTTCTCAGTCTTGTGATGGGAAAGGCTCATGGGAACAGGGGCTGACTAGGAAACAGAGGTACACAGCATAGGAACCAGGCTTGACTATAATCCATAAAGACCTATTTCCTCTAGTGAAGAGGGAGTCCATACCTTCTAAAGAGCCTTCAGTGGCTCAAAAAGCACCAACAGCTGGTGACCAACCACTGAAGCATGTGAGCCTATACCTCACATCCAAACCAAACCAAATCCCCTTTGGGATCTCAGACATAGGCATACTGATATAGAGGCAACCACCTTCACCTCAGTGTCCTAAAGACTTTGGCCTCCTCTACCTCAGAATTGCCTCTCCCTGGCTTTATAACGGAATAAGTCTCTTTCAGAGCCTCCTTTCCTGCCCGCTCATGTGATGCTGCCTCTTTATTCTCTGCTATGACTTGCTCTTCCATTTAACAGCAGGTTTTCTGCCTACCGATAAACGGTGATGATGTTTGTGTTCTCTTGATGATGCTCTATCTTCTGTTGGAGGCTGGTCTAATGCTAATTACTGGTCCTCTGTGTAAACCTGCCTAAGTCATTATACCTCACTGGCTAATTAAACAGCCCGTACCGGGCACAATAGGGCACAATAGGGTGGGCATGGCTAAGTTTCCTAGGTTTTGGAGAAGCCCATGAGAAACCATGGGAAGGACATGCTGATGGCAAGAGAGGAAGGGGAGGATGCCAGGATGGGTTAGCCTGGAGAAAACACCATGTGGGCCGAGGAAGGACTCCAATGATGGCGTGAAAAGGCCCAGATGAAGAATATAAGCAAGTATCGTGAGATTCTGGATGAAAGGTAGTCCAATTGAGGAGGCTTAAGGCATATTGCATTGGATGGGGGCCAGGAGATGGATGGTGAGGATACTGAGACAGTGTAAGCGAAATATCTCCCCGGCCCAAGATAAATACAGCAATTATAAATCTAACAGGTGTCTGTGTCTCATTATTTATGATAGTGGGTTAAATAATACCGCTGTGATAATCTTAGGGCTAATAATAAACACCATACAGCCCAACAGCCTTTTTTTTTAATTTATGACAACAATTTTTATTACAAGAGACTGTGAAAATGAAGTCCCTCCTGGCTTTTCTAACTAGTGCTCAGGAGCCACTGCTTCACAGAATACCCATTAAGAAATCAGCAGCAGATAGAGCTCTTCTTACTGTTTTAGATCATTTTACTTTATGTTATGAGTGCTTTGCTTGCATGTGTGTCCGTACACCATGCGCATGCCTGATGCCCTTGGAGGTCAGAAGAGGGCAGGCACTGGCTCCCCTGGAACTGGAGGTATGGATGGTTGTGAGTTGCCATGTGGGTGTTGTGAATTGTATCTTGGTCTTCTGTAGGAGCAACCAGTGTTTTTAACCACTTAGACATCTCTCCAGTCTCCCAAATAGAGTAAAAAACAAAAAAAAAAAAAAAAAAAAAAAAAAAACAGGAACCACCATGCTAACTTCCCAAGGTGCCCACAGACTACAGACTCCTTCAAAGCTGCCCAGAATCATAGGCAAAACTGTGACAAAGAATTGTGCTCTTAGGCTCAGGTTGCCTAATCTATAAGACCACGTTGCCTTTTCTTTTATAGACCCAGTGAGTCACAGCCAGTTTACCGTTAGGCAAAAGGAGGAATGAAGTGACTTCATGGGAGTGAACAGTTCTTACCTTTGCGTAGACTTTTCTCAGCCTGAATAATCGCGATAGGTGCATGTGCATTCACACCATTGTTGCTCTACTTCAGGACACACATGATAGTTATAAACTTTATAAAACGTACCTCAAGCAGTGAGCCTTCCTTTCACAGAGCTTACAGTTCAGTGAAAGAACCAAAATGAACCCAAGCGTAAACTTGAACATCTGTGAGGGGAGCACAAAGCTTATTGCATCTAAACCAGGGAATGTAAAATACATAAAAAGATAGGGGAGTAGCTGGGGACAGACACTGTGTGGCACTGGGGAACGTCACCTTCCCCTTTAAGAGGAAACAGCCTGCTCCACCCCTCATCCCCTAACCTCTTGCCTATAAATCTTTTACAGCATCCCTTGGAGTATTCGCAAAGTATCTGTTCCTTATCACTAGATGTCTAGTAAAAGAAGACAAAGCAAGGGAAGAAGAAAATGAGACGCTATTCGCACCAGGGAAATGAAATTTCTTGAGGAGTCACTGATATTCCATGTGGCTTGGTTAGAAGTACAGCAAAAACTTGCAGGGATTTAACTAAGAAGGCTACACACATAAATTTGAAAGACTGCTATGAAGCAGTCAAGAGATATAATCTAAAATTCAAAACTCTAGAAATATCTAGACATTTTTCAGAATGAAGACGGTAATGTTTAGAAAGACTTTTAAGTATAAGCTTCGGACACAAAGGGATGGAGGGACTGGATAGGGCCTAGGAAGGGTTGGGTACTGTTTTTCCTTCACTTGAATCCTTGTGTGTGAATTATTTTGTTATTTGTTATATTTTGTAACGAAGTTGCACACACACTCGGTGAAGTCTCTGTGTTAGGTGAACAGAGAACAGTAAAGCGAAGGAGCCGTGACATCCGTCTCCACAAACGGACATACTGAGGGGTGGCAATTGCCTGCCCACATCTGCCTTTATTTCTTGGCCAGGAAACAACAGCGTGCGATTTCTTGGAGGAGTCTTAAGCTGGACTGCTAAACAACCTTCCTAGTGCTGAGGAGTTGAGAACCTGAGCACGTCCCAGAGCCTCCGGGAGCAGATCTACTGGGAAATTGAGGTTTTTCAAGGGAGTCCAGGAGAAGATGGGAGCTTAAGTTCCAATCGCAGGGGCGATGCGGAGCCTGTTCTTTGATCTGACTGAAGCGGTTGTCAACAGAAAACAGCTGATCACAGACGCTCCATCTTAGCATAAGGGGCTTTGGGTGCCTCGGGTCCCATTACCACACACCCGCTCACGCTCACGGGAGGAGAGCGGGGAGCGGTGCTTGACAAGCACCCTCCTTCTGAGCCGCCTCTTACTACCCGGCCAGATAACACGCTGAAAGAAAGGTTGCAATAGAAGCAATCAGACTGAAGAGGGGACGCTGTTTTCAAGTATTTTCGAGGGCTTTAGAAGAATCCATTTTTTTTGCTTCAAGATTTTAATTAAAAAATCATTCCTATTTATTAGAGCCATTCCTCCAATTCTCTCCACCAGATGAAAATTTTATAGGACACTGTCAGTCACATAGATACATTTGAAAGAAAAATAAAGGAGAGTGATCAAGTGCTTTATAAAAGATTTTTTTTCATTCATTAGAACAAGTTTTACAGAATTTTTAAAAGTCAAAGTGTTACATGTCCTAAAACAACTGCACCCTCTCTAAAGTCAGGCAGAAAAGGTCCTTTTTCTTGCTCTTTTTTTTTATTGTTAGGTGTTTGATTTTGTGTGTGCATGTGTTATTTTGTTTGTTTACTAAAAACTGGATGTTTCCCAGCTATTCTGTCATTACAACTGAGAAGAATGGCTTCCATGTAAGTTAATGCTTGTGTCCAATGTTATCAAACACAAAACAGCATAATGACTAAAAATAGTTCAAAAAAATCTCTTGCTACATGTTGTCAGTAATCCTTGCTCTAGCCAAGTTCCCCATTAATTGCACAATTTATATTTGAGAAAAGGCAGAGCTTAATTGTTTCCAAACAAAATTTCAGGCTTGGGTACATTTTCTTCCCTCTGTCAATTTCAGTTCAATGAATTATTCTTGCAGAAGAGAGAATGAGGAAAAGAAGGCTTCTCCAAAAATCCTTATTTAATGTGTGTGTTTCATCAAGGCTTTAATTACACAGCTCAAGCAGATGATAGCTTTATAGCCATCGCTGGAGAGCTTTCTGGGTTTAGAGAGTTTCTTTCATCCTCAGCGCTAACACACTTTGTACTGACACCAACAAGACGGCTCATGCCAACGAGATGAAAAATGCTTAATCCCATAAAAGCATAAAAGCAAAGACAAGATTTTTTTTTCTAATATACTTCAGGCTATAATACATTAAAAAATTATCAATTGCCTCTTCTGAGTAAAAAAGAATGATGAATTCATTTAGGGGGCCAAGTTAACTTTCCCTGAGTTGTGGATGTTACTTTATGGGATCTTCTAGAATCCTTTCACTTCATCCCGTTTCCAAGCTCAGAGCATAGCATGTGGGTGAAAAGGGAGCATGAGCAAGGTGCAGTTCTTGCTCTGGTGTGATCAAATTCTCCCCAGGAAAATGGTCTTCTGCCAGCTTTTGTCTTAGCACAGTCTAGTAAACCACACTTTAGAAATGCCAGCACTGACCAGGAGAATTAAAAGCACAAATTAGCCCAGGAGAGAAAGCTTAGGAATGGTAATAGATCCTCACTCTGTTCTGATATCCCTCCACTTACAAGGCCCTTCCTCAAAGGGTTGGGGAATTGACTTGATGGGTAGAGCCCTAGCTGAGCAAGCAAGAAGACCTGAGCTCAGACCCCCAGGACCCAGGTAAAACCCAGTCATGGCAGCAGGTGTTTATAATCCCAACATTTGAGGGTGGAGACAAGTGAATCCCAGAGGCCTGGTGGCCAGTCTTGTCAAGCTAAAATGGTGAGCCTCGAGTTTAAAGAGAGATTGTGTCTCAAAAGTAAGGGAGCATGACAGAGGAAGACATCCAAAGTCAACCCCCTGTCGTCCACACACACTCACAGGCATCTATACCTAAGCTGTATTCACCATACATTCCATCTCCACACATACACACAAGGGTTCTTAACATGACATCTTGGAAGATGATTCCTACACAGTGATATCTATTGTCAAGAGTGGGGGAAGCCAGAGAGAGTGAAATCCCAAGTGAATTGTTGTTTTGACATAGTCATGGCTTCTAGCCTATGGGAAATTGGCAAAGCCCTTACCCATATGGGCCAGACTCAAGTGGCATGGTGCAGCTGTTCTCCAGAGCCTGAGCATGAATGTTTATGAACAACTGACCGGCTTCCTCTTCTCCAGTGCAGCCTGAGACTCTCACCTACAGAGACTAGCTGGCTTGACCTCACCCACTGGGCGGTACCTAATAAATATGCTGAGAGTTCAAGTTGTAGTAGCAGTGACATTAAGGGAACCACACCTGATCCCAGCTTCATCATATATGTGCCAGTATGTCTGTCCTTTCTTCATTCTTTCCCTGACTTTAGCCAGGGTTCCAGGAGCCAAGCTGTGCAGGATATAGTAATCTTTAATAAAGTGTGTTTATACTTTATGTGAATCTGAATTCAATCCTCACAGCACTTGGTAGAAATCATGAAGTTGTTCCCTGCCATTTGCAGACCAAAAAAATTAAAGGTAATTTGTATGAAGACATGGATTTTTAAATGACTTAGTCAAAACTTAAATAAAGAGATACAAAACATATGTAGAGTCATGAATCTTACTGTGGTTTAAATGAGATACATATTTATAGGGGAAAAAGGTTTCTTTGTGGATGTGAAAGGGTTGCTATCATAAAGACTAGTGAGGTTTCTGAACGAAACTGAGCCTTTTTCCCCTCTTGTTGTATGTACTGATAACTTATAACCATAGTGACTATGTTTTGGTCATATAATAAAGAAGATGTTATTTTAAGAATAAACTTAAGTGTTAATAATTAAATTGATTTAATGACAAAATGAAGACAGCGAGTCCTATTCTGCTATTAACGGTTTAAAAAATAGCTAAGCGTTTTGGAGCATTTAATTGATGGAACACTGGGTCAAGTCCCATACCTCATTTAACCCACTCAATATTCTCATCATGGTGATGTGACGTATTGTCCTCCCTTCCCGGATTGTGAAAGTGGAGCACAGAAAGTGCACATAGTCTGTCCTGGGTCACATAAGTGTGGTCAGCAGCAGCCAGTTTCCAGAGCTAACCACGAGTCTCTCTCTCACTGCTGGGCCTGCCAATGTCTGGAAACACAGGTGCTTCCCGGGAGGAAGTCATCTAGATTTGAAGACAAATGGGAACTTCCTCCATGAGTGAGTCTCTATTCAAGGCTGGACACTCATAGTTTTTTGGGGGGTTCATGTCCTAAGTGGAAAATTGTTTATAAAGAGGTTTTAGAAGGCCTTTTGTACAAATAGAAAGTACTCAATAGCCTTCTATGCAACAATGTTATATATTTTATATACAAAATAAAAAAATAATTTAAATATATTTATATGACTTCAATGATTCAAAATCTGAATTATGTATTCTGTGTTTCATACTGAGAAACAATTTAATGTATGCTATGTTTGAATTTGAGGTACCTAAGCATTCAATAAGACAATGCGAGTTTCTAATGAACCAGAGGAAGAACTTTAAATTGAGCAACTTTTTTTTATTGCCCAGAAGAGAAAATTACGAAAGTTTAGATGTGTGATTCTATGCGGCTTTCTAAATAAATTATCATAAGACATTAATTTACTCTCAGATCTAAGAAATGACCCATGAGACACATTCATCTACTTTTGATAATGTGTATATAAAGTTCTTATGCTTTTCAATTAACCTGATGCTAACACATTCTCTGATTCTGCCACTAACATTCAAGGATTTAGTGGAAGGGTTTATTTATTTATTTATTTATTTATTTATTTATTTATCTATTTATTTATTCCTCTTTTACACAGTATATCTTGAGCACAGCTTTCTCTCATTCCTTTCTTTCCACTCCTCCACCCCAACATCCCTCTTTCACCAGACCCTCTGTTCCTCTGTTTCCGGAAAGGTCTTTTAAATTTTGTGGACAGTGCTATATATAACCAGAAACTAAGCATCTATACCAGTGGTCCTCAGCCTTCCTGATGCCTTGACCCTTTAATACAGTTCCCCATGTTGTGGTGACCTCCCAACCATAAAATGGTTTTCATTGCTACTTCATAACTGCAATTTTACTGCTGGTTATGAATTGTAATGTAAATATCTGTGTTTTCTGATCGTCTTGGGTGACCCCTGTGAAAGGGTCATTCAATCCCCTAAGGGATCATGACCTACAGGTTAAAACCACTGATCTACATGTTTTGTTTATTTGTCTGCTAGTTCCCTTCTGCTTGCAAGATATTTAACTAAGTGTCTCCTGAAGTATTGGTCAAAAACAAACAAACAAATAAACAAAAAACTTTGTAACACTCAACAGCCATTTCTTGAGACAAGATAGAAATACAGCCTGAGACATTTCTTCCTACATGAAGAATATAATTCACCTCCTCTGAAGAGCAATTTAAAATATCTCAAAGCTTGCTTATTAAAAGACACTCCCGTTTCCTCTTGCACTGACTTGGTTTCATTAAGCTCTTTATCTCACATTTCTTTCCCCTGGAGGGATACTTAGGACAACGTCTATCTCCACACCCAAGGAGGGTGGTTAATTCCCTCTGCCTCTATAGTGCCAGACAGCACTGTGATACATTTCAAGTCCCAACTATACACGTGCATTAAAAATAATTATATATTGTCTATCACTCCCATAATAGTGCTGTCTGGTGGTCTCATTAAATTGTTACTATGTCTTCATGTGCCACAGAATCCACTCAGCTCTTTGCCTCTCACCAGAGGGATCTGAAAAGCAGGGTGGCATTTTTCTCCCCTTTTTTCCTGTCCCAACTCTCAATCATCTTTTCTCCATTCAGCCGAGATCTTAATTCCTTTTGCTTTGGAAGAGAAGGCAAAATGGCTGTCTGAAGGGGGGAAAAAATGTTCTTTCTCGCCTTTTCATCTCCAGGGCAGATGAATCAATAAACTATCAAGGCAAAAAGCTGCTGTGTGTTGTGGTCCAGGGTGAACCTTGAGCAGAAGACAGTTGCCACTGTCAGAGGAACCACTTTATCTCCAGGACAAGATGCTCAAGACAATGACAGATGAACCCTCCAAAGCACTGGGAATATGACCACCTCCCAGCTGAAAGCAACCCTCTTCCGGTTTCTCCCTTATTCTCTTTACTCACCGGTCTATGTCTAGTAATAACACAGAACAGCAGCGCATTGAAGCTGGGTCTCTACTCGGCTCACCTCGTGTTGGCACAAGTTACTTTCCTTTGCTTCCTTGCCCTCTCCATGTATGGCATAAATATAGTAATGATTTCTCCATCTACGTTATCTGGAGGACTAACTAAAATAGGATTTGTAGAATAATCCTACCTCAGGCACACGAAAGAGACGTAGTCACTGTGGGCTGCTCTAATAATTTTTAAACGTTTTCATTTTTAGTCAACACAAAATTTTTACTATGACCAAGAAGTAAAATTTCTAAGCACAGAAATAGGACCCACCACACACACACACACACACACACACACACACACACACACACACACAAGGTTAATCTTTGTCCTTCATAAAGAAATAATCTAGTAGCAATTAGAAAATATCCTTTAAATGTTTCTAATGCAAGACATGGTTTTCCAAGACAGCATTTGTTTTAACTGTACTGCTCCCATGGCTTTTGTGGACATTCTATTAAAATGCACAGTTGGATTCAGTCTGTCTGGGATGGCACTGAGATCCTGTACTTCTAACAAGCCCTCAGGAAATACTAATGCTGTTGTTCCTCCAGCCCACCCTTTGAGCAACCGAGTTCCAGGATATTTAGAGCATGCTCTAACCAGGGCTTTTATTTAGCTACCCTGTATTCACGCTTCTGCTGTTTTCTAAGTGACTGTGGCTGTGCTGGTTGGTAGTCATTCATGATGAGACCCATGGCTAAGGTGTGGTTGAACTTCATTCTAAAGGTACCCTGCGAAGCTGTGCTGGTGGACAGCCTAGCTGTTCCATTTGATTTTAAAAGACCAGCTCATTCATGGAGATAACCTAGAACCCCTGCACAGATGTAGCCCATGGCAGTTCAGTGTCCAAGTGGGTTCCATAGTAATGGGGACAGGGACTGCCTCTGACATGAACTGATTGCCCTGTTCTTTGATCACCTCCCTCTGAGTGGGGAGCAGCTTTACCAGGCCACAGAATATGACAATGCAGCCACTCCTGATGAGACCTGATAGACTAGGATCAGAAGGAAGGAGAAGAGGACCTTCCCCATCAGTGGACTGGGGGAGGGGCATGGGTGGAGAAGAGGGAGGGAGAGTGGGATTGGGAAGGGAGGAGGGAGGGAGCTACAGGGGGGATATAAAGTGAATAAACTGTAATTAATAAAATTATAAATAAAAAAGAAAAAAGAAAAAAATTTAAAAAGAAGGAAAAGAGAGAGAGAGAGAGAGAGAGTCCGGCTCAAAGAATAAGCAGAATTTACCAGCAGTGAGAGTTGTGTTTGACATCCTCGTGTGTTTGGACCCAGTACTCCTATGTGCTAGCTGTTTGCTGTAATGAGCAATGCCTGGGAAAACACCTGACATGAAGAAAGCTTCAGAGAACTTAGTCAGTGGTTACCTGATCCTTTGCTTTGATGCCTTCGACAAGACAGAAACGTCATAGCAGAAGGGTGTAGTAGAAGAGAGATAGTCACCTCAGTTCAGACAGGAAACAAAGACAAATAAAAAGGGGTCAGAGGCAGCACCCAGCAAAGGCATGTTCCCAGTCTCCTGCTTCCTCCAACCAGGACTTACCTACTAGTTTCCTCGCCCCTCCAGTAGCACCATCAAACTATGAATCCCCCCACAAATGAATACATTGATGAGGTCAGCGCCCTCAGGGTTCAGCCTCTTCTCGATGATGGGATCCACCAACCGGTCCTCATCTCTTCAACCCATGAGCCTTCGGAAGAACACTTCATATCCATAGCAACTGCCTCTACCCATCTCACACAGTCACAGTGCAGCTGGCTATCAAGTGGCTTGCTGTGACCGCTGTCCCAAACAATGTCCCTTACACATCTAGGGAAAGACTTCAGTGGGAGAATTATGTCTCACGGGATGCCCTCGCGTTCTCAGAGCTTTGGTATCATTTCTGACTTGGAACGAAAATTAAAAATTAAAAAAAAAAAATTAGTAACATCTACTACCTGAGGCCAAATCCAGCTCCTGCCAGGGGTGTATGGAGGTCAGATAGCAAATGCTGAAGTGGATACCAACTTTTAATTGGAGGATTCTGCACATTGCTTGAAGCATACATTCTCACTTGGAAGCTCTGAGGGGGAACAAGACAGACCACCTCTAAGTGAGCGATGAGCTCTGCAATTCCCGCACTCCGGGAAAATTATCATTATCTCTAACATCCAACCCACTTTGCTCTCTCAAATTGTTCTGCAAGCATGAGAACATGTGAGTTTGTGACCCATTCTGCTAAAAATCAACTTATTGCAATAATTAAGCACAATTTAAAGCTAGTTAGCATACCTCAGGTTTCTTTAGAAGAAAAATGTTATTTTTTATTATTATTATTACTTTATTATATGAGTGTTTTACCTGCATATATGCCAGTGTACATGTGTGCCTGGTGCTTGAGGAGGCAAAAAGAAGGAGGCTTGGGGTAACCTGGAATTAGAGTTGCAGATGGTTGTGACTCCTCATAAGGGTGCTGGGAATCGAACCCAGGTCCTCTGGAAGAGCAGCCGTCTCTCCAGCCAGAGATTCCTGGAGTAACAGCCGTCACTCATCTTTAATATCCTAGTATCCAGTTCTAAGAGTTCACTTTTTTCTCTTCCCTTTTATAGAAACAAAAGGAAATTTGAGTCAGGAGGAGAAAAAGCACATGCTGGGAATCAATACTGCATTCCTTGTGTGAGATATTTCTAAGAGATATTCTAACCACTTCATGAACCAGTAGAGAATGCAGTGGGGAAAAAAAGCCAGAGGAAAAGCTGTGCATATTTTCCTGGACCCTTCTCCAAGCCCAGAGCTTTAGGAACAACTCTGTAAATCTGGAGGAGTCACTGTGGCTCCCCCAAAACCTTGCTTGTTCTTCCTAGTCATTGTCAGAATAAAGGGTGAGCGTGGTCAAAAGCAAATAGAGAAAATGGATATTAGCCACTTCAAAAGTAATTTCAGATGGGCGTTTTGAAATTAAGGATCTATTTACTCCTTTAAATTATAACAACGTGTCTTAGATTGTTTGCATTCATATTTAAAGGTAGAAAAAAATAACCCTACCAAATGACTCTGACATCAGGGGGAAAAGAAGTAATAATTGACTTCCTGAAAGGAAAAGGAAAAAAAAAAAAAAAAACTGTGTTGATATTTATTTGTTTATTATTTTTTTCTGTTGTGTTTCCAGAAAAGAAAACAGCCTAATTTACACATTTCTATGTGATAACCAAAAGATGGCCACAGAGAAAGTTAGAGGTCAGTCAGCTCCCAGTATCTAGCAGACACAGGATGCAAAAATAAAAAGGTCTGACTTCCTTATTCTCTACACAAAACATGTCTTTAAAAAGTGAACATACTAGGGAACTACACATTAAAAAGCAGCAGTGAGACCCCAGTGATGGGAGAGCCCCACCCTCCCTCTACCCTCAGAGTCCGGGAGGGCCTAAGGCTGGGGTCACTTTCTTTGTCAACTTTCGTTGAAAGTTTCATAAATGGAGGTAGGGAAATTGTTGAATCGTGGCCTACCAGAAGAAGTTGCATTTGAGTTGGGTTTTAACCAATAAGAAAAGTTCCAGTAAATGAGAACTAGGGAAAAAAGAATATTCCCAGAGAGAGGAACCAGCTGTACCAAAGGAATGGAGGTTTCTAAGCGTAGTATAATTGCTAACAAATGGATACAAGATGACAAAGTAAACTCTGGTCGAGGTAACTGCTTAACATTATGATGAAAAATAATCTTTTGACCTGGGGTCTCACCATGTACCCTAGGCTGGTCTCCAACTGAAGGAGCACCAACTTCAGCCTCCCAAGGCTGGGATTACAAAAGTATATACTATTACGCTTGGCAAGAAAATAATCTTTGCACCAACTGTATTGCACCGTAGATATTCCGGTGACATTTATGGGTTAATCTAAGCACTTTTAACACAGATTCAGGTTCCAGGTAGATAAACTACTAAGTAAAAGATACAATGCTATTATTATCATTGGTATGGAAAAGAGATCGAATCTAAAAATCATAGAAATTGAGAAAGAAAGGGAATGAGAAAAGTAGGGAAGAAAGAATGGCAAGATTGTTGTCACAGTCCTGAGTAGTGTCTTGTTTCATGTGGAAACTTCTAAGACAATTTTCCCTCCTTACCTACCCTACTATTGTGATAGCATTGGCTATGGCGAACCATTTGGATTTTGACCCTTGGCAGTAACACTTTAGACTAGCGGTTCTCAACCTTCCTAATGCTGTGACCCTTTAATGCAATTCCTCATGTTGTCATGGCCCCAACAATAAAACTATTTTGCTGCTAATTCATAGCATAAGTGTAATTTTACTACCGTCATGAATTGCAATATACATGTCTGATATGTGAGCCCTGTGAGGTCATGACCCACATGACCTCTTGAGAACCACTGCTTTAGAGACCTGGGATGAAAGGGGTCTGGAAGGGACTTTAGTTTCTTATGAAGGAAGGAGCTTTTGACATTTGTGTGCTGTATAGAAATCTCTTCAGAAATCAAGAAAAAGCCAGTAGCATCTGCAACCAAAGTCATTAATGGATTTAAGTAAAGACCAAACATTTTTTTCTATTTCCAAATGTCTCCTCCAAAGCCTGACCTCATAATGATAACTTTGAAAATACTGTTCATAGATATTTTCAACTGTTGGGGAGGAAAGTGGGGGTTATATGTAAACTATTACTCAGGCTGGTTCCTGGTGGCCTGAAAGGCTGTAACTGCCAGCCCCTACCTTGAGCCAAGTCCAAGCTAACTGTCTTCACTACCCTCAGGAAACATGAAGTTTTGGTCCAGTTTCAGGCGCATTTTCTAAGTACATTTTCCAGTATGAAACTTAAACTGAATCAAAAGCGCCCTTAGGGATAGAATTTCATCATCTTCACGGTGGGGAGAGGACAAAATTATGTGTTGCCTCACAGACGTTACAAACAGGGAGCTGTGTGGAGGACCAGTTTATTCAAGCTCACCAGGTTTTAATCAGTATTGCAAAGAATTTGAAATTCACAGCCAGCCAGAAACACCTATAAGACTTCTAAAATTTGAAGACAATAAGAGCCCTTGGCTAACAGGGTGTTACTCCATAGTAGCCTTGGGAAACAGTTTAATATGACAGTTCCAAGAATTTGTAAATTGAGCTTACCAACCAGACATCCCTGGAGAATGCCAGCCCACAACAGCCTGTAGTTGGGTGATGTAGGTTAGGCCAGCTCTGGGAAAATGGCCAATGTTAAAAAAAAGGAGCTCAAGGGGACCAAACAAAGAATGTGGTAAGAGGGCCCAGTGGCATATACTGTTTTCTAGTCATCATCTTCTTAAAATGAAAATGGACTTTTTCTCCAATGCAAGCTGAAAAATAACCACTGTCATCCTTGCAAACTAGCCAGGTCTGAGATAAAAGCAACTACCTCAGAGCCAGGATGAAATGGCCACACATAAACCATGCAGAAGAGAAAGAAAATTCCTAGTGTAGTCAAAACAAAAACTTGATCAAAACACCCGCTCCTATTCTTGAGGCTGGGTAGAAACATTTCATTGCAGAAAACAAAAGGCCCAGAATGAAAGACTGAAAACAAAGAAATGACCAAAAGAAAAAGATAAGGGTAAAACAGTGACTTTCTTCCAAAACCAGGAATGAAATTCATTCTAATAAAACTTGGGGAGGGGGGAGCGTGCAGGCAGGAAAGAAAGACAACTACAAAAGAGAAATATAAAATGATTATGATATGTTGGGCCAGGAAGCCAGTATGGCAGTATTTTCTCATAAAATGATATTCTATTTCATCACCATATGCTTTAGGAAAATCCAATATGTCCCTGACAGACTTCTAACATTTTCCCCAAGATGCTTAAAGTGTTAGAGAATATGTCAAAGATACTTAGCACCCACTGCAATTTTTAATATTACACACCGGTAATTCTCTGGTTCATGAATTTTAATACTACCACTATAACTCCGTCTGCCAATCATTCTCCCAAGTACTTGCTCATGGAAGGATGGAACAGATTCCATTTTGGTTTTATTCTTGTGTATTACGGCATCTGCAAAGGGAACACACGCACGTATACATAGGTCCACATGCAGATGCACACACATAAAAAAGTATGCTAAGATAAAAGGTCATTTGAAGAATTATTTCACATCACCGGCTAACATTTCAAAGTACGGCTCTCTAGCTGGAAAGAGCAGCAGTAAGCATTACAGAGCTACTGGATTTCATTATACTATACCACTCCAAACTAACAAAAGTGGGAACTGACGGCCATCCTCATTTAATTTCTGTTGCTGTGATGAAGCACAGATCAAATAAGGGAGAAAGGGAGCTTTATTTCATTTACACTCCCAAGTCATAGCTCACCACTGAGGGAAATCAGGGCAGGAATTTAACAGGAACCTAGAGGCAAGAAGTCAAGCAGGGATCATGGGGGAATGCTGCTTCCTGGCTTGTTCTTCATGGCTTACTCAGCTTCCTTTATTTTTCCACCAAATAGATTGCAAAGCCAGGGGTGGCACTGGCCACAGTACTGTCCAGCTGGCCCTTCCCACATCAATCATTACTAGGTAAAATGCCCTACAAACTTGCCTACAACCCAGTTTGATGCTGGTGATTCCTCAGCTGAGGTTCCCTTTTCCCAGGAGACTCTTCTTTCTGTCAGGTTGACGAAAACTAACGAATACGATGGGTAAATGGGACATTTATGCCGCCTGTTCTGGATGCTTCTTTGTGGGAGGGCTTCCAAGCTCTTCCTACAGCCTTATTCTAGCTGTGATTGCAGGTCTCTAACCACATAAAGATCTCCGGTGGATTATTCTAGCTTCAGTGTCAGTGACCCACGATTACCTGAGAAGGTGCAGAGGGAACTATTTGCGTAAGGTGTGCCTTGGTGTGGTGGTTTCAATAGGATTGACCCCCATTGACTCATGTGTGTGAAAGCTTGGTCCCCAGAGAATAACGCTGTTACTAGGTGTGGCAGTTAGGAAGTGTGGCCTTCTGGAGTAGGTGTGACTTTGTTGAAGGCAATGTCACTAGGAGCAGGCTTTGAGGTCTCAGATGCTCAAGCCAGGCTTAGTGTGGCATTCTCTCTTCCTGCTGCTTGCCAATCCATATGTAGAGCCCTCAGCTCCTTCTCCAGCATGTCTTCCTGTATACCATTGTGCTTCCCACCCTGATAACAATGGACTAAACCTCTGAGCTGTAAGCCAGTCTAATTAAATGTTTTCCTTTATGAGAGTTGTCAAAGACACCCTAACTGAGACAGCTGGTCTATAGTGATGGATTAGGGTGAATATATCCTAAGTTGAAGAGGACATTAATGTACATGACCTGATAAAGAACATGGCTTAGCCTAGATTCCTTCAAAAATATTCAGAACATCTACATTTTTGCCAGGTTCCTTCTGTGTCCTGGGTGCGGGTATCAACACCCAAAGATGGGGGGTTCTATATTTTTTGCTGTTCTGCAACAAGAAAGGAACAGTGCATATCAGAACTGTCTGGTGCACATTTTGAGTGGGTTGATTTCCACATTTTTTTTCACTGTAAAATGATTGCAATTTTCCTGTCAAAATCCCAAACTTCCTTTTTAGGGCAACTATAGTGAAACACTCTGGTACCCTCAATACACTTGGGTAACAAAGTCAGTGTCTCAGTGCCCACTTTTGTTTTCCATTCTGGAGCTTTGGCTATGAAGCCCTTCCCTAGAGAAGCTTTTAGAACTACAATCTCCCTCACTACTCCCTGTTATTTTTCTCCCTAACAGTCAACTCCACACTGTTGTTTCCTCCAGCTCAAATGCAAGTGGTACAAGGGCAGCAGTCTCCATCCACTGGCATCGCTAGAGTCAAGACTGGCACCTGACAGTGAAAGAACCCATTAAGATGACAAGCAAACATCAGGTGCTTGGCAGTCATTTAAAAGTAAAAGTGCGAATGAAGAGAATCATTTAGATCAGTTAGTTTCCTGGAAATGTCATGTGCTTGTCATACTAAGGCAACTCTTTTTTCTTGGTTTTTTGAGACAGGGTTTCTCTGTGTGTCCTGGCTCTCCTGGAACTCACTCTGTAGAGCAGACTGACTTCAAACTCACAGAGATCCACTTGCTTCTGTCTCCCGAGTGCTGGGATTAAAGGCGTGCACCATGTGTACCACCACGGCCTGGCGACTAATGCAACTCTTAAGTGGAGACTTGTCATGCTGCATGACTCTCCCTTTTGACTCTGCATCCATGATCTAAGCAACTGGCTGCACAGCGATGGTGCTGCAGTCTATCAGAGCTAATAGACAGTGAGTGTTCCTTTATGCATATCCTGTCTGTTCATTTCTCTCCATCTTCTCTGCTTTCTTTGTATTTTTGGTCAAGCTCTTTTCTAACTTGCATGCCCAATGCCAGGCTTATTAAGCTCACAATCTACTGGCACTGATGGACAACTCAGAGGTTCTGTTAGGATTCAGATCCTAACAGGTGAATACACACCTGCTCTAGCCAACACTTTTGCTGCTCAAAAGCCGCCCTGTTTATTGTCGTGTTTGCAGTGCAGACAACTGAAGTGACAAGACAAATGAACACTTGGGAGAAATGTTATTAACAAAATCTGGGCTAAGATGCATGCTTTGTGATATATTTCATACATGAAATGCCAATCTTCTTCAACATAAAAGGAAATGTAAAACTCTGGACTTCTGTGACTATTAAATTTCTTTTGAAAGAAAATATATTAAAATCTCCCAAAGGTTCTTTAATGACATAACTCATTCATACTTATTAAACTCACTATTTGCCTTCCCTCTGATTCAAACGTAACAGAAATTTTTGACGATTTACTTTTCAAAGGTCAGAATAATTTTAATTGCTTTTTAGAATATGATGATCTTAGCTCAATCAAGTCGTATTAATTCTGTCTCTCTGTGCAACTGATTTCATAACTCTTTCAGCCTGCAGATGCAGAAAGTAGTTCAGAGCCTTTGAAGATGTGTAACCAGACCCCTCTGGTCCCAGGGATGACCTGATTAGGGTGATTAAATCTCTCTAGACGCCTTTGCCATTTTGCCTCAGAGCAGTCTCTATACAGTTTCCCAGGGTAGTAATATGTGCCTGGCCTAGTTTTCTAACCTCAGACTAGAGTCACATTGCTTAGCGCTGTAAGGTTTCTGGTTTTGTTTTGTTTTATTATCTTCCAAACAAACAAACAAAAACCTCTCATGTCCCTGAACCAATTCTCCTTCTGGTGTTCTGAGCCACCTGTTCCTACCTCAGTCCCCTGACTATAACTTTCTTCTTTGTCATCTGTAAAATGACACTATCATTTCCTTAAAACAATTTAGATCACTAGGTTTGGATGATATCATAATGCTGTGCCTTGAATTTTATGTCCCTAAATTTTACAATTTGAAGTCCTAACCCTTAGGACCCTGAGCTATGACTGGATTGGGAAAATGGGCCTTTAAAGGTAAATACAGCAGAAGCCAGAGACAAGGACACTTCTGGACAAGCCTGATGACCTGGGTTCAATGCCCTGGTTGTACATGGTGGAAGGAAAATCAACCATATTGTCCTCTGACCTCCATGTATTTACTATGATGTGTGAGCCCACTCCACATACAAACACAAAAGAAAAAAGAAAAAAAAAAACCCTAAAGGTAGCTAAGACAAAATGAAGCCATCTGGTATTATCTAACCCAATATAAAACCAGTGTTTTCAGATGAAGATATCGTGCTACAGACATGGGCCCATGGGACTGAGGCCCTGTGTATAGGGAGAAGGCCACCATCTGCAGGCCAAGGGGAAAGGCCTTGAAAAATTGCCAATAACTTGATCTTGGACTTGCAGGCTCTAGACTTGTGGGAAACCCATTCTGTTTCTTAAGCAACTCAGCTGTACTTCTCTGTTCCAACAGCCCTCACCAACTACTACACATGGCTTTGCCACTTTGTGAGCATATCGTTTCTCTATTATACTGAAGACTCTGCCTACTTTGAAGAATGATTTGAAGATTTAAGAAAACATGAAATTCATTGCTCTACATAAAGCATTGCACACAAACATGCACACACAAATCAAATTTTAAAGATTATACATCGTTATCCATATCCCCTAAACAGGTCTTCATGCCCAATGTGACATAAGAATGATAAAATTTATATTCCATTTAGAAAATAACCTTTCCCTAAAATTTTACATGTGTTCTAAAACCATGTCCTTTGCTTCAACAATGAAATCACCGTTGACTGGCTTAAAGTCAATATATCCAATTAAGGCTAAAATGTCCTCATTTTTGGCATCTTGATTATTTCCATCTTTTTCTAAATTGAATTAAGCTTATGAGCCCAAATCACTTATCATTAAAATCAGCACTCTCGTGCTTTCATTTTCCATTCTACGAATTTTATCAAATAAGAACAGAAATACAATAAAGCTCAAATGATTTTTAAAAATATCTCCATAAAGATTAACATAGAGAGTACAGCCAGAACTGGCTCTCAGCTGAGCAGCTCAACCAGATTGAAAACATCAATTTGTGATAGCAAGTCTAAAAGTCTAAACACAACCTGGTAAAGACAATTCGGAAGGCAAAAATCTATGAGTGCAACCTGTTTGCAAGCAAATAATAACTGTCAGTTAGCTGAGTTCCTCGTTCCTGGTCAGCAGTAACTATCTGTCCTACAGCTGCTTTTAGGCCATTATTGATGTCCACTGCTAAGGTACTCTGATTGTAACATAGGCACAAATAGATCACAAAGGTTCTGAGTCTACCAAGCAATACTCATTATGTACTGACTTTGTACAGACACAGGACTAGTCACAATATGAAAACAAACATGTCAAGCCCCTTGCTCTTGAATACACTCCAACAGAGGAGAATCACACAAGCAGGTCGACCTCAAGGCATGGAAACAACCTATGTATGTGTAAAGTCCTCAGCCATCACCTGCTGCATACCTTCTGGAAGAAGGATCATAGGAGTAGGATCATAGGATCATAGAGCCAAGGAGACTAAAAACCTAAACAGTAGCAAAGGTCACGGTACCCCTCTTCCCTCACAGTGTGATAAGCAATCCTTCTGTGACCTTCACATCAGTTGTACATATGTCCACAAATGGCCCCTGGAAAGACATAATCCACTGAATTAGGATGTATGTCCCATCACACATACAGCAGTCATGTAAACTTTCTGAACCTTGATTTCTTTCCTTTAAAAAAAATGGGAGTAAAAATACCAACTCTAAGAGTTAAAGAGATGATATAGCAGAAGTGCTTTGAGCCTTGCCTAAGTAAGTATTCTTACTGCGCTCTGCATGACTTCAGGAGTCAAACTGACTAGGGTGAGGAGGGAATGAAGAAAGGACAGACACACTTGTGTGCAGAAAAGCTGTGAACAGATGGGCTGTGCTTTCTCCGATGGGGACACCAACTGCAACAGCGACCTGAAGCCTCAAGGTGTTTATTTTATATATCTGAATGGGGGACAGTTATTATACACAGCTGGATAAGAAGGCGGGTTTACAGTATAGAGATGAACTGGAGGTGTGGTTAGCTAATGTTGAAGTCTCTGCAGAGGAAGCCGTCTCAGGCTGCAGTTGTCCAGAGGAGGAAGCTGTAGTTGAGTTTCTGAACTGAGTAGTCAATCATTGGTAAACACTTGTGCTTACATCAGAGGATGGTTTTGCCATCCCTCTGAGCCTCGCCATAGGAAGGCTTTGCTTCTCCCACTTATCACATACTCCATGGAAGGAAAATGGTAGCTTCACCTTCATGTTACTGCTCAATATGGATGCTACGTAGGCAATACAATACATGGTTTGTTGGGGGTGACACGGCTATCAACATCCCTTTGTTAGTCCCCGGGGAGGACTGTGCAATAGTATTTTCTGGAGCCCAAACAACAGCTTTGAGGGCCTTCCCTTGGGCTTATTATCCCAAGTTTCATTTAAAGGCAAAAATGTGTTGGAGATAATATAAAACAGATGTTCAAAACAGGATGTCCTACCAGCTGAGCTAGTGTCAACTCTTGCTGGATATTGCTATTGAAAGCTTTCTAATTTAATATCCGTGGACTAGTAAATCTAGACATTTGAAAGAAAAGCAAACGCCCTGGACTTCTCTGTCTAATTCTGATCACCTTTTACCAGTTAACATGCCTAAGGCTGGATATACTTTTGCGACTACACTACAGCCACATAATTATAGCCTTCACTTTTTGCTGCTCGGAGAAGCCACACTTCTGACGCTGCCCAAGCAAACCAAGCAATTTTATTTTTAAACTACCATTGTTTCAGCTCCTTTGTCTCCCAAACTATAATGAGACGCATACAGAATTTCTAATTTTAGATTCATCATACTACCAGAATATTTTCTTTCAGAAAGAAAAACCAAACAGAGAAATTACTATCCGAATAATCTCATTCCTCTGATGGTGTTGTAGAGCACAAAGCAATGAATACATTTCCGTGCTCCTGTGACTTTATCCTCGAAGCCATCACATATGAAGTGACTTAGGAAGATGCTTTGCATTTCTCAGGACCTTCTCAAACAGACAAATCTGCTTTGAGTGACTTAGAGAAGCAGGGAGAGATTTCTCAGGGATCACAGTGCTTATAATCTGAGTTACTATTTTTCTTAAGTCAGAAATTTGGCAGAAGAATCAAAATACTTCTTCTGAGAATCTACGTAGAGAAATCTCTGACAGCAGTTAAGGCCAACTAAGTGGTGGTCCCAAAATCTCAGTGTAAAGACAATGAAGATGAGAGACACAACATAGTTCAACTTTTTATTTTTTTATTTTTATTTTTTAATATGTATTTTTTATTTTTAAATTTTTTTAATTAAAATTTATTCACTTTGTATCCCAGCTGTAGTCCCCTCCCTTGTTCCCTCCCAATCTCTCCCTCCCTTGCTCTTTTTCCCTTCCCCAGTCCACTGATAGGGGAGGTCCTCCTCCCCTTCCATCTGACCCTAGCCTACAAGACTCATCAGAACTGGCTGCATTGTCTTCCTCTGTGGCCTGATAAGGCTCCCCCCAGCTCAGGAGAAGATCATCAAAGAGCCAACCACTGAGTTCATGTCAGAGACAGTCCCTGTTCCCCTTACTAGGAACCCAACTTGGAGACTGAGCTGCCATGGGCAACATTTGTGCAGGGCTTCTAGGTTATCTCTATGCATGGTCCTTGGTTGGCATATCAGTCTCAGAAAAGACCCCTGGGCTCAGATTTTTTGGTTCTGTTGCTCTCCTTGTGGAGCTCCTGTTCCCTCCAGATCTTTCTATCTCCCCCTTCTTTCATAAGAGTCCCTGCATTCTACCCAAAGTTTGGCTATGAGTCTCAGCATCTACTTCAATATCCTGCTGAGTGGAGTCTTTCAGAGGCTCTCTGTGGCAGGCTCTTGTCCTGTTGCCTATTTTTTCCCTCTTTTGATGTCCATCCCGTTTGTCTTTCAGAGTGAGGATTGAGCATAGCTCAATTTAAAGCATTCTTGACTCTTAACAATGTAATTTCATGTCCCACTTAACTTGTATGAGTGTAGAAGGCCCTGTTCTCTTGGAAGTGTTGCTCCTCCTCCCAAGCGTCCAGCCCATGGGTGAGGGCAGGTGGTTCAGACTGAGGTAAGTGGCTCAGAGTCACCACAGGGACACCAGGAATTGGATGAAAATTAACTGAGGGCAAGCGGCTGTACCCTTGTTTATTCTGGAAGAGACAGCAGGTTGTATAGCTTAGGGCAACCACTCAGTTTCCTCCACCCCATCTCCGAGCCGGCGGATGTTCTTCTCTGGACATCTCTCTCTCCAACATCAGGTTATACTTTCCACTGGCAACTACTTCCGTCGTCACTTGTGCAGAAGCTGCCCTAGGCCATGAGCCCTTTTCCGGGAACGCCCACATGTACGCACATATACTTTTAAATTTTATATGCTCATCTATATAGGGTAGAAGTATTAGAAGTTATGAAGCCATCCTTGGTAAATTGATAAGGCAGAAATAAGTTTTAAGATACCTAAAAGTTAAAATTCTAGGGGAGAAATTATTAGTTAAGAAATTCAATTCTTTCTTTTCTTTTTTGGTTTACTAGGCCACTGCTCTTCTTGGGCCTCTAGAATATTCACACACACAGGAATTTTCAAATGCACATAATCTTTAGTGATTCTCATGTCAGTTCTGGGAGAAGGAAGAGCAGCATCAGAGGGAATCATTTATGGAACATGGGCTCTGCTGGGCAAAGATCAACTGATTCTTCTTCTCAAATACCCTTTGAAGTCAGCATCAGTGCCCTCCCCACACACACAGCAAAAAGCTGAGTTGGGGAGAGACTAAGTGACTAACTCTGGACCTAACAAGAGGGTATCTGTTGGGATGTTCTGACACCGCTGAGTTAGTGCCTATCAGATTTAGGGCTTCCCGCTCTGGCTCTCGGAAATGCCACAGTGATGGCTCATCTGTTAATTGTAGGGGGACAAGAAAGTGAAGAATCTGGGAACAGAATCTCTGACCTTCTAATGCTGTAGGTTTGGGAAGGCTGCCAAGTCGCTCAGGGAGCCACGGAGAAAATAAGCGCAGACCCTTCAAAGAAATTTCTTCCACTAGTGAAAGAGAGAGAGAGAGAGAGAGAGAGAGAGAGAGAGAGAGAGACTAAAAAAAACTGTGTTCTCCCACTTCCAGCCTCCAGGGAACTAGAATGATTTTTCCCTCAAGATGGTGACTATCATGGAACTGATCAAACAGTCATTTTTACTCTGGCCCCTGGCAAGCATAGACTCCTGTTTGTGGCTTGTTTTCATTAACCTTAAAGCACCCTCTGGTCTAAATATTTATTCTAGCTCTTCACCTGACCTTCCCTTTGTATATTCATATATCCTCAAGTACCATTTTCAACACTTTTCTATTAGCTTGTAAATTATGTATGTGTTCTAATGGACCAAATGCCTATGTAACCCGTAAGTAAAGCAAATAATTTTTTTCATTTACTACTGTCCTTAGCACCTGATTTAGTTGTTGGTGTATCTTAATTTTTATAACTACTCAATATGCTTTCTTTGCTCTGTGGGTTTTATTCAGTGGATTCAAGTTGGGGTTTTTCCCCTTTATTCAGTCAACAAATATTTACCAAGTGTCTGCCCGTGTGCCAGGGTATAGGTGGGACTTGCAAAAGAATTAGCAGACATATTGCATATCCTTCCAGGAAGACCAGGAAATTGTCAAGCCATATACAGAAATGCATAGTGGCTATCTGCCCAGAGGATAAGGACAAAGGACAGGGTGAGGGGGGAAGCCCTTAAAAAGGGCTCATCCTGAGTGAGCAGAGAATAAGACCTCAATGAAAGTAGCCAATAGGCTGATGTCTCTGGACCCCTGAAAACAAAAGGATTCATCCTGAGGCAGAAAGGTAAGCCATAATAAGGTCCATGTCTTAGCAGCATTGATGGAGATACCCAAGGGCTGTTCAAAGTCATCTGGACAATAAAGATGGATTTGAGAGATACTGATAAAGTCAAAAAGTGAAACAGCTTGTACCCCAAAACTCTATGATAAAGGAAAATATGAAATAGTCACATAGTTACTTCTAAGCTTATCATCAGATTCCCTAGTTGACAGATAGGGAAGTGGATGCTGAGAGGATGAAGGAGAAGTTAGTTGACAGAAACGTGCTGGAACTGGGGAGAGAAATTCGTCTATCCCATGGAAATCTTGGGATGTCTTCATGATGTGTACCCCATTGCTGCTCAAGGGATCCCTCAAAGTCACTGCAGTGCCAGATACCAGCGGGGAAATCAGCCAATAGACATCTCTCTGTAAAATTGTCCTTGAGCTCCATTTCGGAAGCATGTAATTGACAGTAGAGGGGAATATACAAGACAGGTTTTATAAATTATGCTAATAAACAAAAGTCCATTGCCTAGATTATCCATGCTAAGGTGTGCTTAACCTTGGGTGTTTACAAGGTGAAGAAAACAAATCATCTTTCACCACCGAATGGCAATTTAGAATTTGTAACACTTAAGACCTAGGAATAACACATAAGGTGTAGGTGACACTTCTGTTCACATGCTTTAATTTCAAAAAGATATTTCCATGTAAGAATTAAATGATCTCATTTCTGTCTCTAATGGAGGAAAGGAAAAGGGAAGGGTTTTGTTTGTTTGTTTGTTTGTTTGTTTGTTTTTTATGTTTCTGGGTCAGCAATATAGTCAGCAATGGGTAAGGGAGCTTGCTGCCAAGTCTGGTGACCTGAGTTCGATCCCAGGGACACACATGATAGAAAGAAGTAATCTTCAGTAGTTGTTCTTTGACCCCACACATGCAGACATACTGAGGTACACAAGGACATGCAAACACACACAAAAATGATATTTTTTAGAAAGAAACTGTTCACACACACAAACACTGAACTTTGCAATTTCTCTCTGCTAAGAAAAGAGCTTTTATCGAAAGAGCATTTTCTTGATGGCAAATGAGGAAATCCGATGGAAGGGAACTTGCACAGAGAAAGGGAATCTCCCCTGAAATTCATTTGTTTCTAGAATCTAAGCAACCTCCTCCTTGAGAGAGTTCTAGAAATGCCCTCAGAGGGGCCGCCATGAGCAGAAGCCAGCCACCTCCCATAGTCTGTTGTCCTTCTTCAAAAAGTTCCTGGATTAGTGGAGTGACTTGGTCATCAAGAACTACATCATAAAACCAAATGGAGCCTTATCATCTTGTCCCTAGACGTCACAAGGGCTCTGCCTCCCCACAGCCCTCTTTCCTGACTACATACTCGGTTATATACTCTGTGTCTTTTCTCTGTGCACCTCAGCTGACACAGTTGGCTGATTATCCATTTGTCAGTCACAACCCCTGCTAAACCTCCATGATTTTGTGGCCTCGCTTTATCCAAATCATGTCATGTGACTTCAGATGTCTACTCTTTTCTTTGAATTCTACTATGTTCTTTATAAGCCTCCATAATGGCCTCTGTCCTAGTTTGGCACTGCTGCTTCTACAACTTTATTGACCGCTCTGAGAGCAATGCTTTTTGCTCCCCATGGTTCAAGCAGTCACCACTCTCCAAATAAGGTTTAGATGAGGGAAGTCATGTGGAGGCTCAGGTGGCTCTGTGATACAGCCAGCTGGGTTCAAATCTCAGCTCCTCCAATTCCCAGTCCAGGGACTTAGAACTAAATTCTTTAGCATTTCCTTTGTGATAGAGAGGTATTTAAAGCATTCTGTTTCATTGATTTGTTGTGGTATCATGGTTAATACACATTTTCAACGGATTGTACTGGGAGATCCCCATGAGGTGTCATAAGCTCCCTTCTGGGCATGTCTTTTGAGGGCACTTTCAGAGATGATTAGATCATGAAAGCCCTGACCTGATCAGCAGTCTACTTATTGATCAATTCAAATTTTGGATAGATTACTGAGAGGTGGGGATTGTGGGGAAGGGTGCTGCAATGTGCCTTTGAATAGCATATCTTGGCCTCTGATCCTGGCCTTTTTCTATTATTCTCTCTGCCCCTGGCTACCATGGCATGGGCAGCCTCTGCCAGCAACTCTAATCACTATGATATATCAGCTCCAGAAGACCTCTGGGTGTCCTGCTGGCATAACAATACCCAGGAAGTTGTTTCTTTGTGATCTGTTTCATCATGTTCAAATGCTTGGGGACTCAGGAACCATATCAGCTGCGGTGCAAGTGGGCACAGGCTAGTGTTCAAGCTAGTGGCAAGCCCATAAGATGTTGGTTTTACAGAATGTAAAATTCAGGCCTTATGGGTCATGTAGATTTCTGTTCAGGTGTCAATGAATGCGGGAGTAGGCCAGCATCTCTGCAGTGACCAAGTCATTCCACTAACCCTTGAGAGGACAATAAACTGTAAAGATGAAGCTGAAGTGGAGACCCTGCAGTATTAGAAACCATCTACCGAGAAGGCCACAGGCAAGGAGGGGAGCCAACCTTGAAGAGAGCCGAGCAGTACATGCTACAGCTGTGACAGAGGGGCTGCCTAAGCTGACGGCAGCTCACATCACATCATGTGCTCTGGACATCAACATAAAGTTGAAGGATTTGACGTTTTCCTGATGTTTGATTTTACTTTTGTGTCTGATTCTCCTTCCTACACCTTTTTTCCTTTTCTTCAGATTAGGAGTGCTTATTCTGTACCACTTTATGTGAATGTGGAAGTGTGTTGATCTCAAGTCTCAGGGGAGATATGAATAGTATTAAGGGATCTGGGCATGTGATTCAGCAAGGAAAGGGCCTTCATAGCATGCCCTGGCTTCTGTCTAAGCACTGTATTGCCTGGCCATGGTGGTACATGCCTGTAATCCTAGCTCTTGGGAGACAGGAGGATTAGGTATTCAAGGTGTTCAAGGATTAGGTGTCAGCTTTGGCCACATAAAGAGTCTGAGGCCCACATAGGCTATGTGAGACTCCATTTATAGCTCTTTGCTTATATATAACATATATAAGCAAATGTATACTAAATGTATGTATGTGTATATGTAAATATGTATGCATGTATGTGCATATATGTGTGTATACATACATATAAATACATGCATAAAGTCTAAGTTCTTCCAACAAAGGGTTATAAGCCCTAAGTGTAAAGGGCCATTGGGGCTCTAAACTTCAAAGTTTCCAACTGTGGCAGGACTGTCCAGCATGCCCAGTACTCTAGGAATGGGGCTCCTTGTGTTTCTTTCTTCCTCTTCAAGGTGGTCCAATTACCTCCCAAAGTCCTCCCCCTCCCTAACAACAACATATTGACACTTACAACCTCAGTGTACAAGTTTGACATTCAGCTCACAGCACATGGCACACAAGACTTCTTATAACACGGCCCCAGATTACCTCTCAATCATTCTACTTGCCACTCTCCTACCAGTTCTGTTAGAAATTTTAGAGAATAATCAGTAATAGTTACCATGCAAAATTAAGCAACCAAATGCTTACAATAACCTAAACAAAGCAATTGTTGACTTGAAGGGAAAATTATCCAAGAAAGGAGATCTATTCAAATTTCCTGGAATTAATCACAGGAATATTACTTGGCTCAAGTAGGAACTTTTTTTTTTAAACAAAACTATTGTGCAGAAAAAACATTAACATAACAAGCCAACTGTTCTGCTTACAATGTCTGCCTTTGGCTCTTGGCTGTCACTGTGCCTAAACTGTAACAACAATATGGTTCGTACTGAACACCAGTTTTTGGTTTAGAAGTTTAGAATTGTATATGTGATATGTGTGTGTGTGTGTGTGTGTGTGTGTGTGTGTGTGTGTGTGTGTTATGTGTGCCCCCAGAAGAGGACGCTGGAAACTTGTAGTTGCCTCTTCTGAACTTCAGTGGGTGTGCCTTTCCCTGATGATGGTCTAGCCAGGCATCCTTTTGCTACTAAAACACAATAGTTAGTCAGGCATGGTGGTACACCCCCATAATCACAGTCCTTGGGAAGGTGAGGCAAGAAGCTTGGCCTAATTTCATTGCTAGTCTGGACAGCCTCAAAACAAAAATAACAAGAAAAGAAAAAGTCAATACTTAGCTATGGTGTGGCTGTGTGCTCCACTTTTATGTTTTGAAACCTTCATCTCCAGTGCAGCAATTGGGAAGTGATACTGCAAGGCTGATTGTACGCCAGAGCTCTGCTTTCATGTCTAGATCAATACTGTTCTCTTGGGAGTGGTTTCCCATATCACACAAATTCATCCTATGCGCACACTGCTTATGTGTACAAACTCCCTGTCTGTTGTGCTTTGGTTTGGACAACCCTACCGTCACCTGCCCCTTTGCCATCTCCCCTGGAATGACACAGCACAGAAGGCCATCACCTGGATTTTGGATTTCATGGTTCCAGGATTATGTGCCCCTACCTTTCTGCTCACTATCAGCTACACAGACTTGGGTACTTAGTTACGGTAGCGCAAGACAGACAACAAACAAACAAACAAACAAACATGAACACCATTATTATATGGAGTCTTGAAAAATCTTCCTAGTAAATCATCAAACCTGAAAGCAAAGTGGGGCTGAGACTGAGTTATCAAACATTTCTATTATTTAAAATAGATAAATCAAGAATTATAAACATGTTATCTAGCAATAGATATTAAGCAGCAGAGGATGACCTGAGTCATGAACTAGGAAGGGTAGATCTTGAGATGGCCATTTCTCTGTAGAAGCTGTATGGTAATTTTAGAACATATTACTTTGATAAAAATAATTAAATGAATATACAAATCCTTGTTAGAAATGTTTTTTTTACATTTCTGTTATTAACATTGACTCTTGATGACAGATACTATGCTATTAACTTTATAGAATTAACCTTTAAATTTTTTTGACAATTTTATACAAGTATACTGTAACTATATCATTTCATCAACTCTCTTTCTCCCCCTCTCCTTCCATGTCCCCCCAACTCCCTCTTGAATTCATGACTTCTTCGTCTAATTACTATTGTACTCACACACACCACACACATGTATGTTTGACTATCTATCATCTATACATACACAAACCGTTCATTAGTGCATTCATTGTTGCTTATCTGTACATGTGTTTAGGGCTGACCATTTGGGACTGGATAACCTATCAGAGGGTTTGTCTCTGGAAAGAACTGATTCTCTACCCCACAACACACACACACACACACACACACACACACACACACACCTA
The DNA here is from genome assembly GCF_907164565.1 of Psammomys obesus. Classification (NCBI taxonomy): domain Eukaryota; kingdom Metazoa; phylum Chordata; class Mammalia; order Rodentia; family Muridae; genus Psammomys; species Psammomys obesus. The sequence goes on along the minus strand of NW_026596091.1, from coordinate 13,043,346 downwards.
AAGTCATTGACTGTGCATAGCTCTTCATTTAAAAGAAGACCCTTGTGAAATCTACCCCAGCCATGTTAGATCCTCAACTGATATGGTCATTAGGTCATTAGGCAGACATATTGGTGTAACTTTATAGGTACAGTATTCCTTAAAATCTCTCTCTCTCTCTCTCTCTCTCTCTCTCTCCCTTCTCTCTCCATTGATTTTGGTACTCTATCTTCACAGCATAACATTCTTATTTGGATACCTTTCAGAGAGTTGAGGAACAACTTCACCCCTAACTCCAAACACCCTATATTGCCTTAAACAAGAACAAATGAAGCTCAATGAAACCCATGCTTTTAGCAGAGAGAAAAAGCAGGATACACCCAAACTTCAAATTACCTGTCAATTTTAAAGGCAGCATCAAGTCTCAGGAGCTTCTCAGATGCTCACAACTGGCCTCAGCTTGGTGTAAAACCTGACAGCAGAGAACTGCATAGGTAAGGAGAGAAGAGCTAGAGTGAGATGCAGCCTGGGCTAACCTTGTCTCCAGAAAGAGAACCTCAGAGAGTGACAAGGAGGGGGCAAGGTCACAATTCTAGGAGGCAATGTTCAAAAAAAAGATAGCTTCTGGGGAAGGAGAAAGGAAGAGTACTAAAATAAGCATAATTAATTCTATTAATTTGCATATTTAGCAATACACAAATAGCAGGAGCCAGGTTTCCAACTGTCCAAGGATATGAAGGGGGAAAGCCTGAATGAGCCTAGACCTCATGTTTTCATCTATGGGCACATAGAAGAAAATAGAAAATGACAAGCAGGCTGACTGTGTGAATACCTGTATCTCTTAGCTCTCTATTCTATTAGTGTCTAGAAGTAGTGAATCCTAGGAACAACAACTCTCCCTGGAACTCACATATTAATTTATACACTCTCTTCACTAAGAGAAATCCAAGCTTCTTGAAGAAGTGACTGGTCCCTGGAGCTGGAGAACTATGAATGCAGAATGAGTTCCCAAGGCTTGTTTGCACCTGGGAGTAAGGAAGTATTTAACACTGGGAAGAGGAGAGGCATGTCAAAATAACACAGGAGCAGACTGAAGAAGATGCCACTGGCCAAATCTGGAATCATTTGAGCAAAAATAATGACGTAACAGAATGCAATGGGCATGGTGATGACAGGAAAGTTCTATCCTACAGGCGAGCACAAAAGGGAGCCCAGGAAAAGCAGAGAAGTAAGAATATCATCAGGTGGCCATCTTCACAACCATAATCGGTTTCCACCCATCATCAAAGGACCCTAAAAACTAGTGAGTAAATTCTGATGAAAAACAAGATATTTATGCAGTAGCTTATCCTAAGACACTTCACCTCTAAGGAAAACAGTGCCAAAACATAACAGTGTAGTCACAAGAAAACCTCAGAGTCCCAAATAGAGGCCTGTCTCATCAGGTATTGCCAGGGTCAGAAAAGCAAAGAATTCCTGAGGAACTGCAGAGTAAACTGGATTAAAGACAAAAGTGACCCAGTCACTCCTAGGGCACCTGGAAATTTGAGCATGGTCTGGAGTTTAGGGTTTCATCAGTGTTCATACCCTGCTTTCGAGCATCTTTCTGTGGTTATGGACAACAAATGTGTTTTGAGGAGATATACACTGCCACACACAGGGACACACACAAATCTGCAAGTCATTTTCAAGCGGTGTGAAGAAGAAATACAAGCAGAGGGAGAAACAGAGGGGGACAGGGCAGGAGGGGGGAGGGGGACTGAAGGAGCTGGAGGGAGGGAGAAGGAGAAGGGGAGGATGAATTCTCACAATTGGAACACACTTGGGGAAACACACCCTTTCCACTTAGCTGTAAAAGTGAAATGACTGCAGAACTTAAGACGCTTTCCACGAAGGAAAGTGGGAAAATCTTCGTTTGGCAAGGAAAGGAGCTACAGAGGAGCTTGAGCTCTGCCAGAGGTTGCACAGGTAATAAACAGGAGAGCAACAGGTAGAGACTGGCTGGCTCTGCCCAGTGACTTAGTCACACACATCAAATGTTCAAAACATTCGAATCTGCAGAGGCAGAAGTCAAATGGGTGACTGCCTAGAGGTGGGAGCTCTGAGCCGGGGTGGTCATGCTTCAAAGTACAGGGCTTGTTTTAGGGGTAATTAAAAAGTATCCTAAAACTGATTATGATGCTGGCTGAGACTAGAAAACACTGGATTATACGCTATAAGTGGGTGAATTGTACAGTATGTAAATTATAGGCTGTGTGAGTTATATTTCAATAAAGTTATTCCTAAAGGGCCCCCCCAAATTAACCAGTGAAATCTAAGCTCAGAAACTTTAGTTCCTGAATAATCCTGTGGCTATGGCTTTATCCTGGGCACAAATAACTCCTCAAGAATAAGGAACAATCTTCCTGGCACCACAGATAACAGTGAGGGCTGGGCGGCTGCTCATTAAAATCCTAGCCTGCACTTGGCTGAAGCTGGAGACCAGCAAACCCAATTAGAGGGTAGATGATACACGGCTTGCCAAGAGGGTCAGCCCCACATGCAGCGCTCAGTTGTTTGAAGACCTAGCACCAAGTGCAGGCGAAAGAGAGAAATGGACCGTTTGCATTGAAAACAAAGGAGCAAGGATCCAGACACGCTTGGAGGGACCTGAACGTTAGCCTCCCCTCCTGGTGCACACTTAATGTGGGAAAGCACTGGAATGTGAAAGTCTGATTCTAAAAGATCTCTGACTTTCTCCCGTGTACATTTCTGCACCCTTCAAATGCTGGCAAAGCCATTTGCCAGCACATAGCAATCTAGACCTTTCTGTTCTTCCCATTTGAAGTACTTTCCTACTGGGTAAGTAGGGAGATATCTTAAGCTGGAATTTAAACCTTGATGCTTTGCAGAATTAGAAAGTCAGAACCGAGCTTGAATTGAACTAAAATAACCACTTAGAGCACTGGTTGTCAACCTGTGAGTCACAACCCCTCTGGGGGTCACATACCAGGTATCTTTCATAACAGGTGCTTACACTGTCATTCATTACAGCAGCAACAAAACAGTTTTATGCCTGGGGGTCACCACAACATGAAGACTGTAGTAAGGCGTCACAGCGTTAGGAAAGTTGAGAAGCACTGGCTTAGAGTATGGATTCTTGGAACCTTTGGTAAAGCTACTTACAGAATCATGTGAAGTCCTCTCTAGACCCATATGGCAATCTAATTTTTTATGACATTGGTAAAATAAACCACCAGTAGGAACTGGAACGACAGAAAGGATGGTGGCTCATCCCCAAATAGTCATGTGTCTTGAAACCAAGTTTTGATTGAGTCCTGCTTGATCTTTCTTGTGTTTCCTGCAGGCAAAAAGCAGGGCCATCCTGATTTGGGCTCCCATCTCACAGTATATCTAAAAACCAGCCTAAGATGGATGAAAAGCTTATGCCCAAAAAATAAAACTGTAAAAATACTGGAAGAACATAAAGTGTAGAAAGCTCGATGGTGCTTGTTTTGGTAATGATTTGGGACTATTACCAAAAGCATAGGTAACAAAAGAAAAAAAATAGGCAATTACATATCAAAAAGTAAAAGGCTCTGAACAGCCAAGAAAACAAGCAGTAAAGTAAAGACAGCCCCCGAAATGGAGAACCTATAGAATGAGAGAGTACTTGTGCATATCATGCTTTTGAAGATGCTGCCAGTAGTAAGGGCCAGGAAGCCTGCGATCTTTTAGAATCAGACTTTAACATCCCAGTGCTTAATTCCCACAATAAGCACATTCTTATCACCACCATGGAAAGAATTTGGAGACATGCAAAGTGAAACATCTAGAGAGATTTTATTACAAATTAGAAACAAATTATAAACATCTAGGAAATTTATTACTTCTTTATTAAAAAAAAAAAAAGTACATACCGAAAGACTGAGTGGAGGCATCCCTAGAATATGTTATATGCACTGGAGGTTTGGAAGCCCATCTAAGGTCAAGCTAATGGGAAAAGTGAAGGCAGGAAATTCCTAGAATTGGTCACATTTTTTTTAATTGATGACTTCCCCTTTTCTCTGTTGTGTGAGGTTTTCAGATGTGTTGTGGCATCAGACACATGATGGGAACAACCAATTCTATAAGGCTAAAGAGCTAGAAATGTCATTACAACAAAGCTAAAGAAGTTAGCTGTCGGCCCCTGGGCCAGGTGGTTCTAGCCAGGTTTCTCACTGCTTAAGTGGCCACATGACATCTTCCTGTCACATGCCACTGTGTCCCCTTTTAAGAACACTGTACTTCCCTCTTTCTTGATGCTATCCTATATCCACACAATCTCAGGACTCAATGAGCTTGGAAAATGTAGGATTTACATCTCAGGATGTACTGAGTTTAAACCCAAATTAGATAAGGAAGTCAGATAATACACTAGTAAGAAAAGCAAGAACATGACTAAAAATTGGAATTAAAGAGACTTCTCCAAATGGCAAACAAATGGTGCCAGGCAAATGGGCATTCCTAGTATCACTAATCAATAAAACAATGGCCATGCTTGTTAGAAGACTATTATAAAATAGCAGAAGACAATGAGCATTGGTAGGGATGAGAATAAAAATCTTGTGTACTCTTAGTGGGGGTATAAATTAATATAGACATTCTGGAAAACAGTATGGAGGTTCCTCAAGAAATTAAAAATAGAACTACCACATGATCCGGTGATTCCACTACAGGCTGCAGATGCAAAGGAAATGAAACCAGCATGTCAAAGCACATCTGCATGTTTATTTGCATTGTAGTATTATTCCTGATTGACAAGAGATGGAACTAATCTGAATGCCTGAGCCGATGAATAGGCCAAGAAATATGATAGCATACACAATGGAATCACGGTCAACCTTAATGAATCATGGAAGCCATCATTGTAAATGACATGGAGGAACTGGAGGACGTTATGTTACATGAAACAAGCCAAGAGCAGAGACAAAACACCACATATCCTCACCCACACATGAGCGTAAGAAGGGAAAATTCACAGAATCAGAGAGAAGTTGGTACTTTCCAGGACTGGGGTGGTAGGGTCAGGGAGATGTTGATCAGATGAACCAAGGTCGACTTTGACAGGAGGAGTAATCTCAAAGTGGTTGTTGAGCATCATGATGGTTTCAGTTAACAATACTGTAAGCTTGAAAATTGTTAATGCATTTTAAGTGTTCACAAAAATAAAAGTTTCTGAGACAATGTGTATGCTAAACACTGATTTAGGCATTCCATAGTGTATACACACATGTAGCAAAACATCCTACCATGTACCATAACTTCAATTTTTATAGGACACCAACACTGGAATCCTGGCTCATTCCATCCTGAGGTTGTTAGCTCCTCTTTGTGAGACGGTCACCAAAGCTGGACAACTCAAATAGCAACATTTCGTATCCCAAGTCTGAGAGCTTTCTGGTGGACTGAGTGAGGCACAAAACACACCTGGTACGGTGCCTGCCACGTAGAAGCCGGCCGCTCGTACCAACCGCTATAGTTACTCAAAAGAAGAAACTGTTTGAATCCTGTGGTGCCTCCCCGAATTCATGCTGCCAGTGAGAAAGGTGTAAGCTTCTAAGACTCAGTTTTCCAATTCAAAAGGAAGAATACAGCAAAAGTAAAAATTAAGAAAAATGTATGTGACGGCGGTTTGTAAATTACACATGGTGCTGTCTTTAATAATGCTGGCCGTGGAACTAATATTAGTATTTCACTGTTCCAAACAGCACTGACTATTGTCACATCCTCATGAAGACAGACTACGTTTTTTCCTGATGAACATATATATGCTCATACATGTGCATGCGTGAGCGCATGCACACACACATAGGTAGCGATCATTAGGAAATAGAATGTTACGTGTTGTCTGGTGGCTGATTTTTGTTTGGGGGAGGTTGCTGTTCGTTGTCTTTTGGTTTGTTTGTTTGTCTTTGAGAGGACCTCAGTGAATGCTTCTCCTTGTAGTTTGCCAAAACAAGCAACAGCCACAAGCAAAACATTTGCACAAACACACACAAAGGCTTGAAAGATTGCAAATCGCATCGGCTTCTCTACAGGGAAAAAATGAGATAACATGAGAAATACAGATAAGGTCATCAAAAAAAAAAAAAAAAAAAAAAGCAACCTGATCTGGATGGTTGGGTTTCTGGCCACATGCACAGAACTTTCCCGTGGACCTATTTTGAGGTTAGAGGGAGAAGTGTCAGATTTGAGAATCAGCACCCAGAGCTGTGGTAAGTACAAACCACCTGGAGCTACGACCTCCAACCTCCGCATCCCAGACTCAGCAGGTCAGGGGTGTGGTGCTGAGATCCACCCTATCTAGCAAGCTGCCATGTGACCCAGTCTGAAAGCCCCAGTCTGGACAGCACAGGGAATTCTGTGATCATTCTCAGCTCCATGGGGAAGGCTAGGAAGATGGCTCTAGGTCATCTCATTTTAAACATGAGCATTACTCCAAACAGAAAGAAACAGGAAGCACTGTGGTCAAGAAAATCCACCATTTGTTGAAACGTGTTCTGGGACCCATGGAGAGCATAGACTCTCTGACTTCAGGGCCTGCAAGGCCCTCATCCGTACTAAATGTAGGTGGCCTGCTGGTCAGCAGTTATGCAATATAAGCATAAAGAAAATCACCTGCCTTTGAGAAGACACCTGGATCGCTCAGAGATCCAAGCACAGAGCTAGAGCCCTGAAAGGACCTGAGCCATCATTAGGTGGAGCTCCAAACCAGATCAGCTCTCTCTTCTGTCTCTTCATTGTTGAGTAGTATCTAACATGACATGGCCCATAAAAAAACCATTCTTGCAGGGGCTGGAGTGATGGCTCAGCAGTTATAAGAGTACTGTCTGCTCCTCCAGAGGTCCTGAGTTCAATTTTCAGCAATCACAGGGTGGCTCACAACCATCTATATCCTCTGCGGGTGTACATGCAGATAGAATACTCATAGACATTAAATGAATAAAATCTTTCAAAAAAAGCATTCTTACTCTTATAATGGGGTACATTTATTAAGAACGATCAGTGTTTATTAAGGGTCTGCTACATCCTAGACCTTTCCATAATCTTCCATCAACCTGTAAAATGGGAGCTATTGTAACTGCCCTTATTTTCCAGATGAGAAAACTTGGATTGAGGAACTGGCCTTCTGAGATGGATCCACCTGTTGATGTTGCAACATGACCTTCCTATCTGCAAAGTTCATCCTTGAGAACTACATAATTGAGTTATAAAAAAAAAAAAATCTTGTATTTTAAATAAGTTTATAATTTTGTACTGGAGCACATTAAGTTATCCTGGGATGCATGTGGCTCGTGGGATGTGGGCTGGAGACAGCTGTGTGTCCTAAGTCATAAACCCAGTGACTAACTGGCTGGGTTGCAAACAAAAGCACGCAGACGCCTTATGTTCAGACAACTCAGGCAGCCAGGAAGAACGCCTTCTCCCAGCTCCCTCCCAGCTCTAAAACTGAACTGGTCTTGAAGACTCCTCAGAAACGAAGCAATTACAAATGTGAGTCTTGCCACTAATCTTGAAAAAATAAAAAATAAAAGATTCTGGTCACCATCTACTTCACAATGACTTAGAAAAACAAAAATATCTTTGTCCCGTCAGCCTTGCGCATATTCTTTATGTTCTTAGATGGACAAGAATCTTCTTTGTCTGTAGACCACTGCTGGCTTCTGTCCTAGTGGTCAAGTCCTCCTTCCTCAGTGAGATGGGAGAATCTTAGTCTTTTTCTTAGTTGGAAGTAAAGAAAACAAGCTGCTGAAGAAAAAGCTTCCACGACAATGTAGCGCCAAAAGGTTCATCATGAATTTACAGCTTAATGTATCTCACAGCCTGCAGGACAGGCAGGCACTGGCTAGGCCTTCCCACGCATTAGGAAGTGTGGTTTTGCCATACAGCCAGAGAGCTCCCGGGTTCCTTGTGCTCTGAAGCCAAGGCTGACCCTCTTTTTTTTTTCCCCTTTTTCATTCCTTTTGTCCTTTAAGACAGACCCCTTCGGCAGAAAGCCCAAAGAGGAAGGGGCTTGTGAGCATCAGATACAGAATAGTTTGGAAGGGATAGGCTGGTAGTTCCTGGGTTTGGGGGGGTATTGGGGGAATGCTCTCAGATGTGCTTTTTAGAGTCGTCACCATCATCGGGCGTGGGGTCGCTGGAATCTTCGCCCCCTCGAGTGGCTGGCGGGGAATGCATTCTGTGTGTCTGTGCCCAGGAAGGGTAGAATGATAAGGCCAGTCGAATTAAGGCCAGTCTGTGTGTCAGACTTGGGTTTGGCCTGCCCAGTGCAGTGGAAACAAGTAGGTTTCTCCCCCGCATTTGGACTGAGTGAGGTTACACTGCCACCATGTGGATGCTCCAGAACGAACTTGGAAAATGAAGCTGTGGCTACAAGGAGCCATCACATGTAACCTGGGGGACTTGGGGATGGGGACAAAAAGAGAAAGACAATTTTGTTGTTTTTGTTTTTGTTTTTTAAGATGTCTTGATTTGTCAGGGAAAACAGAAGTCACATTGGTCAAGAAGATAGTCTACATCGGTGAGCACGACTTGTTGCCAAACAGATACTAGTTGAAACTTACCAAATGAATAGCTCTTTTCCCAGCCTCAGTTGCCTTGACTGTACAATGGGCACACTCGAAGTCCCTCTAGGCTGTTGTTAGAATAACAAGGTCGTACACACAGTGCTCTCTTCCTGCCATGTCTGGCTGTTATTATGGAGATAAGAAAGGAGCTGTGAGGCCTTACACAATGTCCCAGTCCCCTGCTAGGACTCTCTCCATTTTCACCTGTCCTTACCTTGGTTTGAACCTTAACCATTTCATGTTTCCCTGCCCTTGAAGTACAAGCTTCAGAGCAGTCAAATGGTGTGTTCCAAATCTTATCTGCATCATCTTGTAGCTTTGTGGTCTTGGGGCATTTAAACCTTAAAGCTCTGTGGTTCTTTATTCCAACATTTGGGGCATGGAAGCAAGAAGATGGAGTTTAAGGGTATTCTCTGCTAGATAGTTAGATGCAATCATGGACACATGAGACCCTATTTCAAAAAAACAAAAATAGATGACAGCAAAATCTTGATTTTCCTCATCTGTAAAAGAGGGTTAAGAACCCCCAGGTTTCCTAGTTACAGAAGGAACTGGATCTGGAGTGTACAAAGCTTCAGTGTAATGTCTGGGGCAATCACTGTTACTGTCGTGACTGTACCACACTAAGGACAGAGCAGGGCAGCACAATTCCCCGTTCTTTACCTTGTCCTCCAACAAAGAACAAAGCCTTTAGGGTGAGCTAACATCCAAGAGCTACTGAGTAACTAGACAGGCAGCAACTAGTCACATTTCATTGCTTCTAATATTAAAGTGTATTTTGTAGTCAAGGTTAATACTGCTGAGTAGTGGTGGTGCACACCTTTAATCTCAGCACTTAGTAGAGGCGCTCCCTGCCTGAGCAGAGGCAGATGGATTTCTGAGTTCAAGACCAACCTGGTCTCCATAGCGAGTTCCAAGACAGCAAGAGTTACACAAAAGAAAGTCTCAAAACAAACAAATACAACAGAAAGGCTAATACTCAAAATATTTTTATTTTATTTCACAGCTTCATCTTTCATCAAAATCCAGTCATTTCAAATCAAGGAAAAATCTTAGAACTAGTGAAAAGATTTGGAATTGATGACGAACTTGATAATATCCATCACCACGAACTCTGAAGGTCCGGACTTACAGTGACACCTGAATGATCCTAACCAGAGTAACGCAAACTCAAAGCTACAGTGATCTTAGCTCTAATGTTTCATAAGCCTCCTTTGTTGGGGCGGCTGTAAGCCACCTCTAACCCTGACCCTTCCTCCCACCCACTGACCATTGTTCAGTCAGTCTCACAGCTACCTTCCTGGACTCTGACCCCACGAGGCTGCACTTTCTCTACTAAGCTATAGGCAACCCTCTAGCCAGCAGAGGGACCACTGGCATTTCCCACACCTGCCCCCTTTTCCTGTCTCTCTCCTTAAACATCCCCTCCTCAGCAACTTTCCTCATTGCTGCTTCCATTAAAATATAGAAAATGCAGAGCCCCTGAGAGCATTTAAGGTATTGGAATCTTCGTTAGGGTTAGCTGATAGAAGCCATAATAATACATATACATGTATAATAAACATATATTAGAGAAAAATCATCTTTTATTTGAAAAGATATCTTATAGGATTTCCTTAAGTGACAGATTTTTTTCCAGGACATTCAAAATGTCATTTAGGAGAGAAAACGGAGTCCACAGGTTACAGTACCTACAGCCAAGCTGCCATCAAGCTGGGCTGTAGTACTTACACCACTCATCCAATCTAAGGATATACACAGACCACCTAGACAGATGGGCACCAAAGCTATGGAACCTATGAACAACCTACTGATGTCAGCTATGCTAGACCACTTCCACCCATGGGCAGACTGCACACGGGACTTCTTATGGACAGCCTCCCACTGCATACCGCTCAACAGCCCATGGGCTTACAGCCTGTCCAAGTGTGATACTGGCGTTTACTGCACAAGCACTGCTCCAGTCACCACAACCCAGGCTTCTTAGGCAGCTTAGTCCTATATGCACCCAGCCTGCTTACCCAGCCTATAGACAGTGGGTAAGAGCCACCACGCATGAAAGACCACAGGCTGATAACAAGGCCACTGAGCCCAGCCAACTCCAATCTAGCAAAGGGAGTTAGAACCAGCCCAGCCTGGGAAATGAGCAGAGTAACTGCAGCTACCGCCAGGTACCTGGAAGCTACTCCGTGCAGCCAGTCAGCGTACCTCCGTCCTATCCGCCTGCCAGCCACTCCTCCCCATGGCTGACTCAATGATCAGAGCTGTTATTCTCAGCAGAATACCCATGAGCGACCCAGCAGCTACGGATAGCAGAGTAGCGGCGGTCAACAAAGCAGCTATGGGTTGGCAATTTCTCTCTAATTTTCCCCTCCTCACACTGGACCCTAAAGCCTGGCTTCAAGTCGAAAGTGCCAACAGAGCAGCCACCGAGCACAGCAGACTTGATTCTGACAAGACCATCCCAGCAGCATATGTAATAGAAGTTTTGGCTTCTTTGTAAACTCAGTTATGTTACGTAAACATGCTTTTGCTTTAACCCCAAGTGTGGGATTTCAGTTGAGCTTTACTTTGTCCACAGCTGTTAATTGTCTTGCACAGGGTGTGGCTTTTGCCAGCTGGTAATGTCTACCTCCTGCCATGTGCCACAGAGAGGGATGTGGTCTAGGACTCTGGGGATAAATATAAGAGCCCCGAGAAAGAGAGAGGATGGTGTGCAGTGATGCTGTGTGGTGTAGCAGTTTGAGAGACCAGAGAGACAGATGCTATGGCAGGTTGGAGCAGAGAGAGAGAGAAATGCTTCAGGGTGCAGCAGCTTGGAAGAGACTGCTGGCTGCTGTTTGCTGTTGATGGAGATTGGTAAATCCCCCCAAAAGAACCCTTTGATGATGCTAAACAGCCAGGAGAAGTAAAGGGGTTTGTGCCCTCATCCCACTAACATTCTCTTTCTTATGGGGGAGGGGGGTTGGTGGAAAGAAGGTAGAGGCCTAAACACCACAAATAAAATAGACTTTAAAAAAAGACCATTACAAGTGTGAGTCTTTATGGGCAGGAGTCTGGAAATTTTTCTACAGCAAAAGAGAATTGGAACATGAGTCCCTGATACTGAGGCAGGGTAGAAGACATGACCAGCGGTGGGCCAGGAGGAGGACACAGTGGAATGGGTGCCAGAGATCCAAAGTGGCTTTAATAAGCCTGGCGACCCCCATGGCTGAAGGACCAGAGATTGATCTAGGCATTCTTATAGATCCAGATGAAGACTCTGACAACAGTGCAATTTATGTGCAAGGACCGTACAGCAATGCAACTTTATGATCCGGCAGCCTGTGGGTTGTCAAGATGAACAAGAGAACTTGACAACCCACGATCCACATCTACCTAGATAAGGCGCCAGAAAAGCATCACAGCATCCTGTGAAGATCTACCAACTACCAAGGCTGCCTGCCATCGAATGGCTTGATGGGAAAGGTTTTTCAAGGAAGCAAACTGAGAGTTTATTTTGCTTCCCACTCAACCCCACCCCCACAAAAATCCTCCAAGGAATAGCAGTTAGAGTGACATGCCACCTTGAGAGAGCAGAGAGCAGAGAGGTGCCACCACTAGTACTGGTTGCTCAGGGGGTCTTAGAGGACCAATGAGTTACATGGGAGGGCATGGAGGAGAGAGGCAGCTTCTCCACAGAGGCTCGTGAAGCCCTTTAGGGAATCTCTTTGGAAGAAGAAAGGAGCTGGAGACTGGCAATGTCCCAGCCCAGGCTGTGGAAACCAGGACTTCACAAGGAGAGAGGGATGCAACCAGTGTCCGCAACTAAGCTCAAGAGCTTCCTCCCACCACCTCTCCACCTCCAGGTAGTGACAGCGGCCAGAGAAGACCTGCAAGCATCCAGGGAGAAAGAGACGGACTCACGGACCAAAGTTGTCCTAAAAGAATGTTCAGAGGTAGCCAAAGTGGAGACAGAGGCAGCTTACAAAGTGACCATGGCATGGAACAAGGTGACTTTGGTGGAGGAAAATGACGTAGGGCCTCTCCTGGACCTTTGATGAGACAGATGGGAGGAAGAAGAAATGAATGTGGAAAATCTGGAAAAATGAATAGATCCGAGCACTTTCAGAAACACAGAAACCAGTCCTACTAGCTAGACCTGCAGAGCTGCATTGACAACCAAGCTTATTTTTAAATCAGAAAACATTTTAAGTTTATAATTCCATATAGATAATGTCGACTGCATTGTAGATAATCCTTGTCTATACTTTAGTATTTTCACCATCTGTGAAGAAACATAAAAACAGATGAAATGGTGATGTGGTGAGGTTTCTTCCTTCTTTATTAAGATGGATGTGGGGGACCAAGAAGACCTCTAAATGTAATAAGGTTCATGGTTGTGATTTTTTTAATAAAATTCCAAATGTTTAGGGAAAATATCATTTAATAAAATACTTTCATTCACTTTAAATTCATATATGTATGTTATAATATATATGTACTTTATTTTTACATTATACTTAAGGTATATAGATTTACATTGAATAAATTAAATATAAGGAGATTATATTTCATAAATGCATTCACGGGTTGTGACACTTAATACATTTAACCATCACAAGGAAGCTCTGAAATAAATACTGATTTCAGTTTCTTTTGCAGGCAAGAAAGCTCAGGCACAGTATGGTAGACAATTGTCAAAACTGATGGGGTGGACATAGAGCAGCTGGCTTTGGCTTAGGTCCACATGGTATCCTTGGGACTCTTCTACACCCTGGTCATCTGGGCCAAAGTGCTGATCAAAGGGTCTATGAACATGAACATGCTTTGACTGATAACTAAAAATAACTAAGTGCCACTATGCCCACAGCCTCTTCACAACCACCACACAGCAGCACACTGTCCCCACCACGCCCCATCAAACTGTCCCCACTGTACCCCACCACATGCCCTCCCTGATACCACATCCCACCTTACAGCACACAAGTGCAAGCACACAAACAATGGCCATGTCCAATTTCAAGGCCAGGGTCAGGTTTCTTTTGGAGGCAAGCATGATCGCAGGTGTCTATAATCCCAGTCTCTGAGGGGCCAAGGCAGGAGGATCACAAGTTCAAGGTCTGCTTAAGCCCCATAGTGGCACCCTATCTCAAAAAAAGCAAAAGTAACAATAATAAGCAAATAATTAAAAAAAAAACCAAAATGATAAATTAGCTTTTGTTTTGGAAACATATTTAAAAATTAGAATTTCTATCCTTTATGTTCAATGAAGATCAGGGCCAGAGGCTTGTATCAGATGGACTCTTGTTTGTCTCAGTGAAGAAGAGCCTTTGGAGCAACTCCCATGAAGAGACTTAATGCTAGATCATCCAAGGCCCAGCAGCTATATGATAATTCCCTTCCCTCAGAACACAAGAAAAAACTGAACTCCTGTGTCTGTAGTTACTCCGTATCCCTGAAACAGACGATCCCCGAGCCCCATAAATTCAAGTGGGAGAGATTCGGCTCTCTCAGCATACACAAACATCAAAGCGCTCCCAGGACACCTGAGCTGGCAGCACCACAGCAGAACGCTGAAATTGCTCAACCTTGGGCTGAACAGGGAGCTGCACTTTCAAGGTCCCAGAGCTGGGACCCCGCTCTGGTTGCTAATGAATAGGGACTTGTTGTATAATTGCAAACAAGCTCAACATGGTTCATTCATTATGTCAGAAAAAAGAAAAAGAAGAAAAAGGACCTAAGTCCCGATGCCAACTTTAAAAGAAAAAAAATCCTGGCTAATTTGTCTACACAGAAACCAGCCGTCATCAGCCACTACACCTCCTGCCAGGACCTTCTTGGGTCCACCCTTTGGCACTGAACATAGCATGATCTTTGTAACTGCCCTTAGGAAGGGTAACTTCAGTGCAGAGGAATCACTAATAAAGGTGGAGAAATGACTAACTATTTCACTCCAGCCTAAGCAGGCTGCTTCGCCTCAGAGCACAGCTGGCAGGCCAGCCAACAAACACCTTTTTCTAATTCTGCCAAAGAAAAACAAAGTGAACTTGGACAACAGAGGGCCTTTGAGAACGTCCTAGCAGCCAATCTGAGCTCCAGCCTCTGTCATATCTCAAGGAGCTGATGGCTTGTTCTCTCTTCTCTCCTCCCCGAGCCCCTCTCCTGAGGTGAATTTTCAGTGATAATTGCCCAAACACCTGGGAGCAGGCAGCACTTACGGCCCAGATGGAAGCCATCAGATTGCCTTTAGTTGTCCTTGCCTGACCTAACTAGAGAGTCTGACACCAACACACAGAACTTGAGGACAAGCCATTCAAAGGCAATTACCAGGAATGATCACAGCTGAGCTATTACAGCAAGGAGTTGCCTCAGTTATCTCTTTGGAGCAAAATAAAAGCTACAGTATTGGCTTGAACTGAAAAAAGGTTTTTTTTTTTTTTTTTCCAGCACATGCTACCACTGGGAGATCATCAACTCGATTTGTGGGTCTGGCAAAAAGATCTAATTGATGTATTTGCACAGGCAGACATACAGACACAGACAGATACACACACACACACATACACACGAGCTCATCTATGTTTTTTTAATAACCCACCTTCTGGGATATCCAGAGATAGGAAAACCAACAGACCTTAACTCTAAATAAGTAAAAAGCTCCCTGGCCAAGGAGAGAGAAGAAAAAAGAAAAAGGAAAAAAAAAAAAAAAAAAACAACTTCCTAGCTGGAGCAGTGAAAGGATCATGTAAGGTGATAAAAATAGTAAATCATTTATCTTCAAGGGACTGAGCTCCCTTCCTGGAGAAGAGAATCTTAGACGATAAATTAACTACTCTTCACACTTTCTAACCCCATTTCACTCCCTAAAAGCATCAAGAAGTTCAGCCAGCTTATGACAGTATATATTTCACTTAGCCAACAAATATGTATGGAGGGCCTATTGTATGCCAAGTACCCCACAGCACTGAAAAGCTTAAGGCAATCCTGGTCTTCATGGAGTTTATAGATGACTGGAGCCAGCTGTTCCTCCAAAACGCCACAAGGTAAATGAGAAAGAACACTGGTCAAGGGTCAAAGGCTAGACCTCGACATTGATCGCATCAGTGTCCCCGTACTTCAGAAAGAGGGGAGATTTGTGAGCTGTGGTAGGGCTTACCTCCTGAGAAGCTTAGATCACTCTAAGGGCAAAACAACCATAGTTTCGTCCTTTTAGAGTCTACTCCATTGCTGAATAGGACTCTCCTCCAGTGCCACTGCCACATCTTCAGGGGTTACCTGCTTGCCAAAGACTATCCCAGCTGAGCTTGTTGACTGTTGATGATCAGTCATATCTGAGGAGGAAGCAGAGAGGATCATGGGATAGTCAGCAACTAACTGCGTGCAAGTCTGTGCTAATTGCACTGGCTTCAGGGACTCTGGACGGGACCACGCAGCCACTGGGAGTCCTCATCTGTACCGGGTACAGAACTTCCACTGTGGATGAAAACTTACCTACCTCTTGCCCCTAAACCCTCACCCATTGCTCTGAAAATAAGACTAACAGGAACTCATTGGTTCCTCCGTGTGGAATCCAACTTTGGTCTGTCATTGCTTGGTGCCCACGCCAGGCTTGAAAGCACTCACAATACTCAGTCTCATCTCCAGCAAATCACTAACAGCTATCTCTGATGAAGGTTCCTCTTTGGGGATTTGTCCTTCGCTCATGAATAGCGCCCTCAGCCACAGTCCTAATAGAACGGTGCTCTCTCTGCTCTCCCCGCTCTCCCCGAAAACCTTGGTCTTTCTCTTTCATCATCAATGAGTCGCTGCCGGTATGAAGAGCACAGTTCTTCCTCCTGAGCTTACTAGCCTTGCTTATTTTTCCTTTAAGAAATCATCCTATTTCCTATTGAAGCCACTACAAAGATGGTATTTCCTCCCGGGGGAAAAAAAATCTTTGTTTTATCTGCTTGCTTATACCGTGCATTATCCTCAGAAAAGATTCCACATAGCTTTATAAGCATGAATGAAATTCAAGGCTGCAAAATATCTAAAGTGATATCAAAATAATGGTGGGAGGGGAGAACTACTTCAAGAAGCAACCCAACGGGGCAGCTTCTGAGCTGGGCATGGTGGTCCATGCCTTTCATCCCAGGCAGAGGCCGGTGGATCTCTGAGTTTGAGGCTAGCTTGGTCTATACACGGAGTTCCAGAACAGTCAGGGCTATGTAGAAAGACCCTGTCTCAAGGGGGAAAAAAATGATTTAGCTTTCGTTAAAAAATTTTTAATACATTTATTTATTTGTATACTGGAGAGGGATGTGCATGCCAAAATATACAAGTGAATATGCATGTGTAGGTCACAGGGAATCCTGTGGGGGTCCGTTCTCTTCCACCATCAGCATGCTGGGGATCAAATCCAGGTCACTGATCTTGGGGACAAGTAGTTGAACATGCTGAGATTTTTTTTTCTGGCCCAACTTTTTCTTCTTTTTCAGATCTTGACAACTGCCTTTATATGCCTGTCTTAGCCACTGTTCTGTTGTGTGAAGAGTCACCATGGCCAAGGCGACTCTCCTGAAGGAAAGCATTTTATTGGGGGCTGGCTTGCAGGTTCAGAGGCTTGGTCCAGTGTCCTCATGCTGGGACGCACGGCAGCATGCATGCTGGAGCGGTGACCGAGAGCGCCACCCTGACCCACAGGCAGAGCCAATGGGACTAGGCCTGCCATAGGCTTTTGAAACCTCAAACTTCGCCCCAGTGACTCACTCCCTCCAACAAGCCACGCCTATCTCAATGAGGTCACACCTCCTAATTCTTCTAATGTGGAAGCAGTTCCACTCCCTGGTGACTATGAATTTAAATATATGAGCCTATGGAGGAAATTCCCATGAAAACCACCACAATACCCAAGAGTGTACGCTAGCTAATGTTGCTAAATCTGGATTTTCCACATTTTACACCTATATGTTTCTGCCACTGTGGGTGAGGTGCTAGCTTTCACGGTCTCTTGCTCCCAATGTAGACATATCTTTATTTTTGACATACTAATACGTTTTCTAATACAGTGGTTATGAAATGTAGGTCCTGAAAAGCTATTCAGTAAGCACAGATCTTAAACGGAAGCTAACAAGTAGAAAAACAGACTAGGAATTAGAATAGAGGATGAGCAAGAATGAGAAGGTGGTGGAGCTGGTGAAGCATTTGCCATTTGGAGTAAACATGGAATTTTGGCTCCCTGGCATTCATGTAAGTGCTGGGCCCGTGTGGCAAACCAACTAAAACCCCAGTACTCAGGAGGCAGAGAAAGAACCCCCAAATCAAGGTGGCTAGCATGACTGATCAGCTCTGAGTTTAAGTAAGAGACCCTGTTTCAATATAGAGGGTGGAAAGAGGGGAAAGACACCCATTGTCAACCTCAGACCTTCACTTCACACGCGTCCACATGCCTGCACACGTGGATGTATGCCATGTACACATAGAACAACAACAACAAAAAAAGATTCACATGTATACTCTATAATAAGATTCATGATACTTTCTGTCCATGAACAAACCACCAAGTAGCTCACTCTCAACTCTAACATGCACAAAACCTACCCAGAATCTTGTTCAGTTGCAGATTGGAATTTGGGTCTTGGTGGGGCCTGGGATTTTGCATTTTTGACAAGCTCCAAAGAGCCTCAAGTGCTGTGTTGCATAAACTATATCAGTAAGAGCTTCTCTGCTGGCATCTACATGATGTCACCCATTTTCCTCCACAGAGCACCCTCTTCAGAAACATTCTTCAGGATCAACTCACTCTAATCCATTTCTTACCCCTTGCTGAGAAACTATGTAGGGCTGGAGAGATAGCTGGAATATAAGAGAATATGAGAAGAATATAAGAGAAGCAGTGTGGCTTTAACTATCGCCAAGCACAGCGGCAGAGCAGGTCTCTCTTGCACTGGCACAGTGGCAAATAACAACCCAGAACATTAAAGCTAGCAGCAGCATCCCAGCACACAGAGCTGCTTCTGTTTCTAACATCTTGCTAAAGCCACAAAAGATGGTGAAACACTCAGAAACACGATGAAGAGCAGGTCAGAAGCCACAGAAGTAGAGGGGCACTTCTTTCTCTAACTTGTCTCTTCTCTCATACAGCTTGGCTATCAAAGGTCCGTAGACTCTGGGTGCTAGAAAAAAATGCCAAGGGAATCTCTTCCTTCCCCTTCCATATTTATTTTCCATCATGAAAGAAATCTTCAGCTACTCCCAAGCAGTGGCATTCATCCTGTTTTACATGAACAAAGGCCAGCCAGCGCTATGATGTAAATGATTAATGACTGACTCATTTATAGCATTTGCCAGTTGCCATGGTATGAATACTCCCGCTCTGGCTGATGTCAAGATCTTTTTGCAGCTTTACCAAACTTGGAATTAGACACTCTCACGAGCTTTGGCTCCCCTAAGCTGGCACAACGTGGCCCCTCACATGGCGGATTATTCTTGCACAGCCTTACCCTTTATAATCAGGCTCTGAAATTTATCCCATGAAAAGGTGGGGTACGTATCCCTTTCTCTTGGTTCTCCTTGGGACTTCTTTGGCCAGTGCAATGTGCCAGAAGAGCACGTTCCAGAGAAGCCTGGGCTTCAGGAGCTATTTTGGAACATCCCACTTGCTGATGAAGACAAACCAGAGCCACAAGAGCATAAATCCAGGGCAACTTCCTGGAGAACCAGAGCCCATCAAGCAAACATGAAACCTCTTAGATGGTCTCGGTTGCCTTAATACCCTACATGCCGCCAGGCTCACACTGCCCCACAGCCTGAGCCCACCCAAAGCCAGGCCGTCACAGGTTCTTGTAGCACATAGCAAGCTGTAGACAAGAACAACTGAGGGGTTTGCCTTAGGTTCGCGGCTCAACCTCCCTGACAAAGTCACCAGTGGACTAGAGAAAATTCAAAAGATTCTTCAGCCAATTACTACACATGGCTCTCTTTGGATATTGATTGAAACCACGCCAATCTTTAAAGTACTGTTTTTAAAAATTATTTATTATAAAAAAATTTTACAAATTTTTTTTTGTTTTGTTTTCATATATCCTGCTCCCTCATTAAAGTACTGTTTTTGAAGTCAGGAAATGTCAGTACTTGAGAGGTAAAGGTAAGAGAATCAGAAGGGGAATGTCATCTTTGGCTACACAGAAAAGTCAAAGCCAGTCTGAGCTATGTAAAACGCTGTCTAAAATAAATTTTAATTAAAATTTAAAATAGAAAGTAAAAAAAGTGTTACACTAATCGAAGAAGATAGAGGAATAGAGAATTAGGACAATAAGATAAAAGAGGCAAAATCTCGTGGCTGGAGTGAGGGCTGAGCACTTAAAAGCGCCGGCTGTTCTTGCAGAGAACTTGGGTTCAGTTCCCAGCACTCACCTTGCGGCTCACGACCATTTTCAACTCCGGTTCCTGGTGATCTGATGCCCTTTTCCGACCTCCAGGGCCACTACAAGCATGTCGTACACAAACATGTCTTCAGGCAAAAGACTCATACACGTAAAATAAAAACAAATAAATTTGAAGAGGTATAATGCTAACTGGAGGTTGGAAGTGGGAACCTGGGACTTTGTTAGGCTATCCACTTTTGTATATGCCTGAAACCTCCCAAAATAATCCAGTGATAGAACTTAGAAATGAATTTTTTTTAATTATTTTTTCATTTGTGATGCTAAGGGTTGAAACCAAGGCCTTGCCCATGCTGGCACTCTATCACTGAGCCACCTGCTGGCCCCACACTTATCCTTTTGGAAACAGTGTAAATGTTTGATGCTCCCCAAAAGTCAACTGAATATGAAAAATAAGCCACGATTTCTCTAGACACAGCTGTAAAATATTCTGAAAAGACTATGACCTTTTCTTTTGAATAAATGACATTTTAAAAAGATACTTAGTTACAGAAAAGCATCCAAACTGTTACTGTATTTAACTTAGTTACCGACTCCAACTGCTCCATGAGAAATCCCAGTGCAGGGGAGCGTCATGTCCTCTGTGGCCAGCACTGTATATCCCCATGCTGGCATGCCTCCAGGTGTCCTGACCGCTTCCTGCCAGGCACCACATCTTTAAGGGGCCAGAGCCCTCCAACATCATCGGCTGAAGACAAATCCTCTCCAGGATTAGTTACCATCTAACTCTCTCTTCAGCTCTGACACGGAAACTCAATACAAGAGTAGGGTTGGAATTTGTTTTTGTCTGTTGTTGTCCTTACTATAATACTTTGTAATGTTAAAAGCTGTAGAGACAAGTTGAAAATACATAGAGGCAATTTCTTATCCACGTTCTGGCACTTTCATTAGTCTCAGAATTTCAGTTATATCCTTCCATGTGACGTACGAGTCATGAGTTAAATAATATCTGATTACATTTGAATTTCGCTTCTCTCATTTTCATTTAAGTAATTCTGATTCTGATCTCTATCAGGGCATTCAGGCCTGGAGCCATGACCAATTGAATTAAGAAAAGATTTAAGGTTTGTGGTTGAAAGAGTTTGTACCCAGACGTTGATTAAATTCTTACTGGCTCTTGAGGCAGTTACTTTTGAGTCATCTGGGCTTCGGGTTTAGCACCCTGAAGAGTCAGACAGCACTGGGAATAATGGTAACTTTGCAGAGCTGGCATTTAGAATCAGCGCGGAAACGCATCTCTGGCATAACTGTGGTGGTGTTTCCAGAAGCATTTAACTGCGGAGATTCATCCTGAATGTTGACGGCATCATTGCATAAGATGGGGTCTGCGGCTGAACAAAAAGAAAAGAGGTGAGGTTGGGAGCTGGGCACCAGCACGCAACTCCCCCTGCTTCCTGACCACAGATACAGGTCCCCAGCTGCTCCAATACCGCCATGACACTTTCCACAGCAGGATGGACTGTGAGCCGAAAGAAACCTTCCTTTTTAGCTACTGTCAGGTATTTGGTCCCAAGAGCAGGAGAAGTCACTAATACAGACAGCAACAGCCACCCCCAATGTCAGCCTTCCCAGCCCCTGGCCTCCTTCTACCTCAGTCTGCAGAGATTTGGGATCTGCATGAGTTCCGGTTTGTTCTTCAGATGTGGGAAACGTGTAATGGCTTACACGGTTTTATGGACCAATTTTCCTATCTTGTGATCTTGTGTTTTTATTCATATTACACACAAGAATGGAGCCAAGATAAGTAAACTCTACCTCATAACATCCTGAGAATTAACACAATGTGTAATTTAGATAATTCTGTGGAAATCAGGAAAATAATTCATGCAACTTTGTTGAGTGACCTAGGAGATAAACACGTTATGACCGAGGCTCACAGACTTATCTTTATGACAAGAAGCTTACTATCTACACAACAGCATACAGCTCTTCTTTTTTCACCTGAATTCTCATCTATTATATTCATGGTTTTATAAATGAGGACACTTTGATAATTTTTAAAGTTGTCACCTTTATAATTATGAAAACATTTATTCATTGTCGTTCCATTAAAGAACATAAACTGGGTATGTGGAAAATGAGTTCAACATAAATACGTGACACCAAGAGATAAGTTGTCTTAATAACATCACTGGGGCAATACAGGCATTTGAAAATCCCCCTGCCCTGAATCAGACACTCACAATACCAGCAAAACATCTGCACTTGTTGGCTTGAACAGCAGCTTGAATGCTATTTGTCTGTGGCTTCGGTAGTCAGTTATGAAATTCTGAACATTTATATTGTTTTAATCATTCCTTAAGTCTAGCCAAAATATCGAATATGAGGATACTAAAAATAAAACTTTCCATCCAGCTTGCCTTCTTAAAATCACCACCTCCCTCTCTCCCTGTCCCCAGGCCATAGCCAGAGAAGTGACTCCACTTGAGCATGTGAGGCTTGAGTGACAGTTCCCTCCATCTCTTCCTTTTAGAGCTATATTTTCAATGCTACCTATTCCTTCCACTCACTGATCCTGGCTCTCTGTCATTTCCCTCCTCACACGGACCTGACCCATGGTGACGCTTGGCTGTTAGAAGCTCTTGGGTTGCAAAGGATTTGGTGTATGGGTTTCCTCAGTTTGGGGAGAGTCGCAACCACGTGGTAGTTGTCCAACTGCAGGCTGTTGTCTTTGTACACCTGACCCAGAGTGACGATAAAGCCACTGTAAAGAAGGTAGGGACGAGCTAGTTGACAGCAGGAAGAGAAGCCACTTACTAAAAACCCATCCCCACATTTACACATTCTCAAAATGTCTTAACCAAACATGCAAGTAGGTTGGCATAATAATTAAGATATGTTAAGTGTTGTCACAGAAGGGAATGTTAAGAGAGTGCTGGAGAATGGGGTATGCTCAAGGAGCCCCTATCTGTGATTGCTGCCCCATCAGTCATCAGCTATCAGCACAGGCCCCTCACATCAGGCCATCATCTCTTCTCCCAGACTGTGAAGAGAGATCTACACATTGCGTGCGCCTTCCTTTATCAACCTGCAGGAAAAACAAACAAACAAAAACACTTAATTTGTATGTTTGGAACTGCAGTGGATTTTTTAGATTAAAAACATTCTCAGGATAAGACAAGGAAGGACAACAGTAATACGAGGAGTGATGTGAGCGGCTTTCACACCTGCCCTAAGTACACTTATCGTCAATGCTTTGTGCAATATAGATGAAAAGTGACCTATTCCCTTGTACTGGCAAGGGAAGTAGTTTATATGGTAGAAAATACATTTACCTACAGTCACACTGTGATTAGAATTCGATCCTTAGGTTTGACTTCTAAGTGTCCTGCAAAGGAAATAAGCTTCGAATTTATATTGAGATTAGCATAAACTAATGGATCTTAAATTATGAAAGATATTAAGAGTCTAAAAGAAACCAGACTGAAGATTTGTGAATATTTTAATACTTTTCTATTATTATTTTCATTATTATTAATGATTCTTCCCTCCCCGGTGGTATATTTTAGGGTATTGGTGAGCCTTGACCTTGGATGTCATCCCACCAAGAGATTATTAACTGTCAAAAGAATTGATAGCTTTTAGAAAGTGCAGCAAGGATGAAATTACCTCCCAACCAGCACAAGGGTGACAGCGCAGATGGATGACAGCCATGAAAGAAAGGGCTGCAACGGTGACCACAGGCTCCTGCCCCTCCAACCTCCCAAACCAACCCAGATCAGCTCCGGTTAGCATCTGTGTTTTCCCAGATGACTCTGAGCTCTAATGGTAGAAGGAGCTGAGGCCTTCCCTTTTATTTCTGTTGAATACAATGCCAGAGAACACAAATTTGTGAGTGCTCTTGTTAACTGAGGAGCAGGTCTTTGTCTCAGGCCCTTGCAAAGAAGCAAAATGATTGGGGAAACCAGACATTTGCAACCTCATTTGCATTTCTGTAGAGGAAGTACTGGCTGACATACTTTGGACATGAGAGTGGGCTAAGGGCCCACTAGAGTTTGTCAGGGCTCTGCTGTCTTCTGATTTGTCAATACATATGGTCTGGGTAGATGTTAGAAATATAATGGTCTGGATAATAAAATGGAAATATAGAAAGGGGGAAATGAAAGTATATTGTTTTTTTAAATCCAGAATATAAGTAAGTCCTAGAAATACATTTTTTAACAAAAGTAGCTTTGACTTTGAACTTGAAGAGACTTTTTCTGAGGGTTCTTTGAAATGGAACCTCTCCCATGCTTCAGAGGCCCAGAGTCTTGGGAAACACAAACAACATTCCAATCTGGTGGTTCTCAACCTTCCTAATGCTGTGGCCCTTTAACACAGTTCCTCACGTTATAGTGACCCCCCCAATCATAAAAATATTTTCGTTGCTACTTCATAACTATAATTTCTCTACTGTTATGAGTCATAATGTAATTATTTTTAGAGATAGAGATTTGCCAAAGGGGTCACACCCTACAGTCTTGAGAACCCCTGTTCTAGCCTCTGGCTTGTAGCACTTGATCCAGCACTTGATCTCTTCGCCCGCTGAAGTATCACTGCAGATGAGATCCTGACTCCTCTGAAGCAGCAAAACCCTGAGGAGGCCCTAGGAAAACCTGTAACGTCCATCTTGTAAGCACTGGCCGGGCCCCGTGAGCCTGAGGACATTTAGGCAGGAAACCTCAACCACACAGTCATGAGCAAGACAGCAGGAGGTCTTCACTGGGATGTAAGTCTGTGCTCTGGTGAGACCCTGCAGTAGCTGTGGAGGAAGGGAAGGTGAGCATTGTGTTTAAGGGTAAAAGCATCAAAGCACATCCCCTCCACAGACAGGACTGCAGAGACTGGGGGGGAAGGGCAGGGAGTAAGGGGAAGAGGCAAAAAAGTTGGCAAATATTTAAACTGTTTGGGAAAATTGCTTGATTCAGTGACTAAAACAAAAACAACACAAATTATACAAATTATCTGCAAGAGTTAGGAAACCCATCTCACAGTGGACATTTGAAACACAGAGAGTTGCAAGCCCCGTATACACACATACTGCAAATACCACAACCATTGACCTGAAGACTGAGATGTCCACCAAGGGACTGGAGACGGCCTGGACTGGGTGAGATCCACAGAGTGGATACACTAAAGAATATAGTGAGATTTTTATCACATTGCTGGAAGACAACTGCAATTTAAAGGTTACCAATTGCCCGTTCCTGGAATTTTCCATTTACTATTTTTGGATAAGAGCTGACCATGGTTGGTGAAACCCACAGAATGTAAAACCTCAGAAAGCAAGCCTGAGGTTAACAGGCAAGAGTAAAAAGAGGACTAGGGGACAATGGGCCAGAAGTGGAGTTTCACTGAGGGAACAGTTGTGTCAAAGCCCTGTGGTGAGAAAGAACTCCCTTGGCACATGCAGTGATCTACGAGAAAGTACAGAAGGCAAAGATCCATGTGGTGGTACATGAGCTGGAAATCGGGGACGGGACCATGGAGGTTTTACTCTCTCCTGATAGGGACGGGTAGCCCTGGAGGGCTGAGGGCAGACAGGTTGTAAGATCCCCTGCAGGAATCTGGTAGCAAAGCGGTGGCTGGAGAGTATGTACTCAGGTGTTTTGAGAACTGGGGCTACACAAAGGAAAAAGGTTTCTTTCCCATGGGACTCTTCAAAGACTATAGATACTGGACAGCCACTGAGAACCTCTATGGAATCGAGCTGTCTTTCTTGCAGTTTTTTGTTTTTTGTTTTTTTTTTTTTTTTTTTTGGCAATCTTTTTTGCAGATTGTCTCAAACTCAGAACCATTGGGAAGCCTTCGAGATTCTCTTCCACCACCCCTATACGATGCCTAAATCCCATTCTGTGGAATACCATTTTGAGGGCACCCTGATGAGGTAGAAGCTAAGACTGTAGCTGCCCAGGAGTGTGGAGGTGAACTATACCCCTGTCTGGGCTCCTTCAGAACAGACCTGTCCCTGGGTTCTCCTACAGCCAGCAACAGGCTGTTTCCTGCAGTGTTGGTACAGAATCGCTGTGCTACTAACTGAAGCCAGCGTGGGCACCTGCCACCAGATACCTCATAGAATTTCTATCATTGTATCCTTAGAAATCTCCCTCTGGTTTTCATGGGTTTTTTGGCAGTGAAAACCAATTTTCATTTTGTTTTAGCAAGACATGGTGGAGCCATATAATGCTACTCTTATGTTCTTAGCAGTTAATTTTGTTGTGTTTAATTTTCTTTCTGTGTTTACTTTGGAAACACAGGAAGGGGTGGTGTAAAGCTATCGGTAAAAGGCCGGTGTGACATCCTCCATCCCTGTCAGGCATGCCCTTCTGGTTGATATTATAATCATAGCCATGACCAACTGGAATGGCTAATTTTAGAAAACATTTTTTCCACGAAGGAAGAGTGAAAATGATCGTTTGCCCACCGGATGATGGATGAGATGAATCAATGTACAAAAGGCTCATATTTTGACAAACGGGAAGCTGGAAGATTCAGTTACCAGATACTAACATCTCATCCATTTTTCTTTTTTTTTTTTTTGTTTGTTGTTTGTTTGTGTGTGTGAGTGTGTGTTTTGTTTTGCTTTACTTTGTTGTGAGACAGATCTTCATGCGTCATGTTGAAGCAGTAATTCTGTCTGCATGAACCAAACCAGGCTCCCACCACTGCCTCTTGATTTGGGAACTCTGCTCCTCCATTACTGGTTATTCTGGAAGAAGCCACCGACGTGCCCAAGTTACGCTGGGCCATTGTTGTCCCCTGGCTTGGGTTTTGGAGCACTGAGCTCATTTGACCCTACTGTTTTACCTTTTCCTTCATATTACCCATGCTGGCCTTGAATTCACTGTACAGCCAAAGATGACTTGAGATGAGTATGAGCTCTCTAGTCCCCCTGCCTTCACCTTCCGAATGTGGGGATTACACTCACATACCACCACGCTACCTGGTTTTGTACAGTGTTGGAGATCAAACCCCTTGAGTAAACACGCTACCCAATGAGCTATAGCCACAACCCCTTAAAATCCTCTTGAACCCAGGTGCAGCGGTACACACCTCTAGTCCCAGCACTGAGGGTTGGAGAGGCAAGAGTATCATGAATTTAAGAAAATCCTGGGCTGTGTAGTAAGATTCTGTCTCAAAAAATAACAAGACAAGAAAATACTTTGTGGACACCTTCCCAGCACAGCCTCCTAGTGAGCCTACTCTCAGCATTGGTCAGATATTGGAAGCTTCTACAGTGGAGAACAACTCCTTTGGGTACAGCTTAAGCCAGAGGGGACATTGTTTCCCTTTAAAAGTCAGTAGCATCCTGGACACACAAAACAGAAAATAGACAAAAGTGTCACTGGAAAAGTTCATCCCCAAATCTGGCCTGAATCACCCACAAAGGTGCCAGGATCCCCCAGAGAAACAGAAGCATTTCGCCTTGTGCAATACGCATGCATCAACTTCTTCTTCAGCAGCAGTGCTTTCTTTCACAGAGCTCTGAGCCAGCGTGCACCACTGCCTGAACAAGAGCAATGACGACTGTTGAGGATTCAGAGAGCGCAGAAACAGCACTGCTTCTGTCTATGAGAAAGCAATGAAACAGGCAGAGAGATGGCCAAATCAGCAGCTTTATTGGTAGTTGTTGGATCAGAGAGTATGACCACAATGAGATCCCTGAGCACTTCTGTCTATAAGGAACTGATTCCCCTAAACTCTGGGGCTGAAGGAGCTTTCAGTATAGTGCAGAGTAAACGGAAGCTCACTTCCTCTGTGGGACCAGCTGGAAGAGACTAAGCATGCTCAGCATCCCACCCCAAGCCCAGCCAAAGACACTGTGGTGGTCTGAATAAGAATGACACCCAGGGCTGGAGACATGGCTCAGGGTACTGGCTGTTCTCCTAGAGAACCCAGAGTCAATTCCCAGCACTTACATGGCTATCTCTAATTCCAGTTCCAGGGGATCCATCACCCTCGCAAAACACCAATGTACATAAAATAAAAATAAATAAATCTTCAATTAAAAAAAAGGAATGACATTCATCAGCTCATATATTGAACAATAAGTCACTAAAGGGTGGAAATGTTTGAAGATTATAAGGATTAAGAAGCATGTCACTGGGGGTTCACTTTTTTAAAGCCCATAGGAGGCCAAGTCTTTCTGTCTCTGTCTCTGTCTCTGCCTCTCTTTCTCAGTCTGTGTGTGTGTGTGTGTCTCTGTCTCTCTCTCTCCAGTCTGCAGATCAGATGTAATTCTCATCTACAACTCCAGTGCTATGATTGCTGCCATGCTCCCCACTATGAGGATAATAAACTAAACCTCTGAAACTATAAGCAAGTCCCTAATTAAATGTTTTTTTTTTCTTTTATAAGAGTTACCTTGGTCACTGTTATTGAATAAAAATGCCCCCCATAGGCTCACATATTTGAATGCTTAGTAGTCATCAGAAAATGGCCCTGCTTGAGAAGGATTAGGAGGTGTGGCCTTGTTAGAGGAAGTGTCTCATTAGAAGGGAGCTTTGGGGTTTCAAAAGCCCAAGCCAGCTCCAGTGTCTCTCTCCTCCTACCTGTGGAGCAATATGTAGAACTCTCAGTTACTTTTCCAGCACCATATCTGACTGTATTGTTCCCTGCCATGATGATAATGGACTAAAGCTCTGAAACTGACAGCCAGCCCCAATTAAGTGATTTCTTTGCTAAGAGCTGCCTTTATCTTGGTGCCTCTTCACAACAGTAGAATGATGACTAAGACAGTCATAATGCCTCTTTACATCAATAGAACAGTGACTAAGACAGATGTTCTTCCTCTTATTCCACAGCATAGTGAGAAGAGAAACGCAGATAATGAAAAAGAGTTCTTCCCGGTCTTCCCATTCATGAGAGTGCAGCAAATGATACTTCTTCTCCAAGAATGGGAATGGGAAGTGTTCCCCACATTCAAACCCATCCTTATTTTAATAAGGTCAATTCCCCAGTTAATAAGCTAACACTAAGCTAACAAACACAACTCAATTTCAAGCATTCTACTATACTATCTTAAAATGAGGCTGGATAGTGAATGAAGGATCCAGTCTCCATAAGAGTTGAACAGTTTGCAAAGAATACAGTTCTGTTTTTACACTATGGGCTATCATCATAAAATCACATCTACAAGTTAGTACTTCGAATTCCCAAGGTCCAGGAATGCCTTTAGTGGCTTGGCCTTGTATTGAGAAGTGTCTCATGGCTCAATTTCCTACCATCTACCACTGAGAGCACAATGCGTGAAGTCCTGACTGCCTCCCTGTGAGGCTGGCTGCCCTGTGAAACATTGATGTGGCCATGAGACCCAAGAGCTGGAACCCTGAGCAGCAAGTAGCTTGATATGAATCACATTTGCCTTGAAATATCTCTGATTCTAATATGATGGCGAGGGCACAGAGCAGGACCACAGTGCTTTGAGGTTCCTACTTGGCTCTGGAGCGCCCCTGCTGGGAGAGACTAATTCCTGTGGCATCACAGAAGACAGGAGATATATATGCCTGTGTATGTAGAAAGTGGCCTCTAGGTGGCCCCCATGATCTCCTCGTGTTGGTGCCCCTGTGTAATCCCTTCCTTGTGAATGTGGAATCAACCTAATATTTGACTTTAATGGAATGGAATGAAAGGAACGGAGTGTCCCCTCACGGTATTAGGCTACATAAAGACTGTAGCTTCTCCCAGATGCTCAATGCCTGGCTCATGCTTCATAAGGCAGTCTGTTATTGGCAGCTCTATTACTTTACCCGTAGAGCAAAGCTGACTGGCAGAACAGTGGGAATGTACCGTGCTTCCATGGTGGACAGGAAGAAGAGTGAGAAGAAAAGACCAGGTATCAGGTTTCACCTTCAAAGACATATGTCCTCAGTGACCCAGTTCCTCCTCCTGAAGTTTCCAGAACCTCCCAAAACAGCATGCCCAGCTAGGCCCCACATGTAAGATCAAAAGGATAGGTATGAGCTGTGCCTTCCAGGAGCATGGTAGTAAATGCCAGTAACTGACTCTTGAAAGCTAAGTTCACTTGAGGTATCTTTCAAGGTTGTGCTGGTGCCGTTCAGTCATCCAGATGGTCACACCTGGTCCCCAGGCTCTTACTGTGCTCATTCAATCGAGTATCGTTGCAACAAGGACATAAAGCCCAGGCCCTCACTAGATTTCACATAAACATTCACATAGATCCAAATATACTCGCCATAAACCCCAAACATACAGGTTATCATAAAACTTACTGAAGGACTACAGCTCGAATTGTCATGGCAGTGGAGTCCCCACTCCAAACTCAACTTCAGCTCCACCGTAGTCGTGACAGTTGTGTGTGCTTAAGATACCTTTTAGCCAGTAAAGACTGAAGAATCTGTATTATTGATTTCCCTCCAAGTAATCCCTGCATTGTCACATGGCTGTCTTCTTTCTCTCTACATACACCCTCCAACCTACTTTCTGTTTCACTTCTCTCCATCCATTTCCTTCCCCAAAGCACAAATATCTTAATCTTTTTGCCTCATTCATAAGAGCAACTATTATCACCTTTGCAGAACTTACCACCAACTTTTACTTTTACATTCTATGGTGTTTTGGAAGAAAATGGCCCCCATAGGCTCCTAGGGAATGGCACTATTAGAAGGTGTGGCCTTCTATTTGAGGATGGAACTGGCATATCCAAGTTTAAATAATGTGACAGGATTTGCAGTTGGTGAGAATATACAGAAAAGGAGCGTGCGTACTCATCCTTGTTAATGAATTGCTGGTATTGTTAAAGTAAATGTGATGACGTGCTAGGGATCTCCTCTCCAACATCCTCACCACCATTTGCTGCCATCTGTTTTCTTCCTGACAGCCATTCTGAATGCAGTAAGCTGGAATTTCAGTGACGTTTTGAAGGACATTTTTCTGATGGCTGAAGATGCTGAACACATTTTCACATGTTGGCCATTTGTACTTCCTTGGTGTGCTTTGATTCATGAACCCTTGCACACATACTTACCTTTTTGTTTTGTTTTGTTTTGTTTTGCATTTTTTAATTAGTGGGATTACAGTTGTGTACCACAACACCTGGCAGTATATACTCATTTTACAAAATCATGAGTGTCTTTAGGACATTTCTGGACATGTATGTCGTGAACTTTGTACTGTTATGTTACACTTTATAGCTCTAGACTGCTTCTTGCTAGTTGTCCTACTCTTTCCAATGAAATTTCTCCTATCCTCATGTCTTTTTAAAATATAGATTTCACAAATGAGAAAAAAAAAAGAAGATGTGGCCTTGCTGGAGTAGGTGTGGCTTTGTTGAAGAAAGTATGTCTCCGGGGGCAAGATTTCAGGTCTCAGAAGCTGAAGGCAGGCCTAGTGGCTCATGCTTTCTCCCTGCTGCCTTCACATCAAGATGTAGAAATCTCAGCTCCTTCTCCAGTGCCAGGTCTGCCTGAGTTCCACCATGCTTCCTGCCATGTGAGAATGAACTAAACCTTGGGGCTGTCAGCTAGCCTCAGTTAAACGTTTTCCTTTATTAGTGTTGGCATGGTCATGGTGTCTCCTCACAGCAATGGAAACTTAACTATGACCTTATCTGTGTCTTTTCCTACTAAAGAGTTTCTTCACAAGAGCATAGGAGCACGACAGCATCTTCTGTTGAAATAATCTACTCAGTATCTTTTAACTACTGTGTTATTGCCAGGTTGGGCTTATAAAATCAGTAGAGACTTAAAAGGTTTTTTCAGATTGTGAGGAAAGGAGTACACTCAGTGACAGATAGTGATAAAACCCTGAGTGAGGGTGCTGGATTGAAAAGTATTCTATACAACAAGATAGAATGAGCAATACAACAGGAGAGAATGAGCAAGAAGAGATACAGGCATGACTGGAAAGATGATTGCTCCAAGACAGAAGTAAAGGGTCAAAAAGGGAAGAGAAAGTTAGGAAAGCATGTTGAACCCAGATATGGAAATTTTTGAAAAATCCAACTTTTTCTTACTAAAAATGAAAAGTTAATTTTTGTACAGGAAATGATTCTATAGTCTTACTGTGGAGAAGAGAAACACAGAAGACAATTCATCAACAGAGGAGCAGCCCTCCACAGTAGAGAGATGTGTGCATGCAACAAAGAAGACTAAAGGATGCCAGCTAGACATTTCTCCCAGCCATTTCCTTGAACCTTGAGGAAGATCTTTGCGACATGGCCAGGGAGTATCAAATGAGAAGAAAAAGGTTCCCTCTGGCTTGCTTCAAGAAAAGGAGCTCACAGCTGGCCTGGCTGCCCACAAACTGGAGCACCGCCATTTGATGTCAATCAGAGGCAAACTCTGCCTCCTTCTCTCCTCTTCCTCATCCTCCCTCCTTTTCTCAAAGTCCTTTTCCTCTTCTACTTTCTCCTTCATCTTTTCCTCCGCTCTCTTCCTTTCTCCTCTTTCTTATTCTTTGTGTTTTAATTGATGTGTGGATCACAGGAAAAACACAAAGGGAACAAAGAGCAGCTCCGTCTGCAGTCCTAGTCTGTCCAGTCGGATGTGTCTTTCCGTCCTTCCAGTCCTTTATGCGTATGCATGTTGCCTTTTAGGTTTAACTGAGAGCGTATGGTCGTTGCCAAGCTATTATACAGCAGTGAAGAAACTACAAAGCCACTTGGTTATTTTGATGAGCAAGAATGTACTACACCATCTCCATCTCTTAGAAAAAAATTATAGACCTTCCTTGGAACAAAAATGTCATGACAACTACTGATTGATTATCTTTGAATTGGGGTCAATATTTCTCCTCCAAAATGGACTAGACAAAAAGGACCTCACTACTGGGACACTCCTCCTAACTGAACAGTGCAGGTGTCTTTAAGGGAGCTATGTAGATTAGGTATATAATCTGGCTACTTATCCACAGGCTTTGGAGTTGAACAGAAAAGTAGCAAATCTATTTATCAGCTCTGTGGTTTTAAGAAATTCAGTTAACTTCTTTGTAAAAGTGACACAAAAGGTAAGATGGCCAAATTAAGTGTGTAAGCCTTTGACAAACAGATGCAAAGATACAACATGGGGAAATGCCTAGATTGTGTTGAAATGTTCAATAAGTAGGAGCCACCACCGTCACCATGTCTTGTTTTCTTTATCTAAAATGTCTGGAAGTAGTGCTGGGATGCCATGTCTTGTTCTTTTCTACTGTGTCTTAGAAGCATGGGTTCAGGAAGGGACAGCAGTGCCCATGGTCCCAGGGCATCTGATGTCATGCTGACCACCTGTGTCTCTGCCATGCCTTGGCATGCCAGGGAAGAATGATGTCTGATCCCACCTCTGTTAAAAACTCCTTTACAGCATTGGCCTGCTGTCTGGTCCCAGCCCTTGCTCACCTTCTTCCTCAACACTCTGTGTTTCTATTTAACCCTGGCTGTCTTTAGAAAGCCATTCTAAGCCCCTGTATGCTTAGCCAAGTCTCACTTCAGCTATAAACAGGATATAGGCCAGATGCTTGGAAAAGAGTCAGGTAGATGGACACCCAGGTCAGCCAGAGATGGGCCTAGAAATGATCAAGGACTTTGTCCAAAAGGCTCCTTTCTTCGTTTAACTTAAGCAACCCACTGCCCATTGCATAGCAATCTCTCTCACCCTCTGTCATTTTATATTTAGCCAGCACAGGCCCTCATAGTTTGACCTGAGGTATTTGTACATTGGTTGTATCTTTGTCTTTCATTCAAGGAGCATTAACTTAAGTTGTGAGCCCTGAGCAAGAGTTTAAAGATCCTTCATTACTTAGTCTCACTAACTCATCCCTGCTCGTGATAAGAAATTACTGCTTGGGGAACCTCTGTAGCTTCGTGCTGAGGTTTGTGAAATCAGTATCCATGCACCTGTTCTCTGCCTGAGTTAACAACCTATTGGAAGATACCAGAGTCAGAGATACTGAGATAAAAATAGCTCCCTTATTATAAACCAACTGTAGAAGACAGAGAGAGAGAGAAAGAGGGTGCCGTTGGGGCTTGGAATTTGCTCCTAATGATCACTTTCGGTGTACCATTTAGGAAAATCCATCCAAAGAATCTGCTATAACCACTGAAACACTGTTGCATGCAGGCCTAGAAGAGGAGGGGGATGTTGCAAATCCTGAGGCCTTATGACAGGTTATTTTAGTCCAAATGTAATACGGTGTTGCCTACTAAGCAGCTCCATCACTGGTCCTCTGAGGACAGTGAGGAAAGAACCAGCAAGTATGAAGGTTAAAAAAAGTCTCTCCAGAGCATCTCTTCATGGAACCCTGAGGAAAGGGTGTCTTACTTATTTGTACACTTTCTCGCAGGACACAGAGAATGTGTGAGGATGGCAAGCTGAGACTCGCAAGGTGGACAGATGCCCAGAGTGGCAGCACTGAGAGACGCCAATGGTCTCTACAATGTCTCAGAAGCCAAAGGTGTTACAGATACCTGCTGACCATTCAAGGCTACACCCTGTACCTCCTCAAAGAACAGCACCCTGGGACTCCAGGAAATCCTCAGGCAAAGTCAGTAGAAACTAGTCTTCAGGGGATTAGAGAACAATCCCCTGTTGTTTTCTGCCTGCAGTGTGACCTGCCTTTTCCTTGAGGTGGAAGAAGCAGAGAGTTTGGTGCCCAGAGCCTAAAAGGGAGATGATTCACCCAAAGCAGACACAGTAGATATGCCAGCTGTTATGTTGCTTTGTCCCTCAGCAGCCCCTAAGTCACTGTACCAGGCACAACTTAGAGCTTCCTTGACCTCAGCCCATCCCCCACATGCTGGGACATACTCTGTAGCCACTTAGCTGGTCTGATATACATCCTCATTTAAGATGATCTCCAGATAAAAATTCACATTTTCAGGTTTGTCTTGGTCATTTTGACACTTTCAAATAACTTCCTCTGAGCTTGAGATCTCAATAACAACATAAATGTATTAAGCATCTACTCAAATGGAGGCGTGGTAACAATTAAGCAAATAATGTGCTCCTCTCTAACCACTCAAAGCATAAGAAAGCTTATGCCCTATTATTTTCCATTAAGTGTTATATAATAAATACTTTCCCACATTATTACATGCTATTTAATGCAATGTAATATATTTAAATGTGCATGCACAGAGTTCACGTAACCATCTCATATTCTTGCACTCCCAGGATTTTTTTCAAATTTTAATATTACAATAATCTTCAAGGCATGTGTCTCTATAAAAACTTTCTTTTGTTCAGAATAAAAGAAAACTGAAAAATTAACAGTCCTCCTTTATATTACCCTAACATCTTCACCAAAAAAAAGAAGTTATTAATCAATAAACACCAACAACTCATGCTGCAAATATCTTATCAGTTTCTCTTCATCCAGAAGATACTTTTAAAGAATCAGTAAGTGCCTGAAGGAAGTAATCAGTTTTATTAACTATCACACACTATGCATTTACACTGAGTGTTGATTAAGAAAAAGACTCTCAACTACGTAAAAGGTCTTTATGAAATGCTGCTATTACTTATATGCTTGATTAGTGTGATGTAAATTCAGGAGCATTCAAGGTACGCTTAAAGATGGGACCGTGTCTTTCATACTTTATTATTTAAGAGCTATGTCCATGCCATTGTGATCTTTCTCCTAGAATGCCCTACCACATTTAGGTAGTGAATTTCTGCCTGGTGAATTTCTGGGGTGTGCACATGTATGTGTGTGCGTGTGTGTGTGTGTTTCCCTTCCATACGCAATTCTGCAATTCTCATGTTGCCTGGAGAAATTCTCTGCTGACCCTCATGTAGGCACTACAGTCAGCTTGCACAAGCAACAGAAAGCCTGCGGTAACATGCCCCTCTGTCCACACAGCTTACCATAGCATCACACCAGAGGGTCGAGGTCAGCCATCATGGAAACTCGCAAACAGAAAGCTGGGCTTTTCTGGCTGTGAAATGTGTATCAGAATGCCATCCTGAGCCCCTCCAAAGAGGTAATCTTGGCTTTCTCTGAACTTCTTTTTCTTGTTACTTTTGGATTTCAGTTAGAAGTCCTGCTCCTCTTAGGCAGCAGAACACGTTGTCCTTGTAAATCACTCACCGCTCTTTGCCTAGGATTTTACCTCAACCGCTTGTCACCAGCAGGCACCAGTGACTCACTCAAGACTGGAGATGAGGACAGCAGTCCCAAGGCTGATTAGAAAGGTTTCTCTTTCTTATTAGCCTTTTGCTCAAACCTCTACATGCTGGTAAAATTCTTCTTAAATATTTGCATCTGGTACAAACATTGCCACTCAGGATGACAGTTATAAGGTCTTGGGAGTCTCATCTTGGCTGCAGGGAGGTAAAAATGAGGGTTCCCGAAGTCTTTCCTCAGCCTCACTTAGAGTGGCACCAAGGAGAGCCTCCAGGATTATCTTTAGAAAAGGGCTGTAGAAACAACTCCGAAACGAAAGATAAGATTTCTGGATTTTTACACTAGTCTGTTTTCAGTCTTATCTCAGGCTCACCAAAAGATAAATAATCTTGGGCGAATCGTTTCATTTTCTGGGCGTTGGTCTGTAACTGAAAAATGAAGGTATCTGGAATGGTGGTCCTTATCTGGCTTGTAGTTTTGTTCTGTTTGGGCTTTGGTTTTGTTTGTTTACATATTTTTAAATTTTTTTCTGACAGCAGCTAAAAGATTAATTCCCCCTGAGAAGTTTGTACCAGGAACAGCAGCTAGTGTCATCCCTATATTTTCTGTGAGTTCATTTTGTCCCTACTTACTTGGAAACTCGTGAGACAAATTCTGCTGCAAACAGAAGCTACAGGGAAGAAGAAATTATCATGGGAGTTAAAACTTTCCTGAAGCTAAAATTAAATAAGAAAAAAACACACATATAATCAGCACAGCGTAGCGCTGTTGTAGGCCTTCTAATTAGACACTTGTAGCTGAGAAGCAAAAAAATACAACCACATTGCAGGACCTACATAAAGAAAAGGGTAGAAAGAAAGAGAAGAAACATTCCATTTGCATAATCACTGTGTCACACTCATATCAGGAAAAAATAGTTTGAAACAATGCAAGTTCTAACAAAGTTAACTCTAAGAATGCCCTCGCCTAAAATTTGTTTTTAAATTTCTCTTAAAAATTGAAAAACAAAGCCAGGTAAGGTGGAGCACTCCTTTAATCCCAGCACTCAGGAGGCAGAGGCAGGTGGATCTCTCTGAGTTTGAGCCCAGCCTGGTCTACAGAGCAAGTTCCAGAAAAGCAGGTGCTACACAGAGAAGCTCCGTCTCAAAACAAAACAAATGAACAAACAAAAACAACAAGAAACCCTCAAAACCAGATAGGTCTGTTGTGAGAAAGTACAAGGAAAATTAGCTTGATTTTTACACATTGGGATTAAACACTTTGAAGTCTAAAGCTAGGAAGAAGTAATGCTATAAAGGATCTTCTCTAATAAGTGTGAATGCATTTGCATGTTTCTCACTGTGCGTCTTTAAAATGAGCGGCTGTGTGATACTAAAGAGTCATTAGAGTACATCTGATCCCCAGAGGGAACAGGTTGTTATGAACGAGGCAGGCACCACCTATACACACCCTGATTGATCCCTCCTAGTCTCCTCCTGATAGATGCTTTTAGTAAAATGATTGAGAGCAATGAAAGTCAGATAAACCAATTAAGCTACAGCTCTGTTGTTGATTATCTGAACCATACACTTAATCTCTTCAAACTTCAACCTCTATATCCATACACCCAAAATAATACTGTTACCATCTTGGACTTACTGAGAGACATTGTCTAAAATATAGTATATGCTAAATAAACTCTTTTATGATATTTTAAGGCTTATTTTTGTTGTTTTAGTTTATGTATGTGTGTGCACATGTGAGTATGTGAACATGGGTGCAGGTTCCCCTAAAGACCAGCAGAGGGCATCAGATCCCCCTGGAGCTGGAGTTATAAGCCTCAGTAAGCCTTGACTGATGTGGGTGCTGGGAATAAAACTCTGTTCTCTATAAGAGCAGTACACTTTCTTAACCACTGAGCTGTCTCCAGCCCTCATGTTGTTCTTATAATCTTCCTTGAACATTGCCTAAAGGGCAGTTAAAAACACCAAAAAGTTGCTAGATATCTATTTCTTCAAATCAAGTACCAAGTTTTAAATGTTAGATCAGCATGAACTCACAGTATTTTAATATAATTCATGTTCATAAAAATAAAGCTAAAACAAATTTTGGGAACCACAACATTCTTTCCATCCAGGCAGGGGACACTATCAGATAACATTCCAATTATAACACCAGAAAAACAAACAAAAAAAAGAAAGCAATAAAATCAGAAAGTCTTTTCTATGTGAACCTACCCTGCTCTTTTGTTTTCTGAAGGCACAGGCTAAATCTATTATTAGCTGGGGACTAGCAGAAACTGCTCAGGGCAGGAGAAGGGAGTACAGCTTATGGTGATTGAGTAGGCTAGCATGCCATGAGAACTGGAGGAGCCCCTGTCTAAGTTAGGGTTTCTGTTGCTGGGATAGAATGCCATGACCAAAAGCAACATAGGAAGAAAATACTGCTGGCTGGCTTGCTCGCCCCGCTTTCTTATAGTATCCAGGAATACCAACTCAGGGTTTGATGCCAGCCACAGTGAGCTGGGCCCTCCCACATCAATCATCAACCAAGAAAATGTGTCACAAGCCAACCTGGTGGGAGAATTTTCTCAATGGGGGTTCCCAGTTCTTAATAATTCTAACTCATGTCAAGGTGACACAAAGCTATCCAGCACAGTTCCCAAGTCTGAATAATCTTTCCCATAAAGCATTGCTGAGTCCTGAGATGGTGGGAGACAAGGGTACTTTAAAAGGACAATGAGATTTCCTGTCTCATATACAAAATGCCACTAGAGGGAGTGTTTTGTAATAAGTATATTATCTTTCAGACGTTTGCCCAGAAGAGTTAGACTGCATTTAAGCAGCAAACTGTACACACTAAAACATACAAGACTGGGGTCATTATCCTTCCAACCAAGCTGACCAAACAGGGGAGAGCAAGAATGTACAATTACAAAACTAGAAAAAAGAGAAAGTTTTAATATGGAATCAGAATTTATGTAAAAACTTATACATTCTAGAAGTTCAATAGAAATAATATCCAACCTTAAGAACCCTCAGATAAGATTAATATCTGTATATTAATATCTGTATATACAAGATAACATCTGTACATATAAGCTTAATATCTGTAGTATACTAGAGCTCAAAGACAGGATTAGGAAAATCAAAGGCAAGCCAATGAAAGATTTCCAAGCTAAAGCCCTAAAGTTCAAGAGCATGGAGCTGCCAAATAATAGAATGAATGTAACAGTAAGTGGTTACATTCCACACAGGTGTGGAGTCTGAGGAGAAGAGACAATGACTCCAGAACAATGTCAACAAAAGACAGCTACAAAATGCCAAGAGATGCTTCCCCTCATTAGTAATGTCTGTAATTCGTCATTTATGTTAAATTTTAATGCTGATGCAGGAGAATGCCAGGTTCTGGGCTAGGGTGGTCTACATACTGAGACCCAGTGCCTCAGTTAGGGTTTCTATTGCTGTGAAAAGACATCATGATCATGGCAACTCTTATAAAGAAAGATATGTGATTGGGGCAAGCTTACAGTTCAGAGGTTTAGTCCATTATCATCATGGTGGGAAGCATGGCAAACATGGTGCTGGAGAAGGAGCCAAGAGTACCCTATCTGGATCAGCAGGCAGCAGGAAGAGAGAATGCATTGAGCTTGGCTTGAGCATCTGAAACCTTAAAGCCCACCCCCAATGACACACTTTCTCCAACAAGACAAGACCACACCTACTCCAACTAATGCACACTTCCTAATAGTGTCACTCCCTTTCTGCTATGAGGCCATTTTCATTCAAACCACACCCAGTCTCATCACACACACACACACACACACACACACACACACACACACACACACAC
>NW_026596091.1:12834104-13003489 GCF_907164565.1 Psammomys obesus | reverse complement strand
CACACACACACACACACACACACACACACACACACACACACACACACTGACTTCAGTGGTCAGAAACTCTCCAACCTCTTCAGCCCAGACTCCTTCCTAGAAATTTTTCTTCTCTTAGAGAGGTCAGTACTGAATGACTTGGCTGATCTCCCTGATCTGTGCCCCAAGCTGGGGGAAGTTCATTTTCTGATATAAATCCCCCACCTCATTTTTTATGCTTTAGTTACCTGAAGACCAGCTACTGAGCCCCACTCATAAGGCACCTTCCTGCGGCAGGACATGGACTTTTTTAATCGCACAGTGTTGAAAGCTTCTGTAAAAATCTACCTGCCTCTACAATACAACCTAATTCTAGGCTAAGCTATTCCGGACAAGGCTACTACTAGAATTCCCTAGAAAAATTGTTTAAATGTAGAAAAAATGGTTTTCGTCCAGCTTGTGTTGTTTCTTATACAAGCTGCCCCTTTCCATTTCTTTTTGCTCCACCTAACCGTGGCACTAATGAGGACGCTTGGTTATTGGGGAGATTTGGGGCTGGAGAGATTGCTCAGTGGTAAAGCACCTGCCAGGAAAGTGTGAGTATCTGAGCTCAGATCCCGAGCAGCCTCGTAAAAAAAGCCGACTTGCTCACACACGTCTTTGACCCTAACACTGGATCACTAGGCAAGAGAGCAGAGGCAAGTGAATCCCCGGATCTCGTTGGTCAGTCAGCTGAGCCAGTCAGTGAGTGTTGTGTTCGGTGAAGGACCCCGTCTGTAAGACATAAAGGAAAAGCGAGAAAAGGGAGGCGCCCAACAGCTACATGAGTCCATGCACACATGCGTCCACAGACACGGGTTCACACACACAAACACATAGCACGGAGACTATGGTACACAGCTGGGAAAGATGTGGGGCTAGGCAGGCTTCAGCACCCACGGGCTCTGCTTCTCTCACATGGATGTCAATTGGTGGCTGTGCTCCCTTGTGGTCACAAATGCTCAAGCCCAGTGGGCACCATCTGCACAGAAAGAGCACCCGCTTCGGAGACCAGCAAAAGCTTCAGTTGCTACTGCTTGAGGTGAGTCTCAGCTTCTAAATGGCCAGCAAACAGAGGGATAATGCCCTGCCCACCAGGCTTTATTCTGTGTCAGAGAAAGAGGAAGGGAAGTTAGCTCTGCCTAAACCTAAAAAAATGAATACAGCTAACAAGAGAAAATCACTCTAGTTTAGGAATCTGTTGCCCTATGAAAGGTAGACATGATATCAATAGAGGCATGGTTGGGTAATCATAATCTCATAATTTGGAATAGTATAGAGTCCTTGAATGTCAGTACATTTAATTCTACCAAATAACTCCTGTGGTAATATTAAGCCTAAGGAGAATTTGCATAATGATTTTATCTTTTTTTTTAATTTTATTTTTTTCTCATCAGTTACATTTTATTAACTCTGTATCCCAGCCGTGTCCCTATCCCTCATTCCCTCCCAGTCCCTCCCTCTCTCCCTCCCTCCTCTCCACCGTGCCCCTATTCTCCTGGATTCTCAGTGGTGGAGTGCCTGCTCATCACAGATGAGTCCCTGCGTTAAATGCCAGGACCCTGGGAAATACTGACCCTGTCTCTAGCACACCTTCCACACTCACCATAATGAGCCCTTTTGAGACACATTGATCTTTGTTAATCTCCCTACACCCTTTTCCTTAAAGAGCATGAAAATCTTTTTCAGATATTAAATTCAAAATATACTACATCTTTTTAAAAGTCTCTTTTTCAATAAAAATCAGAAGATAAACATACATACTATTGATTCTTTTTTCAAATAGTAGGAAAAAAAATGATTCTATGGAATCTTTGCTTGCTTAATTTAGTTGACCCTGAGAATTTAGCCATGCACAAAAGATTGAACAAAATGTGGAGCAACTGATAATAGTAATAGTCACTGAAAGAAACAAGACCAATAAAGTGTAAATGGCTACTTAACTGTCTAATGTTCTAGAACCAGTCTTGCACACTGCTTATTCATAGTATGCATTGAAGACATGCTCTAATCAATAACGTCTGATTGCTATAATTCTTTAAATGACAGTCTGAGAAATACTCTAGCCACCAAAGAAAGTAAGAAATAGAATCAGGCAAAGGATTAGTCATAAAGTTTAAAGATAACTGCATACAACTGTAGATTGTGTCAGAAACCATGTGTATTTCTGTTGATCTTTTCTGCCTGTTTTTTTTGGCATTCACAAAAATAAAATCCTACACTCTGACTTTTTTATCTAGAACTGTTGAGGATAGAACAGTCCTTCATCCTAGGAACATATCAAAAACATTTATCTGTTGGTGATGGATACTCTATTGAAAGGATTGTTGAGCTTGTTTCCAGTATAAGGCTAATTATTTATAGCGCTAATAAACTCTGCAATTGTACTAAGTATGACAACTTTATCCCATGTTGGGGAGACTGTGCAGAGTGGTAGAAACTGTGATGAACTGGGTATTGCCTGTCCTATCTGAACCCAGTACCCTGTCCTCAACCAGTTCCTTGATAATATGGAAGTAGGGACATATGAATGCACTATGGCCACCTTAGCTAATATTCTTCAGAGACAGGCGATCCTGCTACCCACTTTTTAGTGTTGGGTTGACCTTTACAAAGAATCTAGAGAACTGTGTAGCACCAATCAAAGCTCCACAGCTTGTGGCCTTTGAACTGCTTACTCATGGAAACAAAGCAGCTTGCCAGCCAAACCCAAACATTCCAGATGAGAAACCAGAGAATGGGCCAGTATGCTGGAGCAAGCTTCTCCCTCTGTGGGATGGAGAGAATCTTGTGACTCACACAGGAAGACAAACGGCCGCCTTCATGGTCAGTGTGGTTCCCCAAGCTCTTCATGGAGAATCGGGTCCTGAAATTGTGCTTCGTCTTGGGGACCCCTTCCCTGTCCCTACAGACTTCTTTGGCCCAGTCTCCTTGACAAATCATGTGGAGAAGGCACTATTATCATTCTCTGTGGCTTTTCTCTAGCCATTTAAATTTCTTAAGTTATAACTGGAGATTGGGCTTTTTTTTTTTTTTTTTTTT
Organism: Psammomys obesus; assembly: GCF_907164565.1. Classification (NCBI taxonomy): domain Eukaryota; kingdom Metazoa; phylum Chordata; class Mammalia; order Rodentia; family Muridae; genus Psammomys; species Psammomys obesus. The sequence goes on along the minus strand of NW_026596091.1, from coordinate 13,000,429 downwards.
TTTCATTGAGAGTGAACATCACATTATCATTATCCCAGGAGAGGCAGTTTTACAATCCCCTGTATGAGCGTGAGGGCACTAACAAATGAACTACAACCTTCCCTTCGCACAGCCAAAGCTGCAAAACTTTATTCATTTTTCTTTCTTCCAAAGTGAAGCTATTCACTTCTAGACAGCCCAGGCAGGAACTCAGACCACTTCATAGCAGCTCTGTTAGAAAAATGAATAGTGCTTGGTACTGCACATTGGGCTTAGGGTGGTAGTGATGGTCATGGGGTAAGGAAAGGTGGTCAAGTTGGCTTTCAAAGTGCAGAGTAAACATTCTTTTAACTGATAAGGATGGGAGAGAATCAGAGACAATACAGAGGTTGTGACAGGCTACAGTTTGTAACTGTTGTTTTCCCCCATGGTTATCAGACTTTGACCCAGTTACAAAGAGCCTGATGGGTTTATTACAACACAGGAACCTGGCTCGACTGGAAAGTTTTGATGGAACCCTAATTTTCGAACCAGAGCCACAAGCATTTCACACTAAGCGCTTGTCATAGTTTGGGCAGGTGGGCATTTTAGGAAGTTAGTTAGAAGGCGTAAGCTAGACACAAGAGTGACACCTCCAGGCACAGCTACACAGAAACTGAGGAAGGAGGATCCCATTAGCTCAGGAGTTCTGATCTGTAGTGTGCTACGCTGATCCATTAGTCTATACTGATTTGACATCAATTTGGTGCTATCAGACTCCAGAGATATCTCAGCCAGCAAGGTGCTTGCATTGTAAGCAACTGAGAATTCAACCCCCCAGGGCAAGCATGGTGTGGGTGAGTGTCCTTGGGGCTCACTGGCCAGCCTGGCATATTTGACAGAAGAACAAGGCCTCTGTAGCCTCTGCACATACATGCATATGTACATGTACATGTGCATGCACACACACACACACACACACGGTGATCTCATCCATTATAGGCGGTTACCATTAGATATCTAAGCATAGAGTAAACTGTGACCCGGGTCCAAATTAATTTGAATTTGTTTTTACGAATAGTCTGACTTTTTTTTAATGCTGCACACATTTAAAAAGTCTGTGTAGGCAACAAGCAACATTCAGGGTATGAGCTAATAAAAATTTAAGAGGTGCATTTGTATTTCAAGTCCTTGAAAATCAGTGCTCTCCAATTTGCCTCTTATAACAATGATCATTTCTTCTATTACTCAACGGTACCAAATCATACCATCTATAAAATAGATCAACACACACACACACAAAAAAAAGGTTTGGAAGGGTGTAGGGAGATGGGTAAGTCCTTCGGAAGGACTTCGACAACCTTGAGGGAAATAAAGATCATAGGTGCCTAGAGGGCCCCACTGAGGTGCTGGGGGAGTCGGAAGCCACCCTTGCATCTTGCATCGTTTCTATGTTAGAGCCACCGTTGTTTAGTAAAAACAAATCAGCCGACCTTTCCTGGAGCAGCCTACGTGCTGGCCATGCCTCTGGCTTTTTCATAAACAAACCAAACTAGAAAGTCTTTAAGGAAGGGGCAAAGACAGTTCCTCCCTTCAGCTCTAACCAGGTTGCTAAGGCTCAGCGGGAGGGTCCATCCCACACGTGTGGACGCAGCAGCCAAGCTCTGGCCAGGCAGCAGGACGTGCAGCTGTGCTCACCCTGAGGCTGGTGTGGACACTGTCCCAAAGGTATTCAGATATCGATGCTCTCTGGACTCCCTCTTGCATTTTCTGTTTATTGAGATCCTGTTAATTCTGCATGGCCCTGTGCATCTGGCCTTCCCAGGTCTAGCAGAACTGGTGAATGGTTCATCTATGTGACTTAACTCCTAAGACAGTGCTATTCTTCACGAGCAAGGTGAGTGTGCTTGTTGGATTTTGTTTTGTTTTAGAGACAGAATCCACAGCCCAGGCTGACTTCAAACTTGACATATAGTAAAGGATGGCCCCAAACTCCTTACATATCTGCCTTTACCGCCCCAAAGCTGGGATTCTTGGTGTTTACAATACCTGGATATTTGTAGGGTACTTAATACCTGGGAGTTAAACGCTGGTGAGTCTTCTGAATACTGAGCTCATACTGATTCACTCTTGTAAAGAACTGGGAAGAGACGGCAGGGCTATCGTTCAGTTTGACTCTGTCAGCTCCACAGGGGGGATCGCTGTGAAGGGGCATCACAGGAGACACGGCCATTATCTCATTTAATTTTTGCAACAACTCTGGAAGGGAGCCTTCTGATCCTCTTCTTATAAATGCAGCAGCTTGGAAGTAGGCAAAGTGATCTCTCTGTCCCAAAGGTCACATCACAATTTGGCAGTGAGGCTGGGAATGAAGCTAACTTAATCTGTTTGACAGTTTGGGCCCTTCCTACAAACCACCACAGAGCCCTGCTACATCCCAGGTCTCTCCTGTCTGGTGGTAAGTCCTGCTCAGTGACTGTTGCCTTGGCCTATGTGTACTTATTATTGCTGCACCTTAAATCCTACTGGGTTTCAATAACCCCCTCCCAATGGCCCTACACCTGTGTCAGATTACGGCCGCACCCTTCAAAGCCGAGTCCGTAAGCTAAAATGGCAGAAGGGAGGCGCTGAGCATTCTGGGGCAGTTATCGCACATGAACCCACGGAGCCTCCTGGATCTTGGTAACATCACTGTTGCCTAGAACCCAAGAAATCCTCCAAAGAGAAAAAGTAACAGAATCCCTGTGAGTGTGTGGGAAATTATCCTAGAACTCCGGACCTCGGCCAGCCTTCTGTTTGTTGAGAAATGATGAACCAGCCCCTCCAGGAATCCAGCCAGGAGGCTCAGGACCTAAGTGTTATAACAGGCCCATCTGTCAATGGTCAGAAAAGGCTTCTTTTCATTCTTCTCCAGGGAAAGTAAAATCATTTTCTAGAATAACAACCAGAAAAAAAACAAAACAAAACTCTCAAAACCAAACCGGGTATCCCCACTTTCACTAAGTATTTCCTTTACCCTTCAGAAATGGCACCTCATAGGTTCTGTTTTGACATGTGAAGACGTGCAGTGCTGGAGCCCTCAGCTCTAAAACTTACAGCAAACCCCACCGCAATTTCAGATTTCTTTGTAAGGACAAATTGAATTGACTTTGGTTGATAGCTCAGCAGCTCTCTTTAAACAATGCTGCAGTAGCTGTTAGCTTCATTTGACCGTTAGCCAAATAAGAGTCAGAGTAAGTTAAGAGAATATGAAGTTCTCAGAGTCAATATCATAATACTGTCATGGCAATCTCCTAACACTGGGTTCCTCCTCTTTCCAGATAAGAATAAATCTAAGAGCCTTGCTACACAGTTATTGGACTTGGATGCCTGCTATTGAGTAAATGCAACAAAGGGGAGCAAGCGTCTGCAGTGGAAAAGCACACAAATACACTGAGATATAAAAGTGGGGAGTGTTTGGATATGGGGCCCTTCAGTGTGGAAGGCTGTACATGATAGCATAATGGGAGCACAGTTACAATAAACATGAGCATAGCCACAGCATTTCACCCAGTGCTGAACCACAGTCAGGACAAGGTCAGGTCATGAAGAACATCTGTTGGTTTTCAGCATCCAGTATTATTAAGTCAAGGAAGTAAAGACTATTTTTGTAAAAGTGCCAAAAAGTGCTATTGGTGAAGTTAAAATCATATTGTACTAAAAAGTGAATGATTAACCACTATGAAATTTGTCCTGTCCAAACACACATTTCCAGAGGGTTCCAGGTGGCAGCACTAAAACTGCTGAGCATCTCAGAATATGTGATTAACTGCCGATGTTCATCCACCAACAACCCATGCACCATCTACGCCCACCTTCCAGTGTCCCATGGCAACGGGTGACAGTGTTAGCATCTATTCCAGAGTACCCTCTCTGTGAACAGTCAAGAACTGACTTTGATTCGGTCATTGATAGGACGGATGGGTAGGAACTGGCATTGCCCCAATGCCACAGATCGTTTTCCATATTCCCATGATCCCCATTGCCAAATGGCAGGCTCAGCTTTACTGCAGCAGGAAAAGGAATTTGTGGGAAGGGAACTCTGTATAAGCAAATTGCAAAGAATGCTTCTTATCAAGATAAACAGGCCACGTAGTGATATTTAGAATCTTTTGGGGTCTTTCTTATGTAGTGTAGGCTGGCTGTGAGTCTGCAATACTCCTGGGTTTGTAGATGTGTGTTGCCATGCATGGCTCACATCAGTTATTTTTGAAAGCATGTCTCATTATTTAAACCTTGAGGGAAGGGACTTTATTTTCCCCATTCAGGAATCCCTAGAATGCACTAAATGCAACCATACATGCATGAGCACATACATACAAAGAATGATATAAGGAGAACTTAATGTATGTCTGCTTTTCTTCAAACAGAATCATCAAAAGGAGATTAGAGATGTGACTTTGGAGTCTCTTAATTTACCAAAGTTTTTAAAGGTCTTTTGTTTGGGAATAGTAAGTAGACAGTAAGTGAATATCAATCTACTACTTAGATGGGTTTAACATGCTATTCACTATACCAAAATCACATGGGTAAATTATCTTCAAAATGTCAAGGGCACTAATGAAAATTTAGTTCTCTCTACCTCCTCTGAATTAAAAGCTTCCTTTTGACATTTCAGACACCTTTTGCACCTCAGTCTCTTTGTTACCTCAGATTGGACAAGTTGTTCCTCCCTGAAAATGCAGCAACCTCCTTGTAATTTCCATTGGGAAGGGACAAAGAAATGCCACAGAATGGGTGGCATTTGAGCACTGACACAGAAGAAACAACTTGTGATCAAAAGAGTAGCAATTTAGATAATGTTTTCCTGAAACTTCCAGAAATGGGTCCTCCTAGCCTTAGGGAAAGGATGTACTCCCTGTGTCCATAGGCAGTGCTCCCCCCCAAATCTATCAAACATTTTGAGAGCCAGGGAACCTTCTCCAGTTTGGCCAGCAAGCCTCCAGCTGCATTTCCACCTCTCCTAGTCTGAGAAAATTAGAGTCAGTGAGTGGGAGATCTCACCCTCATTGCTTCAGCAAGAAGACATCTTGAGAGTAGCCACCAGAGGAAGCCAGAGGCATCCTGAAGGCTCCTCAAGTTGCCTTCCCAAGAGCCTACCTAGAAGTCCAAAGAATTCTTCTCACTTATTGTCACCCTTGAGACCCCAAACAAAGCCTCCTTCAAACCCTAAAGGAACCACCAATGCAGCCAACATAGTCTAGCCACAAACAAAGCCAACTGATGAGGATGTCCTTGCTGTCCCTCAGCCTGTCAGGAAGACGTCCCTTCCACAGACGAAGAAGCCACTCTGCCTGGCTTCACAGCACAACACATAGATTCTCAGGCAAGGCCTCTGGTTTGTAACTGAAAAGATCTCAGGATTGCCACAACACCCAAAGACAGGAGGCCCTTCCACGAGAGATGACACAGGTAAATGTGTCAGAACACCCACCCTTTAGTAGTCCTGCCCTTTCCAGTCAAACAATGGCATTTCAGATAGAAAGAAAATAGGCCAAATCTAGCTCACTCTCTCCTGTGTCCTTGAAGATACTTTAAGTAAGGCCTCTGATGGTCTTTAAGGCACTGTATAGCAATGGATGGCCCTCTTGCAAATAGACAGCACTTAAAGATACTCTGGTGGCAGATTTAAAGGAGGAGAAAGAATCCATTATTCAAGGCTCTTATTCCCCAACCCACCTTTACCCTCAAACTAATCCAGAGCATTTTAGCTTCAAGTGTGAAATGACTCGCCTCTTCTAGATGAGTCTGAGCAAGAAGAAAACAATTATTTTTGAAGTCTCTTTCAGGGAAAAGAGCTACATCATCAGCCCAGGCATGTGTGCATTTTTTTTTTTTTTAATTACAGAACTGTAACAGCTATTAGCTCTTTAGGCTTCCATCTGTCTCTCTTTATGTTCCCACATGTAAGTCTGTTTGCTACACTTTCAAAAAGCAAACTAAACAAAGCCAATCACTCTACTATTGAGGCTACAAGTTTCTTGACATTTGGAGTCCTCTTTAAAGTGGAGCATCTCGCCCTGCTTGTAGGGGACAGGGTATATAACAGTCACAAGAGCTCATGAGTTTTGTTTTGAATTCTCAGTGTGTTGGCCCTGTGACTTAATTAGCATCCATTTAGTAAATGGTATTATCTGGTAGAGGAAACAGAATGGCCAAAAATATCCACCAGCTTTTCAAAAGGAAATTCAAAGGACTGGGGATAAGAGGAACAAGATGTCCCGCTTAAATGAGCATGACCTTTAAAACACCTCCAATAACAGTCTGTGGCCTCACCTACAATTACAATGCAAGTGGAGCAGCCAGCTCTGAACTTGCAGCACCCCCTCCCCCCATTGCTTTGTCTTCTCACCCGGGGAGAAAGAGTTTCTGTGGCAGGGAAGGACAACTCTGTGCCTAATCTTCCCCTCTTGATTTATCATATTAGCAAGAAAGCCCGATTTCATTTGGAAAATCAGTCAACATGACATCAGCTCACATGTAGAAGCAGTAGAGGAAAATAAAAGTTATTGTGTCTGGTGTATCTGTTTGCTATTATAACAAATCATCTGCACACATTGAAATAATAGCCAATGATCATATGCTGTAAGCCTGTGGGTCCACTGGGGCTTACATGGTCTAGGCTGGGTTCAAATAGGCACGTCAGCTCCTTTTTCTTACAATGATGGGAAATAGAGTCCTTGTGTCCCTTGTACCTTTTCCTGGAACAAAGGACACATTCTTCTTACAGTGATGGGAGACATTTAAGAGCACAGTGGAGACATGCAAAGCTTCTTTCACTTGGGCTCTGACTCTCATTTAATTTTATTGAGCAAGCCACTTGGCTGAATCAAGGTCATGGACTACGTGTTACCGACATAAGAAGAGCACTAAAATAGTGTGTAGCAAAATGGGTTGCAGTGTGAAGGGCATTCACAGAGAAGCAAGTAGGGAGGCTTTGTGGACTAAGACACAGGTAAATGTGTCAGAACACCCACCCTTTAGTAGTCCTGCCCTTAGCCCTGGAATGGCTAAGGTTCACAGAGTTCTACCTGTCTCACCTCATCATCAGTCTGTCCCTGCTGCTGAAAGGGAGACAGCATTTTCATGAGAATGAACACACTGTTGTCAAAAGGAACAGTAGTTAAATATACCCAAATTAACTAGGTCATGTTAACCAAATGGCAAGGCATTTGAAAAAAGGAAGGAATCAGACAAAAATAATTGCTAATACCTCCCCAAGCAGGATCCAAGTGGGGTTACCTTTTGAGGGCAACACACCCAGAGTTAAGATCCTGGGATGTAAAGCATTAGTTTGGATTGTCTCCAGGTCTTTCTGGCAATAGATCTTTGGCCATGTTCTTCAGAACTTTGGGTTATATTCACCATGAAGTAGAGCTACAGTTAGAATCTGTCTGTCCATTTCAGCTTCTCCTGATGTTGTGACAAAGTGCCTTGACAAAAGCAACTTAAGGAAAATGGCATTTATTTTGGCTCACAGTTCCAGGCTACATTCCATCGTGGCGGGAGACATTCTGGTACTCTGTTTGCTTCTCCTATTGTTCAGTCAGGACCCTCACTCACAGAGTGGTGTCACCGCAGGCCATTAGGTCCCACCTCAGTTGACCTGACCCAGATAATCCTTCACAGACTTCCCTAGTGGCAGGCTTCCCAGGTGTTTCCATATCCTGTCACTGATTGTCAGTGGTAACCATCGCAACCTCACAACCTTTTGTGTTGTTTTATTAAATACTACAACTCAACTAGTAGCTATTGTAGCTATTGTTTGTTTTTTTGTTTGTTTGTTTGTTTTGGAGAGCCCATTCCTTTATTCAGCTCTTCCTTATGCAGGTGAGTGATTGAGTTGTTCTAAAATATGACATCAGAGCTAAGTGGCTGGTCATGGAAAAGCTCATCGGCTGTGTTGGAACATCAAGTACACTACAAAATTATACATACACAACTTTTTTTTCAAAGCTTCCTATCCTGGTGTTGTTTTTTACATAGGGAAAGCAAGGCACAAGGGAACAGCATGTCAAGGTCATCACAGCATGTGATGAGGGTCGCAGTTGAGAATCTGGGATTTGAGCCCTCAATTGGATTGTGCTACTGTGAGTCTCCTATGGCTGCTATGATGAATTACCCAAAACTAGATAAGTGAAAGAAATAGCCATTTATCACTTCTCAGTTCTAGAAGCCAGAAATCCGAAATCCAGTAGGCAGACCTATGAGCCTTCCTGTGAAGGCTCTAGGGAGGGAGGAAGTTGCTCTATCTAGCTCCCGTCATCAGGGCTTCTCTTGACGGGAGGTCACAACTCCTGAATTGTCCTGTTTTTCTCTAGAAAGCCTTCTCACTTACCTGTGTCTCTTCCCTGTTGTCTCTTATATAGGAACTTGGCATTGGCTTTAGAGCCCTCCCAGACCATCTGAAGTAATCTCACGTCAGGAGTGTTCATTCAGTTGCATCTGCAACCTTCTTCCGAAAGTAAGATCACAGTCGAAGGCTGAGCACGTGAGTGAGCGTATGGGTGAGCATGTGGACATGTCTTTGAGGGCAGACTACCATTCAACCCATTGTACTTCTTTCTCTAAGGATGTAGCCATCACTGCATCCATTTTTATTTCTTTTATTTTTGAGATTATAATATAGACACATTGTTTCAACCTTTAATTTCCTCCCTTCAACCCTTGCCATATACCTCTCCTTGGCTCTCTCTTTTTTCTCATGACCTTTTTTTTCATTAATTGTTATTACTTGTATGGATGTATCTGTATACATGTATGCATCGTTAAGTAGGTTGTATTTAGGAATGTATGTACACACATATGTGTTTATATATATATGTGCATATATATTTAGAAATGTATATATATGGATATGTATATATGTGTATATATACATAGGTGTGTGTGTATATATATATATATATTCACATCCATATATATGTATATGCAACCTACTCAGTCTGTATGATGTCACTCATAGATATGTTTTCAGGGCTGACAATTTGGTACTGGATAACCAGTTGGTGTGCTCTTCACAGAGAAGACTTGTTTCACTCTCAGCAGTCCTCAGTTGCCTGTAGTTCTTCGTGTGGGTTGAGGTCTTGTGGGCTGCCCGCTCTCTTCATTCTAGCATACTTATTGTTGCTGTCCTTTTTCAGCTCGTGTAAACATGAGCACGTCACCTTACTGAGACTTTATGCATGTTGCTTCTGACATTCCTAGGAGACACAGTCTCAGAATAACCTCCCTGATCTTCTGGCTCTTACGGTTTTCTGCCTCCTCTTCCCCAATGTTGCCTGAGCTGTGGGTGCAGGAGTTGTTTGCAGATGTGTTATTTGTACTGACCTTCACAGCTCTGCATTTTGATTGGTTGTGGGTCTCTGCAATTGGTATCCATCTGTTGAACAGAGAACTTCCTTGATGAGGGGTGGGGACTGTATTTATCTGTATGTAGAAGAAACTATAGCCATTTAATTTTTTTCTCCATTATAGTGACTTAAAGCCTTCCTTTTCTTCCTCTGTACATAACATAGGAATCCAACATATATTCTTGAATTCTGAGTTCTGACCCTATGGATCACTAATGAGAAACTAAATCTTTATCCATCTTTCTAAGCTTCGGTTCCACTAGCCTAAAATGTCCACTTCTTATGGTGCTTATGAAAATCAAAATGATCATGCGATCACAATGTTTAGTAGCATCTCTACAGAGAGTCAGGGCTCAATTAAGCCAGACAATTAAATTAGAAGAGTATTCACCAAGAATGACCTATTGTTTACAAAATGTGCGTGTGACTGGTGTTCATGTGGGTTCTGGCTGCAGAAACTTTTCTAGCACACAAGAGCAGTTTTCTTGCTGAGTGTTGATTCTTGAGTACAGGGTCTGCTCGGAGGTGTAGCAGATCTCTGGGATTCTCTGAATTATTCTCTGACTTTGCTCACACACACCAGGAATCTTCCCACCTGCAATGCAAGACAAACTAAGAAAATGTCCTGCTACCAGAAGGGAGGTAGGACTTTCCCAGCAGCCATGGAGCTGTCTTCCATGGAAATGTCTTTGGATCGGACCAGCTTGAGACATAAAAACCCAGGGTTAGTGTATATGTGGCTAAATTGCGGCTTCTGGGTAGAAAAGGAAGGAGGACACACAGGAAGTATTAAGGCCTAGAGGGTTGCCCCATTTGGGTGAGGATCCCAGTAATGCACCTCTCTAGATACAAAAATTTGTCCTCAAGCAGACAATCAGCCAAGCCAAGTGTCTGACAGAACAACACATGGGCTTCTCAAAAATAACTGTTTAGTTGCATTTTCCCAAACAAGAGAAGGTTTAAATAATATATTGTAACATACAAAACTAAATGGGTTGCTGGACACACCCTCATATTTTGCATTTATTAAGTGGCTTGTTTTCAAGTTTAATCTTGTCATGAGGAAATCAGGTACTTTAAAATTTCGTTTCCTTCCTCTTTATGCAGACTGTACCTACCCAAATAAAAACGGTTTGTTGGGGAGAGTGGGTACAAATTCGGAGCTCACTTTAATGGTTATCTCCAGTGGGTGATGATCCCAGACCTGAACATATCCATGTCTCTTTTTAAAAGAAGACATTTTAGTGTCTAGGACAGCAAAAAACCGTCAGTGACACACCCATAACCCTAAGTTCAACTGATGTTACTGCAGCTGTTTGCATTAAGGCTACAGATCTCAGTCCTTTCCAGAGCACCGAGGAATCTAATCCACTTCAGAGCTTGAGGGAAAAAAGACAGTGTTCTCTGTACCAGTCTGTGTGTCTTCATGTTCCTGGACTCTGGTAGTCTTCCTAATTGCTTCCCTACATCTCTGCTTGATTACAATGTTCTGCCCAGTTCTCAAACCCCAAAAGACCAGGAATAAATAGACTCTGATGTAAATACATGAGGTTCTTTTTATTATAAATCATTACAAGCTGCAGCTTGGGCTCACACCCCCCATGGCCGAAGCAGTGAGAGTTGAGAGCTCCGTACTCAGGTTAGTTGGGTGATTTAAAGATTCTGGTCCATCCCAGCATGCCCAAGGCAGGGGCAATTCCTGCCTGGCAAGCATCTATTGGTCAAAATGTTGCATTGTGAATTGATTGGCTATAGGAAGGTCCTCAAACCATTAATGATCTGATGTCCCTCGCTAGGAGGGAATGGGCCAGTTTCCTAGCAACTGTATCTCTAGTGCTGTATCTCTAGTGGGGAAAGAATGCAGTAAGGCAGGTTCTTCCCCTCAGGGCATTCCTGGACTTCTCCACCCAGCTAGTCTTAGTTCTGGCCTTAAACTTTAATAATAATAGCTGCTGATTTTAATCTTTTGGTCTCTCAACAACTGTGGTTCTTGATATTTTTATTTGTCTATCTTCATTTTTTACTCTTCAAGAAAAATTTTTTTTCACATCTATCCACACAGATTGTGTTATGCCAGTTGCAACCCCACCCTTCCACAATGGGTATCTTTGTACTTTGACTGCCAAGGTGAAAAGCCAAGGTCGTGGCTCAGGGACTGCATAAAACAGATGTCCTCTCTCTGCTCCATATGGACAAAGTCAACTCAATACTGACCTGTGTCAATATTCTAAATGGATATCTTAGCTTAGAAAAAACTCCAGAGAGAAGTGGGTAGGAGTAATGTCAAAATGTATTTTGAGTTTGTATATACATACAATTATTCATATTAGGATCCAAAGTGTAAAACTAAAATTATCTGAAGACTGCCAGTGTTTTATTGCATAGTCTAACATTTCTGGTTCTTCAATAAGCTCATTTGAATACTACTCTAGCCCATGCTAAATGATTTAATTCTCTGATATGTCAGCTCTAGTACAGAAATATTTATAAGAGGAAGAAATAGAGTAGGAGAAGAGAGGGAGAGATGAGGGAGAAAGGAAGGGAAGAAGAGGGAGGAGGGGGCTGGAGAAGACCTTCTGGAATGAATAGGGAGATGTCTAAAGGAACTGTCTGGGATGGAATTTAGAGAGGAATCACTGAGGCAATGAAGACAAAGAGAAGAGGAAATGTAAGATGCAGAGTGAGCTTGGAGACTAGCATTCAGCAGCTCGTTATCACCAGAGCACAGAGTGCAGGCTTTGTTATAGTTCCATTTACTGAACATGTTTACTGAGCCCTTACTGAACAGTGGGATTTAGAGGATCCAGGAGCTTAGGATAATGCAGAATTAAGACAGGAACCTACAAAAGTGACCTTTGAAAGGAAATCACCTTCCACAAGGGAGAACAACAAGAGAGGATCATTTCATTTCTTCCTACTCGTCTGCTTGAGAAACACAGAGAAGGGGCAGGTAAAAGCAGATTCCAAAACTCCAGGGAGTGGAGCTAATTGAAGAAATCTGAGCCTAACTTCATTTGCATAGTCCTCACTGTGGCCTTAGTGCCAAGGGGTCTGAATCTCCCGGATGAGCAGCTGTAGACCCAGGAAGAGGGGAGCAGTGCTCTGCATCCCAGCAGGGAGGTATAAAGCACCTCGGATGACAGGCCAGTCCCTGTTCTCGTAAACTACAAAGTAACAAATACAAGAAGAAGGCACATGGGGCTGGAGCATGCATGACTTGGATATACGGTTTATATTTTTGCTACATTTTACATTTTTGCTATGCCTATACAACATAAAGGGTCCCCGAAGTATCTCAACTTTCCTAGTAATACTCCTCATTTTTCTCAAAAATAAAAAACTACTGACTTCAGACAATCGGCTTTAAATTGCTGGGTGCACTGGGGTCACCTCCATGCATCCTGCTCATTTCTGTGTGCACCATCTGCGAAAACGCCTGGGCTCGAAGGCTTTCTTCTAGTCTCTGAGGCAGAACAAACAGGGCGCTGTTTGTGTTGCCATTTCCATCTATCCCCTTTCACTCTGGGTGAATTAAGATTGCACATGGTCAATAAGAATGAAAAGGCTGTGCTTGTGTTCTCTATGCCTCAAGACTGAAGGAGCCTGACTTTTCCTGAGAGCACAGTTGATGGCAGCCACACCTAAATGGACTTGTCTGAAGAATGACATTCCTGCACCCTAGCTCTCAGCTTTCCTCCCAAGCACAGGTTCTACTAGTGCAAGCAGGATTCAGCTGTGTTGCTGAATCTGCCTGGATTTGAAGTGCTCCCCAGGGACCTTCTAGTGTCTAATGGGGTTGCTGATTGTCAGTGCCTGCTGCTGCTGCTGCAGAATCCAGGTCCTATTCATTCTGTCTACATTCATTGTGCACTTGCTGTGGGGCAGAGATTGTTACAAGCAAGAGGGACTTTCCAAATGACTAAGATTGGTTAGAACTCAGGAATGGATGGACCCATTTGAATGGAAGCCTCACCTAGAACAGTTATAAGACATGAGTTACCAGAACCAGCTGGTGCATTTACAGAGATAAGGTCTGGGCCTCCCCTCAGAATGTTCTCTTGTCAAATTATTCATCCCAAGTCTAGCAGCACCTACAACAGGTGCGCCAGGAAAGGTGAGCTTCTGGGATCAGAGTGCCCTTGTGGGCACAGTGGCAGCTCATCTGCACTTGCCATAAGACTTACAATTGCCCACTCCTGATCTTCAGCCTCACAACAGTGTCTTTCAACCAGGGTGGCATCATGTGGAAGTAGAAGCAATGGTGACAGATGGAGGAATCATGAATGTAGCCATGGCACTGGGTCATCAGCTTTGAAAGAATGTAACACTTGGATTTTTGAGACACTTTCCTCATGGTTCTAGTGGCAGAAACAGGAAAGTCCTTAAGAACCAGGAGACTGAAATTGTTTCCATATTGGTGGGTTTTAAGCCAGTTTTTCTCTTGGCCCATCTCATTTCACAAAGTAATTCTTATATGGACACACAATGTATATGATAGACCTAGGTGAAGTTGAATTGATTGAATCTACAGTGACTCCCAAGACGGGAGCATGTCCTTTGTTGCTTCAAAATGCATTTATGCCATCCACAACCAGAGCAGTAATTCCCCAGGGTTGGTCTCAAGCCAGCAGCTTCCACATGGGCTGAGAATTTGTCAGAAATGCAGATGCCATGGCCCTATCACATACCTTCAGAACCATAAACGCCGGGGTTGGTGTCAAGCAACTAGACTTTGTTGCTGGACCAGGGATCACCTGAGAAGCTCTGTAGGGGATTCTGATGCCAGCAGACAGATGTCACCACAATAAAGAACAAGGTCGTGGTTGCTGCGTGGGGCCCCCTTATGTGGTACAAGCTGCCTAGCGTAGTCGTAAAGAAACTAGAAGACATGCAACCTCCTCCACCACAGGCCTCCATGCCCTCTTCAAAGGCATGTAGTTTAGGGTCTCAGATCCCAGAGTCATGCTCTAAAGCAGTGTGCAATCAACAAGGACTCATTTAAATCCTCTCAATACTTAGAAAAATTTCACAAGGCTCCAAATTACCCTCAAAGTTTAGAAACACAGGGGAGAATTTTATCAAGGGTCAGAAGGTCCAGTCATGGCAGCTCAAATTGGAGGTGATAATTTACCACTGGTCATCTGAGGAAAAGTGTGATTCTAATTGGTCTCTAAGGGAGATTAGTGTAATACCCAAAATTAACCTATAAGCCCCAGGAACCAGGTAACCTCCTGGAATGCCGGGAATTGTAGTTCTCCAGAAATAACTAAGCTTCATAAGAAAGTACTATGGCCTATATTAGCCCCTGCAACACCCTCCCTGCTTGAGGCCATCCCAGCTGGGAAATTCCTATGAGTAGTCCTGCACCAAAGTCCAACTTTTGGTCAGTATTTACTATTTAATAAAGTTTGCTTTAAATTAGGCCCAAAATGGTTTTTCTGTGAATCTCAGGACTAACACTCCATCTAACTGAAGATCAAATATGTGCCTAAAAGGAACAGGGGGTAATTAGGCAGTCTGATCAGGTCCTGTCCAGATGGCAGTAAAAACACTCAAGCATGGCCTTTTCAGGGAGCACTTTTCAGCTAATGACTTCTCTGGGTGAAGCATTACAAAGCCATTCCTGCTGAATCCAGAAGTCAGACTAGAAGATACATGTTTTGTAGGTTAAATGGTCAGAAAATGATGCTAAGAGGCTCTACCCAGCTTTTTATTTGTTTGTATTCTGAGACAGAGTTTCTCTGTGTACCCCTGGCTGTCCTGGAACATACTCTGTAGAGCAGGCTGACCTTGAACTCAGAGATCCAAATGCCTCTGCCTCCTGAGTGCTGGGATTAAAGATGTGGGCCATCACCATCCTGCTCTGATCAGCTTTTTATTAGTAGCATATATGGCATAAAACCCAAGAGCCCAGGATGGAATCTCTGTTTCCTGGTCATCAAGAGAATGAATGATTGTAGACTGACTTCCTTCTCAACTCACAGTAATACCTAGGAACACAGGCATGATGGCCAGTAGTGGCCCCGTCATAAAGCTGAGTCACATGTTGACATTTTTTGTTTCAGGAGTATTGTGCAACAGCATTTAGGGGCAACGAGGTCTGGTCAGACAATAGCCATTGCCTGGCATTTGTTGTCAGTGGGGGGAGGGTGTGACTAAGAAGGTCAGGCCATCCAGGCCCAGCCTGCTATAATTTTTTTTTGTCTTAAATGAACGATTCACATACTTCCTGCAGTGCATAGACTTCTTCATCACTGATGGAGAAACAGAAGCCCAGTAAAGAAACAATATCATATTACCCAAGGGTGAAAGACCACCAGTCTTTAGCTTGTGACACTGTATCATCCATTGATTAACCAAAGTGTAAAAGTTCATTCTGGAACTCTCGGGGAGAGGAGAAAGCCAGCAATGAATTCCACTCAGCTCCTTTCCCTAAAGGGAGCTTTGATAAAGCCCTACAGTGATCCTTCCCCTGTTACTATAAGTAATGATGTATTTTCTTATGTGTTGCCCATTAGAATCCAAAAAAGTCAAGATGGCCTTTTGCAAGAGAGGAGTGGTGTCACATATTGTCAGTTTGTTTTTAATTAAACATCTTGTAACTAAGAAAGTAAGAGCAAGGGAGCCTCTTCACTCCTTTGTATGAAGGCAGATGGCAGGGGAAATAGAGATGAGATCATTCTATCCATAGCATCAGCTCCAGAACAGGATGGATAATGCCATTTCACGAAGCAAAACAGGGCTAATTGCCAGTGGGTGATGAGTTCTGAAAAAAAAAAAAAAAAAGAAGAAGAAGAAGAAGCAATTTTAACAGAGTGACATTTTGCAACGTGAATTTTATAACTTGATTTTTAAAAGGCTTAGAAAGAGCTCACTTGACCTGAATTTGCACAAGTGTATACAGCCCAGGTTGCAATCAGCCCCATGCATGTTGTGAACATTAAAAAATTAATGAGGTATTACAAAAGCAGGTTCCACAAGTGCATGTCTATCTCTCAGACCATCAGATCGGTCCTGGTGGATGTTCTGATTCTTTCATGCTGCTGTCATTTATTGAAGAGTAATCAACCTACATCATCGTAGGCCCCAGGTCTTTATGACTTAAGACAAGGAGGTCCTCAGACAAGCCAAACATTTCCTTCTTGTCTGCTGTGGGCAGAGAAAGGGAGCTGGACTCCACCCTATTGTTTTCTGGAGACAAGAGAAGGGCTGGTGCTGCATTCCCCTGCAAGTAGCATTTGCAGTACATACACAGTAGGGCCTTATAGGAAGGTACTGTACCCCATTTTGTTAATTAATTCAAAAGAAGAAATAAACATTTGTTGTAGCAAAAAAGGGGGGGCTAAAGTTTATTATTAAACGTTTATAATTATTATAGCAGTATTATTAAACCCACTATCAAATCAATAAAAAATATAGACAGACACCTGATAGAATTTTAGATAAGCCATATTTTACCTGGGGCTGGGCAGATATTTCCACCTAAGCTATCTTGTTATCTCTCTCAGTCCTCACCCCATGCCATCTGCTTTAGTCATTTCTGTCTGTGCTGCTTCCCATCCATAATCTCCAAATACTTGCTTCTGTTCTACATCTGGGCCACTACTGTCCATGCAGAACTTCAGGGTTCCTCCTCCCAGCGAACTAGGTTGTTTACCTATCCCATGGCAACTCTGTTTCTCCTTTCCCCTCCCCCAGTCTCTTTCCCATGAGCCTTCTGTCCTCCAAGCCGGAGAACCTTAGCTCTGCCCCTCACTCTGTCTTGCCCCTCATGTCTCTCCTGCCCAGGGTATGTGGGTGTCGGCAACATAGTTAACAATCAAATACAAAGCACCAGAACAAGCTGCTACAAACACCTGGGGTTCTGTGCCCAGCTGCTTTACCCCTTGTTCCAGGACCTTGGCCACCCAAACTCCCAGCTTCCCAACTCCCAGCTTCCAGCCTTTTCCTCCGAAGCGGGGTGAAGTCATCATGTCTAATCTACACTGTCTGTGATAAGGGAGCTGTTCCCAGAGCTGGGTGCTTGCAACAATTTATCAGTATTAGTCATATTGATACCAATAATGGTAGTTTTGATTAGAACTTGGAAAACTGCTTGTTCTTTTAGCCAGGAGTATGAATGACTTTCTCCTCTTCTTCTCCTCCTCCTCCTCCTTCTTCTTCTCCTTCAGCATGTATGGGACAGGGTCTATTACTATGAGCTACAAATGTAAAGTGATGATAATATGGCAACTCCATGGTCACTGGGGCTGCTGTTCATCACTCATTCACAGACACGTGATTTTTTTTCCTGCCAGCTCTGACATAGGGTGGTCTCTCCCAGTGTCTTCTCATATAAAAACAGGATGAGCATAAAGAGGAGGTCATTTCTACCCCAGACATCCTGAGGCTTCTCCAGAGCAGCAAGCTCTCAGGGATGCATTGAGCTAGATGCATTGAGCTTCCTGTGTTATCAGGAAGAAAGGACCTTTACTAAGAAAAATGGCACCCTGCTAATTGTTGGGGTTGATTGCTCCCTTCCATCAAGCCCATACAAAGTGTGTGCTGAATACTGTATGTAGGAGCGCTGGGCTTTATCACGGTGCTGAGTGAAAAGGTCAGACTGGTGTGTAAATGGCAGGGAGGATGCTAAGTTGTTTGTATTCTAGGGTGAAGGTGTAGTGATACACAAAGGAAGAAAGATGAAATCCCTTACATAAAATGGTATCAAGCACACACAGAGGGCTGACTGTAATAAAACTGTCAAGTGTTCTGAGCAAAGAAGAAAACATCATGTCTTGGTGCTTCCATTTTTAAATATTAAGGTGTACTTCCTTTCTTTGTCTAAATTATTTATTTAAATTATTTAAACAATTTCTATTTATCTAAGTGATAATCTCATCAATTCCCATATATCTAATAATATATATAGTATACTCCATTATACATTTTTATTTTTTCCTTTCTTTCCAATATCAATAATAATATTAGTAATAAAATTAATATTATGCTATTATACAAATAGGAAATTGCTGTAGGTGCTATTTCTTAACTCCATTTTATTTGGGGTTCCTTAATGCCTCTACCTCCCTTCCAATTCCCTGACCCTAGGTAGGAGTGAAAGAAAGTTAAAAGGGACAGGGGAGGTAGATCTCTTTAGACTTAGCTCCTGCTGATTAGGGTCGTGAGGTTCTTTGGATCAAAACAGTCTCATAGTCAGGATATCTAGCAGTCTTGGTAACCAGCAAACCAGCAAATTCAGCAGCTTCTCTTCTCAGAGAAGCATTGTCCTCTCTCTCTGAGTTCTGGAGTTTATATCCTCTCAGAGTCCTCAGGATTAAACTAACCGCAGCTGGCAAAGACCATACTCCCCTCTGAGCCACATGAGGAGATTATCAGCTGTGGACAAACTAAGGCAGTTCCATATCCCACACTTGGGATTAAAACATAAATCTGCTTACATAACATAACTGAGTTTTTTAAGGAACCAAAACTTCCACTGCACATTGCTTCTGGTCACACGTGTCCTTACTTATGTATGTCATAATTTAAGTGCATGGACTCATAAATTCTCACCATAGTTTTTCAATCACCACAGAAGTTCACATTCAGCCTTCATCTTCTGGTTCACTCCACTTTTGTGTCACCACTGCCTACTGCAAGGTCAATACCACCTTACTCTTAGATGTTGAACTCAAACCCCAGAATCAACGTTCCTTCTTCCTCTGTGTCTTTGCAAATGTCCAGCAAATTCTTCCCATTACCTCTCCTAACTAAAACCATCACTGTGGAAGCAACAGGCACTAGTTGGGTCTGTGACTTTAAAAGTTAATGTGATCCCTGGGGACATCTATCCCTCTTCTTCCTGGAACATCCACCTTTCAGATGAGGAGGTTGATCAACCAGCAGAGGCCACAGTGGGCACACTTCAGGTTGCAAATTTGGCACACATTTTTCTCCCAAACTTCTGCGCTGCCTCCACTGCTTTATTCTCTTCTGCAGCTGGCTGCTGATTATTTTCCTCACAGTATGCAGTCGCTGTGATTTCAGTCATAAACAAAAGGCCTAAGTCCCAATTTCTGTAGGAGGTCCCCAACTGGCTCCAAGATTCCTTTGTTATTGTGAAAGCTGCTGTCAACAATAGGCTTCCTCTGTGAGTCCTTCAATCCCACCAGGGAGGCCCACAACAACCCCTCTGTACACTGGAGACTGTTAAAGGATCCTCTCCTCAGAGGACCCCTTACCCGTGACAGAAGATGGTCTGGGAATTTCTGTTTATCTTCACAACAATGATTAACTTGCTCCAAACCATTCAGATCTATGTCAGCGTCGTGTGTCCTGAAAACAACAGAACAAGTTGGGCTATTATGATAAACATTCAACTGAAATACTGCCAA
Source organism: Psammomys obesus (assembly GCF_907164565.1). Taxonomy (NCBI): domain Eukaryota; kingdom Metazoa; phylum Chordata; class Mammalia; order Rodentia; family Muridae; genus Psammomys; species Psammomys obesus. The sequence continues at coordinate 12,980,703 of NW_026596091.1, read as the reverse complement.
GGTAATTTGCAAAGCTTTCCACACTGTTATTTGATGGCTCCTTCCTGGTACAGTTGGTAATATGTACTCTTTAAGTGGGTAGTTCAGACTGTTGGAATAGAATACTAAATACATTTGTAAACTACTAACAATATGTTGTTTAAAGAGCAAATTACAGAAGGCCATGTAAACATAGCATTTAAAAATTATGAATTATGTCACAAAAATGTGTCAATGATTAAATGGCTGGGATATTTAAGTTTTGCTGTATTTCTTTCTTGCTTCTCACATTTTCTGCAATATTTTCCGGCAATCAGATATCTTAAAGATTTTTTTAAAAAGATATGCTACGGGTTTATGTATATGTGTGTGGATACATATTTGTGAGTACAAGTACTCACAGGCCAGAGACATCTGGTCACCTGGGAATCACAGGTGGTTGTGAACTATTTGGCATTCAATGCTGGATTAAACTCAGGTTCTCTGCAAGAGCAGTACATAATGTTAACTGTTGAGTCATCTCTCTAGCCCCAAATAAAAAGCCTTAAACAAGTATTATTAATAATATTACAACAACAATAAGTGGTGGTCCTATACTTGGTTTTCTTTCATGAGTAAAATGGAAGATTCACAGTACACATTTTCACCAGCTTCTGCCTTTCAGCTATCGCACTTTGAGGTTCTACGTGTGAGACTATAGCTTCAGAGATGGCTGGGAACTGTTTGTGGCTTCAAGTGCCAGGTCTGTTAGAAGTTCAGTTCATTCTGGTGGAAGCCAGAGATGAACATAAGATGAACGCTCCAGAGTCCATGTCTGAAAATCCTGCTTCGAACAGTCTTTAAGCAGAGCAAAGACAGACAGAACCAGCCCATGTCTGGCCTGGAGAGTGGCCTGTTTTCCCTGATGATTACAGGCTAGGTATGAACTCTAGAGCCTTGAGTTACTTTATTTTTTCTACCTCTACTTTACTTAATTAACAACAACAAAATAAAAAACAGTGTGTGTGTGTGTGTGTGTGTGTGTGTGTGTGTGTGTGTATGGGTTGGTGGGTGCTGAAGAGATGGCTCAGTGGTTAAAAGCACTGGCTATTCTTCCAGAGGACCTGGATTCAATTCCCAACACCCACATGGCAGCTTACAACTGTCTGTAACTTCAGTTCCAGAGATTCTGACTCCTTGTAAATACATACATGCACACAAATACACACACACACACAGGCAAAAAAACAGCAATGAACATAAAATTTAAAAAATAATAAAAAATGTAAAATGTGGTCATTGTTGTTAGATTCTTGCTTCGCTGATTATGATAGCCAAGAGCAGGAAGGAGCCCAGGCCTGGCAGGACACAGGGGTCTGGGGAAAGGTGCCCTGTCTGAAGTGTGGTTCTCCTTCTTCCGGGGGGGTTGTTGGCCACTAGCCCACAAAGGCAGGAGGAGCAGAAGTTGAGGCTCAGAGCTTAGAAGGCCAAGAGTACAATGGAAAGGAACCACTTCAAGGAGCTAGTTCAACTTTAATTCCAGAGAACAAAGGCTATATTCCCCTTTGGGAGTCGGAGGTGTGTGTGCCCAGGATATGTACATAATTGGTTAGAACTACAAGGATGTTTGATTTGCATTAAATAGCAAGTTTCTCTCACATGAACCAGAGCACAGTACCTAATTTTCCTATAGGTGTAGGGAAGGGAGAGCTGACAGGGAGTTGTGTCAAATGTGGTTAGGGGTATCTGTGTCTAAAGACACTATTCAGATGAAGTCATGCAGAGAGTAGGAGGCCTTGCTGGGGCGAGGAAGTCCCGCACCTTAATGCCAACCTCAGAATGGCTGTCCGGACTATGAAGACTGCAACCTCAAACAGCAGGGTCCTTCCAACACTGAAGAGCTACAGACATGTCAGGTCACAGGATGGCATTTTGCTTAATCACAGAGCACATCTATGGCGGCTCAGAAGATGAGACGGTCTGGTGACAACAAAGTCATTTATCTTTCTGTAAATCCCTTTCTCAGAGCTTACTGCATCGCTAATCAATGAATGACTGTGTCTGTTACTGCTGTTTCCTCTCTGGGCCTTGATCCTTAGTTTGAAAAGTAAACTGTTAGGAGCAAGAAGACTTTGACATTTTTCTTCAAGTTCTACATGTCTATCATGGTTTTTGAGCAGTTAATTTCAACAAGCCTTTGCCAGTGAGATCAGATCTCTTGCTAGGTTTAAGTTCTTTAAAGCTTGAAACAAACTGTAGAGCACTCACAAAATCTATAAGCACAATTCCAAACATCAGCCCAAGTTTCTTTTCCTGATACACTCAAAGGCTTTGCATCAGTAAGGAGTAGCTGTCATCCTCCAACCTCAGGGAGAAGCTATGGGTGTGGATAACATGAGGAGGTCCTGCCTACAGGGACTAGAAACCTGCAGAAGGACTCACTGCACTGTCAGCCAAAGCCAACAGCAGATAGGACAACTGCCCTGTGCGGGGCAAGACCTGGAGGAAGTGAAGTCATGGAAATCCAGCAGCAACCACCCCCCTACCCCCGATCAAAAGGCATTGAGAAAGCAGCAAGAAACCATGTGGAAAATTTTCACTAGTGAACGCACTGCACTTATTTTTGGGCAGCTTATGGGTTCTTAAAGTGGTAGTGTTGTTTTTAATTTAATTGTAGTTTATGGAGAATATGAATAGAGTTCCTTAGGACCTTGATTTTTCTCTTCCATGCAAACAAAAGGAAATTGAGAGACCTATGCTTGTTCAAAGCTTTTGGAGGAAATTTAGTGATTATTTTTATTTAGGCAACAAACTCTGTTGTTTATTTGCCTGTCTGTCTGAGGCAGGGCTTCACTCTGTAGGATTGGTTGGCCTTTAACTCTGGAGCCTCAGGCCTCAGACTCCTGAGTGCTAAGATTACTCATGCCCAGTTCCCAGTTCTCTTCCTTAAACAGCCTCCCAGAATTGGCTAGAACCCTCAGCTTCCTGGCTGCTATGTGCTTCTCTTCTCTCCCATTCTCTCCTGCAGTGACACATTCCTGGACCAAGAAGCTCACAGCCACCATCATGGAAATACAACATCCTTCCTCTGATTCCTCTATGCTTTTGCTTCTGTATGAATAGTACTTCAGCTATAGGGTCTCAGGCACAGATTTCTGGCACAATGTCACATACTGTATGGAGTGATCAGATGACACGGGACAGGCACAATGTTGTGTAGAAATAAGGCTTGGGGGTTTGGCCAGGGCTACAAACTCTGGAGAGGAGGAAATGAACTTCTCAGAAGATGCATACAGCAACAGAGAGAAGGGAGCCACTTCCTCAGGACTACACTGTTGTGGAATATGGATATTAGACTCTAGAGGGCTTCTCTCCCCCAACTATTTCCTAAATAATTGACACGGAGAGACTATGATTTATTTATAAGTTTTAAAGCACCATAACTGGGCAGATATCAACCCTCTAAGCTATTTTGCTATTTCCCAGCTACATGCCCCAAGTTACTTGCCATAATTGTTCCGGCCTTTGCTGCTTCCGTTCAGTCAGGCCAGACCTCATGGTCACGTGCTCATGGTCCATCCTGCTCCATGACAACTTCCTTCTCTCTGGTTTCCTCTTCTCCTGATATATCTTCTGCTTCCCTCTCTCTCTCTCTCCTTGAGATCCCAAGGTTCCTTTGAGACTCCAAGCCCAGCACCTGAACTCTGCCTACTTCTTTTCTGCCCAACTATAGACTGTCAGGTACTTTATTTAACCAGTCAGAGAATGTTGGAGAGCAAAGTTTACACAACATCACTTTGTGCTCATCTGGATGGCAACCATATCTTGGAGATCAGTATTTAGCATTAGAATACAAAACGCCAGACCAATTGCCAATACTCCAGAGTAGTCTGGGCCACGTGGTATCCTCATTTCCCTCTGTCTGTAGTGCTTTTAAACTCCGAAGACTTCCAGGATTTAAAATATAATTAAAAAAAAAAATCAGTTAGGTAAACCTCTGTTCAAGCCCTGTAGCTAACTCTGACTTAAGGAACTTACAGGCCTCCGTGTTTAAAGTTGGTTTTAAAAAGTATTTTTTTTTTTTTTTTGTAATGGTCTTTGTCTCTTTCATGCTGCTATAATGGGATATCACAATGAGTATGTATAAAGGAAATAAATTTATTTGGCTTATGATTCTGGAGGCTGAGAAGTCCAAGATAGAGGGTCTTCATCAGGCAAGCATCTTCTTGATATATTCCAACAAAGCAGGTGGTATTTCATGGAGAGGTCAGATAAATCAAGAGAGAAGCAATTTCATTTTTTGTTTTAGATTTATTTTTTAAATGTATATACCACATGTGTGCATGTCCTGTGAAGTATAGAAGAGGGTGTCAGAGTCCCTGAAATTAAAGATACAGGTGATTGTGAGCCTGCTGGTAACTGAACCCAGGTCCTTTGCAAGAGCAGCAAATGCTCTTAAACTGCTGAGCCATCCCTCCAGCCTTCAATCTTGCTTTTCTAATCTCACCTTTGTTGTTGTTGTTTGTTTTCTCTTGCTGTTTGTTTTGAGACAATGTCTTATTATATAACACTGCCTTACCCAGTACCCCCTATGTAAACCAGTCTGGCCTCAAACTTAGAAAAAATTGAATTTATTTCCATATGTTCTAGTTGATTTAAGTCCATGTCTTAGTTTGGGTTTTATTGCTGTGAAGAGACACCATGACTAGGACAACTCTTATAAAAGAAAACATTTAATTGGAGCTGTTTTATAGTTTCAGGGGTGTGGTCGATTATCATCATGGTGGGAAGCATGGCAGCATGCAGGCAGACATGGTCTTGGAGAAGGAGCTGAGAGTTCTACATCTTGATCCCCAGATAGCAGGAAGAAATAGTGATGTACACTGAGCCCTGGAGACCACAAAGCCAGGCCCCACGGTGATACACTTCTTCCAACAAGGCCACACCTCCTAATAGTGCCACTTCCAGTGGGCCAAGCATTCAAACACATGAGTCTATGGGGGCCATGCCTAGTCACACTACCACAGCACATATGTACTTCTGTTTTGGTCCCAGGTGTGGGATGTGGGACTGACTCAGATGGTTCACAGCAGCAGACTATTTGCCTTATGCCAGCTCTGACAGGAGCTCCTTGCCAGCTGCAGATAGTTTAAATCTGAGGACTCTGGAAAAAGAATAAATGCCAGAGCCCAGAGAGTGTGGGAACCAGTGAGAGAAAAAACAAGGCTGCTCCTACTTCCTGTTGTGAGACAGGAAGTTGAGATCTCCCTAAAATGAGGACTGGACTGGCTCCAAGGAATCTGATGACCCTGACCAGCAGGAAGCAGCCAAGAAAGAACTGTGTCCTCTCTCCCATTAAGCCTTTCTCTCTTCTACCTGGTGTTGGGGTATTGGAAGGGGTTGGGGTGGAGTAGGGAGAAAAAGACAAAAGAAACATAAACAAGAGTTTCAAAAACTAACACCAACATACTTCCCTTTGCACAAACAATGTGAGTTTTCTAGAGTTGCTTGTGAATTGAAAACTCAATTCAAATTGTAAAATAACTATGCTGGAGAACTTGGTATCTTTAAAAATGGCAAATATTTCTATAAAGGAAGACAGTTATGGTGATAAGAGTATCTATTCTAAATTGTTGCAGGGGAGTTGTAATCACGAGCCTCCCGGGTTTGCTGCTTTGTTTTACTGTTGCTCTTTTGTCTGTGGTCACTGCTGTTGTTTTACAACAAGCTGTTTGATGTGTTTGGATACTATAGATTCCTGCACACCAGTGCTAGCTCCCAGCTTTGGGAAGCTCCGAGGCAGTAGTTCTCAGCACAGGGCCTTTAGAGCAGCTGCATCTGAACCTCTGGGAACTTCTAAGACTGGCATCCCAGACCCCATCCTGGACCTACTGAAAGTGCAGCTCCAGGGTGGGGGTTGGTAGACTCCAGTTTAACAAGCCTCCAGGCAATCTGAGGCCTGTTCAAGGCCTGTCTGCTCTGTGCACTCAGTCCATTCTGTGGGGATGGGAAGAGGAGAAAGCTTGACTCTTGAAGTCCAGTCTTTTCACACCTTGACTTCTAGGAGGAGTCGGCCTCCTTGTCCGTTTTTCACAGTTGGTTAATACTCTCTTCAGTTCATAGATTGAGGAGCAGGAGGCCCAGTGAGATGGTAGTTTTCTTAATTCACAGTCTAGCTCCCGTGATGTGTGAAAGCAATGACACCAAGCCCAACAGCCAAGACTCCCTTCTGCCTTCATGACTTGTGAACACCTTTACACACAACACAACACATGAGCACTTATAAGTTATTAACTTACTAACTCTTTGTTTGAAACTCTCTAGAGGTAAAGGGCTCGGGGGATCCTGGCAGAGGAAGGCAGAAATGAGAACACAGCATGAGTGCTATTTTGTTCTCAAGTTAGTGCAGTTGGCAGACAAGAACCGTTGGGATTTCTCTGGCACCTGGAAGCACAGAAGTCACATTTAGAAGGAATATTTGAGAAAAATGCTGTTAGGATTCACATAAGCGGCAGCCACCTCATGCTGAGGAGTTCATTTCCAGTGTGTGTTATGAAGCTTAAATGTCACAAATATAATAAGTAAGATGCTTAAACCCCGGGAATGCTGATTCCTATGTTGTCTGGTAAAATTATTCCCAGAAGGTTTATGTTTAATATTTTTGCAAAGGGCAAGCTTCAATATTTAAAACCAAAACTAATGTGCATTTGTTATGTTTTTTTAAAAAATATTTTTATAAATACACTAAAATACCTGTAAATTCATGACATTGGATGTGAATTTTTGGAGGCTGTTTGCAAACCTTGAGGAGTTTTAATTCAGGTAAGCCAAAGTCAGCTGATACAACAGTAATGTGTCAAAAAGTCATTAGGCAAGCACAGACCTTCATGGGGTTGGAAACTAGCCTAGTTTACATAGCATGACTCATCTTAAAATAAAGTAAAATAAAACAATAACTAAAAACAAAACAAAAACTGAGCTGGGCGTGGTGGCCCATGCCTTTAATCCCAGCACTTGGGAAGCAGAGGCAGGTGGATCTCTGTGAGGTTGGCCTGATCTACAAAGTGAGTCCAAAACAGTCAAGGCTACAGAAAAACCCTGTCTTGAAACATCAAAAACAAAACAAAACAAGCAACCAACCAACCAACCAACCAAACAAACAAACCAAAAGCTGGGCTGGGCTAACTGGTAGGCCACTTTCCTAATATGCATGAGGCCTTAGGATGGACCTCAGACAGCATTAAAAAAGAAGAAAAATCATTCTTTTGTGGTGGGGGAGAGCTTAGAAAAAATTAACATTAGAGAGGAAGTAAAACATCTTTGTATTCTACTTGGAGATAGATTTGAAATAAGAACCTTCTGCTGGAGGCAGGTTTGCAGCTTATCTCATCACTTTCAGCTCTTTATAGTCCAGACAATAGCATTGTCATTATCAGAAAGCCTCTTCTGTCTCAGTGCTATGTAAAATTGTTCTCCATCACTTCTGGTTGGTTAATAAAGAGCAGAACAGCCAGTAGCTGGGTAGAAGAGGATAAAGCCCAGGGGAGGGGGTACCAGGGAGTCACCATGAGAGTCACCATGAGGACATGGATGAACAAGGAGGTGCCAGAGTGAGACTAAGATAATCGCAAATAATGGACCACATGGCTGGGGAGTAGGCCAGGCCAGCATAGTTGGTTTAGGATACATCAATATTTGCCCAGCTATAGTGCCTGAAGCAATTAATAAATATAATGGGTGTTATATGTGAGGAATTGCACGCCATGCAACAGGTCTGGTACGAGGTTTATTTGGGGGGGGGGGGAGAAGGAAAGAGCAAGGAGTGAGCCATGAAGGCAGAGAGAGAAAAGGCAGAAAGATGGAGAGACAGACAGACAGACAGACAGAGACAGGGGAGTGAGGTGACTGGGGGGATCATTTTTTACTGGAATTGCCAGGCTCCTGAAGGCAGGCCAGCTCAGTCACCTGTTACACTAACTTTAGGTCTCCGTGTCATTGTTAGGGAGCTAGGACGGGAACAGGAAAAAACCCTAATTTTACAACCTCTGGATTGGGTATGGCTACTTGACTTCCTTTGTTACTCTGATTCCGGGGAAGTTTCTGCTCTCACCTTCTCATACAGAAATCACATCTTTCCCTGCTAATCAATGTTTTCAAGAATAACCTGCAAATTCTGTTACCCTGTTGTTGCATCTCCCGTACTTTTAAAACTTACATTTTTACTTCCTTATTTGGGAGAAGATGTCCACATTCCATGGTCCTGTGTGTGGAGGCCAAAGGACAATTTTCAGGAGTCATTTCTCTCTCTCCACATGTGGACCCTGGGATTGGATTCCTGTCATCTGGGGGTTGGTGACAGGTTGGACTCCGGTCATCGGGTTTGGCAACAGTTGTGATTATGCTCTAAGGCGTCACAGGCTTCGGGTTTTTATTAACACAAAGCCCTGCATTTGTGGAGAAATCATTTCCAAGTCTGTTTTCGATTTCAAGCAGTTTTTGTAGTTTCAAGTGTGCCAATTACATGGTTCAGTGCTTCTTTTAGAAAAAGGTGCAGGCTCAGAAAGACTCAAAACTTTCAAACCCACCAACACTCTTGACAATACCTCTGCAGATAGAATGAAGAGAAAAGGAGGAAAATGTGCAGCCCTGGTTTATGAACACTATTTATTCTCGGGGAGCTATCGGCACCTCCTCCCTCATTGCCTTTACTGTGATCTTTATAACCCAGTCTCTATCTGTTCTCATTTGACAGTGAATTAAAACACACATACACACACACACACACACACACACACACACACACACACACACACATTTTGAGCTTTCCTGAGCACTTACTAAGTGCTACACGTGAGGATGATACACAACGTACAAACTTAGGCCAGACCCCTCCCTTGAGGAATACAGCCTTTCCTGTGGAGTCTGCAGACTGAGACTAATGATTATATGATCAAATTGAGATAGGATCTTCAGGTAAAACAGGAATGAAGATACCATGACATCTTAAAACAGAACCTTTCTCTGTGGGGTGGGAGGAGGCACACTGACTGCTGGCATACGCTTTCTGGTAAAATGATTGGGACCGGAAGGTATGAAGAAGAGGAGGCACTTACAAGGCCCACCTATGAAGAAAACCAGGAAGAAAATGGCGAGGTTCCATGCTGTCACAGATGTACAAAGATAATTTATGAAAACTTCCCCAAGATTTAAGCGGTTCTGCAACATTTCTTACTGCACGTCAAAATATGGGTAGGACAGAAATTAATGTTTATGTTCTTTTGCAAACTTAAAATCAAAACAGCCACTCACTTGAGGGGATTATTTTCTCTTTTCCAGTTTCTAATTAAAATTTCAAAATGATCTGAGAACTTGTGATTGACTTTTATCATTTTAATAAAAAAACAAATTTAATTAAACTTTTAGAAATGCAATAAAGTTGATTGTTATTGTTCATTTGGTCAGGTGTGAGGGGCAGATAAAAGAGAGTTCTCAGGAGACTGCTCAATGAAAGATCCCCATTGCTGAAGGGTAAGCTCTGGGTGGCCTACTTTAAGTCCATGGTCTTAAAGGGAACTGACTCATTGTGAAGGCTTCCATTGCCCATGGGATTCTACAGATTGATGGTTTACACCTGTGTTTTCCTGAATCAAACCTCAAAGCAACATTCTCTTAGAAAGTTTTGGGAAAATTACTGGAAAGTTTGAGTTCTTGCCAAAAAAGAGCTCATCACCTTCATCATAAAGGGAATGAGTCTTCAAGGCTAGGAAAGAATGTCGTATTTGTCTCTCTTAGTCCATTTTTTAAAAATTCCGCCTTACAGCTGTTTGTGTTGTGGAATATAAAGACACCAATAAAGTGCTATTGGTATCACTTTTCTCCAAAGAAGCTGGTTTTACCTCAGTAAGTTTCCTAAGAAATGTAAGCAACAAGCTAATGAACTTAAATTATGGTTTGTCTCTGGGGGCAGGCAGTACTTCTAAATAATGACTGTGCATGTGTGTTAAAATTTATGTTCTGATGTTACATGCATTTAAAATATACATTGGGTATGTCTTGTCCTTCGGGGGATCTTGAAAGAAAAATGAAGTGGCTTAACTGTTGGCATTATTTTTTTTTTTTAACACTACTTCATTTGGTTACTTACATGTGCTCCCTTCTTTACCCCAATCCCTTCCAATACCCCAAAACCAGGTAGGAGCAACAGAAGGTTAGTGGGGAGAGGTGGCATCTAGACCTTTTTAGACGACTTCCTGTTGAGTTCCTTAGGGCAAGTCCAATCTTCGGGTATCTCCAATTTTTTCTTATTGTCTGGTTTCTCACTTGCAAATCAGAAACAGCAGAAGCAGAAAACTGCAGGAACAATCATGCTTCCTCCCTTGGGGCTCTGTTTTTTTTTATCCCTTCTCTGGAGTCCCCAAAATTAAACTCTCTTCAGCTGGCAGAATTACACCCCTGCCAGAACACTCATGAGGCAAAGAGTCTGCTGCTGTGGACAATTCTGAAGCGGCCCCATATCTCACACTTGCGATTAAAACAAAAACATGTTTACATGACATAACTGGGTTTTTTTAAACCACCAAAATTCTTACTACACTTGAAAATTTCCAAAAATTTAGACATCTACAGGAGATTATAGTATGAGCTCCACTTTGGGACAAGGATAAAAGGTTTTTCATTCCAGAGGTACAGAAAGGATCAGTTTCCTGTCCTTCTTCCAAAGTCTGTCATCTAGGGGGGAATATAATAGGCTTTGAAAGTCCTCAGCTGTCTACCTGAAGAACAGTTGGGTTTAACCAAAGTTAACGTCTAGAGGTATTAGATGTAGAGACAGTGATGTCATCATGCAGTTCTTGGGAGGGACCTTCTGAGAGGTTCCCATTCTTCCCCATTCCCATGTCCACCTACCAGAATATCCAAGTATATTGGACCTTCTTAGTAAATTCCAGTGTAGAGTTCACTGGCCCAGCTCTTGAACATGTTCATTTCCTTTGAAAGCAATCTGAGCAATCTCATTTTCTAAATATGCATTTCCTGAAAACAAACAAACAAACAACTTTTATTTTCTCCCTTGTTTTGCCAGGGGTTGAAGCACATTATTAAAGAATACCCAACAGAAAACCTCTTGTCATTAACCAATGGGCACCTTATCTATGAAGAAAAATTAACTCTCCCAAGTAAATAAATGGCTTTATTTGTTTGTTTTTCAAGACAGAGTTTCTTTGTGTAGCCTTGCCTGTCCTGAACTTGATTTGTAGACCAGGCTGGCCTCGAACTCACAGAGATCTGCCTGCCTCTGCCTCCCCGGGTGCTAGGATGGTGTGTGCCACTGCACCTGGCTATACACATGGCTTATTTTAAAACCCACCATCTTTTAGCTTAGGCTGTAAGTTAGTGGGCAAGAGAAATTGCACCTACACCTGTTCCAAAGCGATAGAGGGCATGAATCAGACAGAATCCAGATGGAAAAGACTTCTCACTGTAGTAGCAAAGTAGCACACTCTACTTTGCCCTGTAAAGCAAGACCGTTATATTTAGTTTGTTAAATCATTGCCGAAAGAAAATGACGTTCATAAAGAACTCACCTCAAGGTGTGACTTGTAGTAAGTGACACAGACAATCACGCCACTGAGGGTTTGTTGAGGGTCCATTAAATACCACACACTGGACTGAGTAAAAACCTTGAAAAATATAAAATAATGAGTCTATGTGATCCTTTTCCACTAGTAGGGAAGCCAGTCCTAATTATCAGACCGCAGTCTGAGTTCACTAGTCTTTACTCTAGAATGCCTGGCAAAGGCTTCAAGCTAAAACATGGGCTGAGGTGAATTTTGAGTACTAGAAAGCATGGGGATAGTAGAAAGAAAAAAAAAAAAAAAGAAGACAGGGATATGAGGAATGCAGCAGGAGATGCTAGGCAGATGGAAACTAAGAACTATGGACGGACTATCGACATGCCAGCTGCTCAAGTAATGACATGGGACCCTTTTATTAGTACATGAAACCTTAGGCTTGTTTCCAACCAGCTCATATAACTTAAATTAACCTGTTTATACCGATCTCCATTCTGCCAAGTGGCTCATTAACTCTCCTCAGTACGGGCACATATTTCTTCCACCACCTCCAGCTAGCAATTTCCGTCTCAGAGTTTTCCCCAGAGTTCTTATGTCTGCCCGGAAGTCCCTACTATCCTCTCATGCCTAGCTATTGGCCATTCGGCTCTTTATTAAACCAATAAGAAAGTGCCTTAGGCAGGCAAGGAAGGACAGAGACACTTCTTCACAGTGTACGATAAAATTATCCCAATAAAGAGCAGACTCTTAACAGAGGGCCTTAAACAGGAATCCGCAGTTCATGCCCAGCCCACTCACACCTCAGCCTTTCTTCCGGCCTAACCTTGTGCCCGTTACAGGGCCCATCCCCACTTCAGTGGTCTCTCTTGGTTGTGAGGATGAACAATTTCATACAAGTATAAACACTTCAAAGAATTCTGCACATGAAGTTTGTGTTCCATAACTAGAATGATGATGACAGTGGGCTGCCTGTCAGAAACACACACAGTTTCTATTTCTTCATCTGTACACAATCTTGATTGGGCACCTGCTGTGTCTGTGAAGCCCCTGGGGACACAATCGTGCCTGTTGTCTGTGATGTCCAATGAGAAGACTCTAGGAGTAATTCCTTCTTCCGTGTTGTACTTTGGGGAGAGAGAGCCTAAGTTAGTGTCAGGACTTACAAGGAGTCAAATACGAAGGACAGATAGGTTCAGTGTCTTATATCAAAGAAGTTTCTATACCTTGTCTCCCTCCTGGGAGGTGCAGGTGTAGAACTTTAGCTTCAGGAGACTTCATTTCATGTTCAAAGTCACCTGGCAGGTGACAGCAGAGTTCTGGCTCAAACACGAGACTTAGGTCATGATTCCAACTTTGTTTCAGTCTTTTTAAAAAAGTAATAGTGCGGGTTTTGTGCCTAGAAGACTGGCCTAGCAGGCTGTACTGGTCAATCGCCACTGAGTTTCCCTCTTTCCCCGTGTTTTGTTGTTGTTTGTTTGTTTGTTTTCGGCTTCACTCCCCAGCTCAGGAGCTAACCGGATTTATTACTTCTCTGCCAATGTGCACCAGGCTCCAATGTTGGGATTTGTAAGGTTTGGTATTTCTGATTTCTAAGAAAGTTGATACTTTGAGGAGAGAGGCAAGAAGACAACTTATAGTCTTTTTTTTTTATTTTAAAAGATTTTATTTATTTTATGTATGTGTTGTATCTGCATGTGAATTTCCATACCAGAACAGGGCATCAGAGTCCAGAATAGATGATTATAAGCTATCATGTGGTTGCTGGGACTTGAACTCGGGACCTCTGGAGGAGCACATTGCTCTTACCTGCTATGCCATCTCTCCAGCCCCCCATATTACAATGTTAAGTGCTGGAAGATTGCTGCCCCATATAGCTTTGACAAATAAAGCAGAAAGGCATTTTAGAGAGAGAGAGAAAAGTAATATTGCCCTCAAATATGGTTTCCCTAACTTTTGGAACGTGATCACGTACAGGTCACATGTACTGCTCCCGACAGAATGACTGGGATTCAGCAGAGGTTAAGTGCAGACACACTCAATAGCTGTAGCACCTGGGGAGGCCCCGCCATTCAGGCTGCTCCAGAGCCAGAATAGAAGAAGGGTGCTCCAGGAGCACAGCCCTCACTGGGACTCTGCGGGCCAGTGCTTGGCTCGGGAATTGCTCAGCCTCCAGAACTGTGGGAAATAAGTTTCTGTTGTTTGAATTTAGGACATTTCATTATGTCAGCCCAAACTAAGACAAATATTTAGTGCTGCCTAGAGTCAGCCACCAGAGACAGACATAATCATTTAAAGTGGTGGTTCTCAAACTTCCTAATGCTCTGACCCTTTAATAGAGTTCCTCATGCTGTGGTGACCCCCGGCAGTAAAATTACTCTGTTGCTACTTTGTAACTGTAATTTTGCTACTGTTATGAATCATAATATAAATATCTGATATGCAGGATATCTGATTTGGGACCCTCAGAGGGGTCATGACTCACAGGTTGAGAACCACTAACTTAAAGGTTAGGAGTATTTTTTTCCCCTTGGGTTAAATTCTAAGCCAAATGTTTGATCCATTTTATGAAGTGGACCAAGATTTCCTTTGCTTTGTTGCATCTTCTGTGTGGTCCAAGATGACTAAATTTTATGTCTACAGTCAACCCAGGAAGAAGGAAAGAAATGATAGAAGCACTTAGCCCAGTGTTTCAGGAAGATGACAGAAGTTAAGGACATTTTGTTCACATCCCATTGGTCAGAATTTAGCTGCAAGGGAAGCTGGCATATGTTCTCCATGAATATGTGCCCACAAAAACTCAAAAATGTCACTACTATCAAGGGGAGAATGGTTTTTGAGGAGTGATCAGTAGTTTTTGCCATCATCTGATTTATGAAAAGGGAAGTATCTAATAATGATAATGAAATAAAATTCTTTTTTTAAATTCTAGGATGTTTTAAGTCTAAATAAAACATCTGTTTCCTAGTAACTAGGCTTTCCTCTAATCTGAAAGGGATATAACTGAGTCCCAAATGTCTGTATATTATTAGTTTAACCGTTGTCTTTTCATTTCTGGGAATAAGGCATTTAAACCCTCACTTCTAGAATAACACATTCACATATAACAAGTATAATAAAAATTTCCCTATATTTTCTCTGATTATTTCACATCCTGCTTCTAATCAGAATATTCTTCCTGTTAAATCACCCAAGTTTATGCAGTTTCCTTCCCAATTCCTACTAGTTTACAATAGCCAACTCCTCTTCTCCCACTGTTTCAGTCTTTGGGAAAAGTACAAAGGCCTATCTGCCTTCAGTGACTACCAAAAGTAGTATCAGAAGATGAAAAAAGTAAATAAATAAAATTAAGCGGACTGGAGAATATTTAGATATTCAAAAGACACTGTAGAACACGAGACCTAGTCATGTAGTCAGTGAGGGCTATTGTACAAACCAGCAGAAGACAGTACTTTAAAGACAGATTTTTCTGGCAATTTGGAGGCAAGTCTGGGCACCTGCTCCTCTCACTGGTGGCTCATGGGGAGGGCATTCTTCCTGGCTTGCAGGCATCTCCATCTTCCTGTGTCCTTACAAGGGACAGGGAGCTCTCCAGTGACTCCCCGTGAAGACACTAATCAGTGGGATCAAGCCCCTCCCCTGTGTGACCCATTTTACCATGACTATTTCCTTACTCCAAATACAGCTATACTGAGGGAAGGAGCTTCAAGATACAAATGGAGATACAAGTCTGGTACATAGAAATGACAAACAAACAAACAGAAAACACTTGCTTTTGTTGTTGTTGTTGGTGGTGGTGGTGGTGGTGGTGGTGGTGTGTGTGTGTGTGTGCGCGCGCAATGACTCCCAGACAGACACTTAAAGAGGCTAAATGCTGCCAGGTTCATTCTGCTGATGGATTTGTCCTGAGCTTAGTGAAAGCCACTTCAAAAACTATCTAAGCTATCTTAGACCCACTAGAAATGCGCCAGATATATAGCATCTTTCAAGTTGAAAGCTGTGCTTTAGGAAGAAATCAATTCAAAATTGACAGGCTGTTTTCTGCCAACAGGAACCTCACTGAGCCTCTAGCCTTCCCTGTCTTGTTTTATGAAAGATTCTTTAATTAAAAAAAAAAATGAGTTCTGTCTACTGTTTCAAGCCTCATTTTCTTTTTTCTTTCTTCAGAAGGCATAAGATTCCTCAATGTCTATCTGTTCCTCTTTGATGATTTCTTAATTACAAAAATTGAGCACAACAAAAAGTTACGTGGTGTGACTCCTAAATAAGCTTCTGACTGAGGCCAGAGATAGTTCCACATGGGTTCTGTCAAAGCTGCATGGTATTCTCACACATCAAGTTTGATTCCGTGCAATACAAAACAAGTACTAAATAGCAAGTTACATTTCTCAAGCATAGCAAGGTGTAGGTACATCTTGAGAACAACTTAGTTCGTATACTTTTAAAGGTAAGTCCCTTAAACCCTGGGACTTCATGCCTGGCCTGCCAATGCAGAGGAACCTGTGGGGCACGTGGACCTTGCCACCAGGGGATCTGGTATGGGACTGGTGAGGAGGAGCATGTTCAAGCCCCAGAAATCTCAAACTTGAGATTTAAAATCTCACCCTGAGGCGGCAGGAGTGGGACAAGCTTCCTCCCTGTTTCTCTGCCTGCCTCTGGGCATGTAGCATGGAGACTCCCAAGACAGTCAGCTAGTCACATGGCTGGTACCTAGATGCAAATAGATCATTGCCAGCATCTTAGCCACCACCAATTAAATGCATTTGCCCCCAAATTCCTCCCTACTGCCCAAGGCTCATATAACATTGAGACACATGTACACATTGGCTCTCTCTCTCTCTCTTTCTCTCTCTCTCTCTCTCACACACACACACACACACACACACACACGGGAACTGGAGCTCTTTCACCAATAAAGGTGCTTATAAGCGTTTTCTCTAAATATCTAGGAGTTGCCGGTTTACTCACAAAGGAAGTCTAGCCATTACTGTCCCTGTCCCAGCGTCATGTCTCCGGCACCGCCAGCTGGCCTGGAATCCCACAGAGCCCACCCCCTCCAGACGCTGAGCACTCCCTCCCTGCTGGGACCCCCAGGCACCCATGGTATCTCTGTCCATATTGGCCACTGCAGGAAGCCTACCAGAGTAGGGATAAGGCTGTAAGCCTCGAGCAGGACATGGAGCACCCAGCGCTCACAGCATTTTTGAGAAATGATGATTTCGAGCAGGACGCTGGGATGGCAGGGAGCCTTTATGTCTTGGTGCCTACTTTCATGAGAAATGCAGAAGCCATCCTGGTGCACTGCTGGGCCATGGACAAAATGCATCACAGACAAAACTAGGAACTAGAGTCATAAAACGTGTGGAGAGTGAGCATTTGTTTCCTGTTTCTCAATGTCAGTGTTAGGATTACTGTGATGATACAATTGCTTTTGCTGTTCCTTAAGCCAGCAGTCCGATGTTCTGAGTCGCTATCACCTCGTTTCGCAGTCTGCTTCCCAAGTGCTGTGTGTGAATAGCATCAGGAGCGGCAGCTGCTCTCCAGTGCTCAGACACGCGCCCTGAAGAGGTCGGAGGAACTGCACTAGTCTTCAGCTCTCAGGGATAGCTCATGCTTAGGCCACTTATTTCATGACAGGCTATAGACACTAGTATCACTAAGTATCTCATAACTTTTAATAAACTAAGCCTGAAGATGGCATGCTGGTTAGATGAACAGAATCTTTAACCATAAGTCAATCTAGTACTAAGTGATGGGTTAGAGCTGGAAAATACTGAAAAGTGATGTTGGGCATTTATATGGCTTCCTGTGTTGCTTATTTTTGTTGTCTGTTTGACTTTTGAATCAGGGTCTCACTATGTAGCCTTGGTTGCCCTGGAACTTACTATGTAGAGCAAGCTAGCCTTGAACTCAGAGATCCACCTGGCTCTGCCTCCTGAGTACTGGGACTGAAGGTGTGCGCCATCAAGCCCAGCTGGCCTCCTATTTCGTGTGACTCTGACTTGCATGACTGAGCAATCCAAGTTCGGGAAAGTCTGTTCACCCCCTTCAGAAACCTTGATGTCAGCACAGCCTTCACTCAGAGTGGCACAGATCAGAGCACACGAGTTGGCGGCAGTGCACTGGCCACACCCCCAGATAATGTGCTCAGCTGACAGCAGCTCTTCGCAACAAACCTTCAAAATAAGGAACGCTATCCATCCTATCCCTCTTGGCTATTTGTGTTCAACAGATGTCACGCAAAACACAATCTTCATACCTTGTTAAAAATTAGTATTGTATGTATTCAAGACTCCTTGAATTACTTAAAATCTCTAGGGCATGAAGTCTACTTATAATCTCATTATTAGATCCATACATATGTATAGGAGATTCCTCTACCTCATTCCTCTGAGGCAGATTAAAGTCCTGGAAATAAAAACCATATAAATGATGTGATGCCAAAGACAGTGTTTCTCAGCTCTGCATGCCAATCATTATTTAGGCAAGTAAATAACCTAGATGTTGGAAGCACTTTGCTTTAAATCTCCAAGCGTTGAGAAAGTTCTTTTCAAGATCTAGTAAGAATACTAAGCTAGATGTCAACGGATTTGCTTCTCAGCATCAAGTGCTGTGCGTAAATCTTAGGCTTTGGCGCTGATATTTGTTCCTGATACGTTGCACTCTTTTCCTTTTGATTTTTAGAAACTCAGAGGCTTGGACACAAGATTAACATGTCCTTCACTGACTCAGAGCTGCAAGCCATAATAAAAGAGGGTGGGTTGTGTACAAGGCTGGATCAGTCCATCAGCCCATCCCACTAGACAGACTGGTAGGCAAAAGCATTGTCCCTACCCACACCAGGTATGTGTGCATTCCCATTATCCAGCAACGTTTGCCACTAATCTCATATTAAGTGGTTTTGTTGTTGTTGTTTTGTTTTTAGCAGGAGGGCATGAATTCCTGACCATGAGAAGGAAGCAAAAATCCATCAATTTTCACTCTTGTGGCCAAGTACAGAACATCAATCAGCAGCAGTGAACTAGCCCGGGTATAGCAGAGCAGCCTTGAACAGTGAATGAATGACTGCTCAAATACATAGCAAGCACATTTAGTTATGGTCTGTACCTGGGCAGTATGGTCAAATGTCCCCCATATGCTAATTCCTGACGGGACGCCACCTCTCCAACCTCTCTACCCCAGAGAGGGTCCACAACAGGAAGCTCATAGCCTGTGGCATGCTTCCAATAGGACAGAAAGAAAGGCGACACTAAGGGGCATAAGACCATTTGTGTTTGATTGGTCTGAAACCAATGATGGTCAACTAGACTAGTTAGCTTTCCAGACATGTGGTGGGGCAGACACCATGGCCAGAGCATGCGGCAATGAAAAACCATTCACCTCATGGAAGGAGGAGAGGAGACTAAATTATGCATTAATCAGGGTCCCACAATCCCCTTCCAGCAAACCTCAATCTAAAGACCTTGCACCAAGCCCCACCTCTTAAAGGGTCAACTGCCCCCCCCCAGTATTGTCATTCTGGGGACCACGTCTTCGACATGTGAGCAATGTCACATGTCAAAGGGGGCAGCCAGCATCCAAATACAGTACAGGACACAGCCACGGCATTTTAGAAGCAGTGTTGGAAAGGATGTTGCTTGATGTGTGCCCCCTTGGGCAAGCTGTGTCCCTACTCAAGGGGTCAGGATGTATAGGACACCAGATAATTCTCACCACAGCACCTATCATGAACAATTCTGGAGTAACCACCAATGGGAAGCTTCTTGGCTGAGTGTCCAATTCAGTCACAGCCTTGCCAGGGTTAAGAACTAAACTTTAGGAGAAATTTTCCATCAGTGGGTTATCCTGGGAGATGTTTTTCCTCACCTTACTTTTATAAAACTTACTGATAATACGAAAAGAACCACAGTCACCTGTTTTAGTGTGCATGTCTTGGTCCTTTTAAAATTCTGATGTATTACTGTGATTGTTCGAATGAGGCAGAGTAGCTTTAGAGTGGGAAAGAATATGGGCGCTGGAGGGACAGACAGCTGATTCCAAACTACAATTGTATCACATATAAGATTGTGACTTGGGAAAAAGTAGCCAACATTTCCATTTCCAGTTGCTCATTTCTAAGGAGAAATTAGGTGATCCACGATTGTTCCTTTAAATGACACACTCAGTAGATGTCTAAAAATCGATCTAGTTCTGATGTTAAAATGTTAGAAAGTAGCTTCTGTCCATATTAAAACTACCTCATTACTGAACCTTGTAAAAGTGCCTAGACCAGGTCCTATTGCTTATGAAGTCTCCTATGTCCATATTATCCCCAAACATGAGTGTCAACTGGAACTGCAGTTTTCAGTTTTTGAGGTTGGTAGATTCCAAACACCAGCCAAGAGCAACATGATGTCTGAAGGTCCACTTGCCGCAAGGGGCTCTTGAGTAAAACACAGCCAGACTGTTCCCCCCCCCCCGCCCCCAGGAAGCCATTTAATATGTTCAAATCATCTCATCAGGCCATTTCCCACCCCCACCCCCCAGAAGCCATTTAATATGTTCAAATCGTCTCATCCTAGGGAAACTGGACTTCTGACCTGACATCAGCAGACTTTGTTGCAGACTGAGGCAGTTGTGAGATTTGGAACACTGCCAGTGTGTGATGCTGGAATGGTTCCTACTAGTAAGAAAAGTCATTTTGGTGCAGAAACAAAGCCCAATCTACCTCAGTAGATCTGAGGTAAATTTACAAACGTAAGGCAGTCCTGCCCCTGAAGAGAGCCAACAATGTGTCATTTGCTGTTTCTTGCTATGACCAAGAAACAGCCCTGCTGTGGTTTTTTGAATCTCGGTAAATATGTATAAAGAATGTAGAAGCTGCAGGATTTTACCTCTTGTGTCTTAATAATAATTCAAGGACCAGACTTCCACCACTTTTGGGAGACGCTGCTTTAAAGGGAAGGTTCTGTTCTGCTGTCTCCGTACCCTCTGTCTTCTCGAGATCACTTAGAGAATGTCAGACCCAACTGCCTTTGAAACACAAAACTGCTTTTCTTTTCATTTTCACATTTCATGTAATTTTATAGATAATACATTTCACTTGAATCAAGTGATTTTGTATTTATTTTGTTTTGTTTTTCTTGACTCATTGGGAAGCATCTGGGTGGTTTTATGTTTTGTTGTTTTTTTTTCCAGCATCGTATTCATAAACCTTGTTTGAGTATGATTTCTCTTTAAAGAATAACATTTGGGGACAGGGATAAGAAATCACACTTCTTATGTTTTTATTATATAAATTTACACATGCAAACAGGAAATTCCCTGATCATGCTTGGCTTGTTCTGAGACCATTTTCCATCACTGAATTCAGCTGCATTGCTTTATCAACTATTATTCTCATTAAAGCAAACACCAAACCTCATCATATCCTACATAAGCCTCCTGCTCTCAAAACAGACCCAAATAAAAGGGAAACCCCAGGTTCCTGTACTAAGAAACTGTTTAGAGCTCACAGTAAATGATTTGCTTGCCTTTGTTAATACCTTGCTCTAGTCTTTGGGCTGAGGAATGCTTTTCTTATACAACATGAAAATAGATTCTGACAATGTATAGCAGCATTCTCATTACAAGCCCAAGCAGAAAACAGCCAAGTATGTATCTTCATTTTGCAAGTTTTTGATTCTTAAAGGTGAACTGGGATATCTTGTGTTTCTGCCCCAGCTCTGGAGAGGGCAGATGTTGGGAGGGGCAGAGAAAGAAATGTGGTCCATATTCTCATCAGAAACTTCACTTGCAAGTCAGTACTGAGGCCTTGCTGCTCTTGCTGCTCTTTCTCTCCCAGCCGGAAATAAAGCTTTTTTTCCTTTACTTTATAAAAAAAAACGAAAGAAAAGAAAGAAAGAAGCCTCACCCTCACTTGAAGAGCATGCAAGCCTCTTTACCTTCTCCTGCCACACAACCTAAATGCTTTGGATCACATAATTCACCTTTTAGGTGCTACAATCTATTGCTAAATGAAAACAGTGTGAGGCTCCAAGGCAGCAATGAGCTGGGCTAAGACTGTTCTTCAGTCTTGAAACTAGACTATTGTTTTTACAGCTATGGAGAAAAATGAGCTCTTGCCTGACCCTGACATGGGGTTCCTGTCATTGTCGTTCTTGTTAAATTTTCCATAAAGGCAACAATATGGCCAGATAATAAGAGCAAATTATTATTATTATTATATTATTATTATTATTAGTTGTTTTTTTTTTTTAAGACCTAGTCTCACCAAGTAGCCCAGGTAATCTGAAACTTGCTATATTGCCTAAGCTGGCATCAAATCATGACCCTCCAGCCTCAGACTCCCAAGTGCTAAAATTACAGATGTGCCCTACCATTCCCCGCATGTATTATTCCTAAGAACTCAATCTACTAGTTCACCATTTGTAACATTAATTAACAAACTATCTTCTCATTGGCATTCAAGAAATTCAGCTTTCCAATGATTTATGTTCTCAGTGCCAATTTTTCTACTGACTCATCTCTGAATGCTGCAGCTCCTATCTTATTGCCCAAGTCTATCCAACTTGAACACTAAACTAGTTTACTCCATTTGCAATTTCCTGTCTACTCAGAAGTGTGTATAGTAGATGTCAGAAAGAAAGCCAACAATTACAAGGAGACTATTAACACAAATATGTGAGAATTTTTCAGTTAAAATGCAAATCTGTGTTTATACACTTTTTCCCACTTTTCTACAGAAAACACAATGGCACAAGAACAGGAGCAACCTCTGGGTGTACCAAGAGTCAGGAAGCCATGGAAACCTCCTTCTTTATATCACTTTCAGAATCCCTGAAATTTAGGTCCTGAAATATGTGCTGACTTTCTTATAGGCTAGGGATTAAGGTATTTGTTCATTTAAACGTGAAAAAAAAATGTTATCTCACGATGACAATAAAAAGCATGCACTCTAAATACACTCCACAATTTCAGAGTTTGAGCCAGGAGAGTCCTAAGTCTAGAGGAATAAGAACTGCAACAGAACTCTGCAGTGAGTCTCTTAACAAAGGCATATTGGTACCCAGCCTGTCCAAAGCTTCAGTCTGTTTTGGCTTAAGAGGCAAGAGTGGAGTGGTGCTACAACAGGCAAAGGTGAACAATGAATAAAGTAGCAGAAAGACACCTGTGCCCACTGTGTGTCCACTGCAGACTCCAGCATCTTCCTCGGCAGATGGATTCTAACAATGTCAGTTTTCCTGCATCACTTGTAAATTGCTTGCTTTATAACTCTGCCACAAACAATGGTGATGTTTGGTACAATGTTTCATTTCTTTTAATATATCAAGAAATAAATGTATAGAGTTTAATATCAACCTTTAAATTTCTATTCTCCAGGTCAGTTTAATTATCTTAGGTATATTTAAAATGTTCTAACTTGGAAGTAGAGAACAGCAAGGGAAAACTAAACTGCTTTAAGAAAGAAAATAAGTATTTGTTTTCCATTTACCAGTTAGCACTTTCCCATGAGAGTTGAAACAGTGAGGTAATGTTATACCTTCATGATTATGTTTGTTAGAAAGTTATTTTCTGGATTTGAGTGGCATGTGTGTTAGTATTTAGACGGCCAGCTTCTGGGTTGCCTAGCAACCTATGATGTCATCATGTGTCGCCTGCCAGGTAGTCACTTGGTTCAGTTGCTCCATAAAAGGACCAACCTGCCACTTTGTCTCTCTCTTGCCTTCTTGCTCTCTCTCTCTGTCAGGGCACTCTTTCCCCCTACCATGTCTCTCTCCTGCCCTCTCTCCATCTCTACCCAATAAATCTCATTGGATTTAAGATTGGTTGTGTGCATGATATTTTTATATGAATATGAATATTAACACTGCAGTCACTTAATTGCATCTGAAAGGGTTTACAATGTCACTAGAATTATCAAGAAAAACAACTTGAACTAATACATTTACCATGACAGAATATACTACTAATTTCATTCAACAGAGTAGGGTCAGAATATACCAATAAAAGTCTAAATTTCAATTGCAGGCATGGTAACTTCTGTAATTTACAGAGTGGAAATAACAAATGTATCAAATTTGCCTACAGACAGCCAAAGCCTTAGTTGATTTCCTTAATTAAGCTGAAGTGAAGGATAGAGTGGTTTTGCTAGAGGAAGCTGTATGCAGTTATTCACTAGATCAAGTGCAGCAGAAAGGCCACTGTGCAAGGGCCAGGCACTATTACAGTGGAGAACGTGTCTCTACAGGGGTGCAACACAGTCCTGAGGAGTCCATGAAAAAGGAACACAAAGAAACAGTAATTTGTTAGAGTGAGTAAGGAGAGGGGAGTGAAAGGGATGGGTAAGAACAAAGTGTAATGAGTGTGTATGAAAACACCATCATGAAACCCATTAATTTCCATGCTAGCTTAGAAGAATCAAAAAGAAAAAAAATGAGGGGAGGAAAGGGAAAGAGGAAAATATACATCTAGTAAGTTCCTAGAGATGGCATCTGGATGGAACTGAAGTAATCATGTCCAAAAACAAACAAACAAAAAAAAAAGCTAAACAGATTTTTGTAAGTTAAGATTTATAAAGAAATTTCTGGCTATATAAATTGTTTTTAGGAAGGAAGTTTGATATTTACTTTTCAGGAAGTTTTAACAATAAACTAGATGAGGTAACCTCATGGATTCCTTTAGTCCAAAAACTACACACTTATATATGTAAGAACTAGTTTTTTCTGTAAATATCCTTAGGGGAAAGGTTAGCATAAAAGTTAAGAGAAAAGATACAAAAAAGATTTAGAATAGGTTACATGGAACTATGAATTCAATACAGCCCATAAAATAATATCTAACATGATATATCACATGCTTTAGAATGTGCATTTTAAATTACTCATTTTAATGAATATTTGAATTAAATAGGGAAATAAATAATTCATTCTAGAACAGTAGGATGTAGAAGAAAAGGTAACAAAAACCAACTGGGTATTGTATCTTCACAAAAGTATCTTTAAATAGCCATATGGGTATTAAATATACATGTATATATGTGTGTATACACACACACAATGAAAGGAGGGATTGATTACATTTTTTAATATTTCTTTTTAGCTTTCATTTTCCACAAACTTATTCTGAAGAATGAAGAGGGAACATCTCAGTCAAAATGGCATGAATGAATTCTCTTGAGATCAGGAACTTAATTATTATCTTAAGTTATACAATATGGCCACTATCTGTATCTAAGTGAAAAGTCCTAATATTTGGTGAACTTGTAAAGAACAACTAATAGCATGTTCTCTTTTAAAGGAAGCAAAGCAACCAGTCACAGAATAACATCTACTAGAAAGAAATGGTCTTTAATATCATCTTTAACATTTAAAAAAAAAAAACAGAAGTGGCAATTCAATAAGGATCCTTCCATTGTTCCTTATACAGATTTATATGCTGTCTTGTATTTATCAGTTATATTTATAATCAGTAACTTTCTAATCACTGGGACTAGAAATTACAGTATTTACTGAGCTAAACTCTTTCACAAAATAAGGCACAAATACATGATCACAAGTAGTAAACACAATATAAATAATGAACCCAAAAACTAAAGGAGAAAATGTTCATGCAAAATTCTGTACAGAGGCTATGGATATATGATCCAATTCAGAGAAGCATAGAATGTCAGACTTGTGGCTGGACCATGTTACAGTAAGTTCATTACTTCTTACAGAAAGAACACAAGTGGTTTCTCAATTCTATTTTATACAATGTTACATAAATGCAGGAATTTTAAACACAGTATTCACATGTGCAACAATAACAACTTGATCATTAAAATTCAGGCAAAGGGCAATTAAGACATGGCAATATGTGGCACATTATAATCAGAAGATCATTCATCAAGCTTATATCTAGGAGTACTAAATTGATGGCACATTTAAATCTTATAGATCAAGTTCTCCATGGTTTTTATAGCCAAAGTGCATTAAAAAAAAAAAAACTGCTATAGTTAAACAGGTCACAAATATCAAAATATACGACTGTCATTTGCCTTCCACTTAGAGGCTAAACATCTTATGCAAATGCAAGAGTAAAAAAGTAGCCATAAAGACCTCAAAACTATATAAAATAATCATAAAGACTTTTTAAGAGGGATGGGAACATAAATTTGGCAGTTGCTATTTAATATTACAATAAGGTAACTATTAAACTAGTTAAATTCCACTTTAAGAGGTAGTTGAACAAAATGTTTATTTGTACACTGCACTGAGGTTTTTGTGTTTTGTTTCCTTCTTTTCTTTCCTCAGAAGGAGTAAGTCCTATATCAGCAGCTTTGCCTGCTGTGTATTACAATTCTGTACATAGTTTACTGTTCACAAACCCAGTACAACTTGATTTTAACTCACATTTCTGTGCCGGGGTTTGCAGCTTGCCAACACCTGATGCCAGTATATTTGGAACTCTGTATGTGCCAGCTCTAACCCACGGACAGCACACCACTTCTAGCAAACGTCTAAAATGTACAGCCGAAAAGAACTCAGAAGAGGGCTTTTTAATTGAACTACAAAAGCATCTTAAATTTTGTTTCCAATACACACTAGAGTGGTAATATTTACGAAGTAAAAACGGTTTGGCTTCCTTTGTGTCAGCAGTATAATCGCATGTGGGAGGGAAATTATTGGAACCTATGACATAGGATTAGTTGGGGAGAACAAGAAAACTACCTAAAAACATATGGTTTTGTTTGTTGCCACCCCCTATTTTTTGCAGAGTGGAGGTGAACAAAGGGACTGTGTTCAGTGTCTTCAATTGAAGGATGAAATGAACAAGCATTTTAACCCAAATGGTCATGACGTGGTGCTGTGAATACCTGCATTTTTCTAACATCCTTCACAGTATTTATATGCAAAACCAAAAAGTGTAGAATTAGGACTACTGGAAAGGATTCACAATGATAGAAAATGCTTGAATAGCTCAGTTTATAGTACCCAACTATTATTTTTAATATAGAGCCATTATATCACTTCATTCATATAAGCTCAAGGATAAATATTTATCCAAGTCCTGGAACTTAATCAGTGTCCTTAGTAATTACTGACAGCAGGGTTTAATTTTGCTTAATAATTAAAAAATACATGTCAGTCTCTTGTTTGTGTATGTTTTAAGTATGTCGTAAACATAAAGACTACAGCATAATTCTGACAGCAAGTGTGTTGTAAATTCTTTCTTGAAAATGAAATATGCGCTCTTATTTCTCTGCTATTATTATTAAATTACTGCAATGATTCAATGTGTAACTGTATACTTTTCTTCAGAGACAGTTAAAAACTAATATACAGCAAGCTCAATCTTCAGATGCTTTCCTAATTCGCAGCTTACAGGACTGTGGGAACTTAACGCTCAGTCCTATCACTTGGCAGACAAATGACCCTGAAGGGATCTAGCAGCCATGTTTCCATTTTTATCATAATTTAGGAGTTCCTAAGTATATTTTGGGGGAGCTACACCACTCTATTTTTTTTTAGCTGTTATGTAATTTCATAGCACTATTTTTGCAAAGTTAAAAGATTTCCCAGTTAACATGGACCCCTCATCAGAAACATGAAGTCAACTTTCAAACTTTCAAAGCATTCTTTCTTACTAGGTTAGAGAAATTATGAAGTAGAATTTTATTATTTTCTTACCATTTTATATTGTCTTCACAGATAGGACAATAGCAGTATCAGTTCCTAGCTTTAAAATGACTAAGCTGCAAGCACAATTACAGTGAAGCTGAGCTATGTTTACAAAGAATGAGCCAGATAAGGGACAGAAGATTCATTTAGAAAGCAAACTTCCTTAAGATGATGGAAGGACAAAGTAAGGCTATAGTGTGAGCTAATTGCAGAAGATTTTCTACCAGCCAAAAAACAAGACCAGGCCACCACACAGTTCTGTTACTCACCCTCCAGCTTAGGGTGAGAAGTTTCATATAATTTTTAAGGGGAACAGTATGTGAGTGTCTGAAATATGATAGAGAAAAACAAATTAACTCTACTTTTATAAATACAATCTCAAAGTACCATAAAGTAAACCCTTAATTTTATGTAAGAGTTCATCAACTCTACTTTAGAATTTAATTGATACTGCCCAAACAAAAACCATGCTTGAATTCATGATTAACACATGATTTTAGCATAGACTGCATTTATAATACTCAAGTAAGAACTGTATAACATAACAACATAACTGAGCTACAGAATTATATAGGAGAAAGTCAGAAAGTTACATTCCTGTGCATGACTCCACCAAGATAACACGTAACACAGTCACTGTTACTGTGCAACAGAAACCGCAACAAGTGATAACATCCATCCATACATTTTCACATAGAACTTGTGAGAAAGAAGCTAAAGAATTATATTCATCATTTGTGAATAATTAAATTATATTTAAAAAAATACATTGCTATTTTCTGTCCAAAGATTATTTACATTTCATTGGCTAATTCTGACCTTGGCATGAAAGTTTTTTTAGGGGTTAAATGGAAAAAAGTAATCAAAGATGAACCCAAGTCTCACAAAAATAGAAGAGTTTTACTTGATACTGGTAACATTCCAAAATATACGAATTCCAATTTGGCCTAGTATGCAACCAGAGTCCAAATCAAATTTATTAAAAGTCTAATGTTAGTGTGATACTACTCTGCAGTTGTGACAACCCGTTATCCTTGCAAATCATTGAAACATGCATCACAGACACGAACAGGCTTCTTTGAAGAAGGAGTTAAGGCGTTTTTGGCTGAACACTCTGCACAGAAGATATTTCCACACTGTCGGCAATGATGCTGGCAAGACAAAAGTTAAACAGTTTCAAGCACCAAACCTATAGCAAGAGCTTTATAAAACTAACAACTGTTACAACCACACCATGACGGTGGGATGTTATCTCAACATGTGAATTTATTCCCTATGTAATTTCACTCCTTACACTGATCCAGCATCATGGTAACATTTTAGATGGCCTTTGCCTTTATTTGAAAATGCTAAAGTGCTCCTATCAAATGAAGTACTATTCCTGCTCACCAAAAGCCTCAGGAACACTATCTTCACTTGGAATTTAAATGTAGCAGAATTACCTATTTCTTTAAGTCTCTCTACTTTTACATCTTTTAAAAGAACTCAAATATAACTGACACACACAAGTTAAATATCTACACAGTACTTCAGAAAACAACTGTCTCAGAGAATAGCTGGTAGAAAAAGTGATTGACTTTAAAACTAAAATTTAAGCACATATGATAACCAGAAACTCACATGTGTGGATTGATGCTTAAAACACCTGTCACCCAGAAATCCACAAATGTAGCTCCATAAAGAAACCACTCACCCGTCTCACTGTGACTGAAAAGCATTTTCCACAGGCCATACAGTTCTGCACTTCATTGTCTTCTGCCCACTTTCTGTTCAAGGCTTGCGTATGTTTGATCTGTTTTTAATAAGTTATGGTAAATTAGATGATATAACATTCTACAGAATGATTAATTATTTCTTATTTGTTGCCATAAATTTACAAAATTTTGATTTTATGCCATATGAAACAAAATGTTAAAAGTTAGAAATACTTTAGTCAATTTATACTTGCCAGAATATACCTTCATATATCTGAATGACAAAACAAAATTAAGTAGATTTTTATTCTTCAGAGGCACTGGCAATTATAAAGTTCTAGAAATTTCATGTTCATTACATTACAACAATCAATTTTTCCTCATGATTGTGACAGCATACCTAACTCACTTCTTTTTCTGTTCA
Organism: Psammomys obesus; assembly: GCF_907164565.1. Taxonomy (NCBI): domain Eukaryota; kingdom Metazoa; phylum Chordata; class Mammalia; order Rodentia; family Muridae; genus Psammomys; species Psammomys obesus. The sequence continues at coordinate 12,951,419 of NW_026596091.1, read as the reverse complement.
CTGTTGCTTTTGCTTTTCTTCCACATAAGACAAGGTCTTGATAACGTCATCCAGGCTGACTTCAACTTGAAGTGATCTCCCTGCCTCTTTCTTCCTAGTGCTAGATTTAAAAGTCAGAACCGCCATGCCTGGCTTAAGATCATTTGTTTATTTAAACCATGTATTTATTCCTCTGTATTCATGAATTTTAAAAATTTGTCTCTGTGACAATCCTAGAATGATGTCACTCTCAAGTGAGAGGTCTTTGAAACAACTACCTTTTTATCTTTTGCGCAATTACTCATAAAATCTATAAAATATCTCTACATGGACAGTAGTTATCTGAAAACATTTGTTAAACATGGGTCTTATTGTCATTTTGGTTTTCTCTGTGTTGTAGAGTACTGGAATTGAACCCAGGTCCTTGCATATGATATGCAAGTTTTCTACCAGTGAGCTTCATTCTCATCCCTGCAGGCATCTTCTAAAGGTGGCAAGCTGCTGTTCACTAAGAGAGAACCTGGAGAGTACGGAAGTACCAACATCCCAAGGCGCCGTACCTGAAGGGTCTGGTTCTCCCTGCCCAGCTCCTGCACAGCCGCAGTGGTGTTGTCCAGCTTCCTTTGCAGCTCTAGTACTTTGGTCTGAAGCTTTTCTATCTCACCTTCGCCTTTAAGACACCTTATGGAATAGATGGCCAAGAAAAAATTAATATTAAAAAAATCATTAAGGAGCTTTCTGGAATAGAGGCAATAGAATACTTTGGTAATTTTAAATATAATACATTAATTTCGCTATTTAATTTCTTTTAAAGTCTGATTTTCTTTTTTCATTTTTTATTATACTTTATTCACTTTGTATCCCACCTGTAGCACCCTCCCCCTTCTCCACGAATGCCCCTCCCCAAGTCCACTGATAGGGGAGGTCCTCCTCTCCTTTCTGATTCTAGTCTATCAGGTCTCATCAGGAATGGCTGCATTGTCTTTCTCTGTGGCCTGGTAAGGCTGCTCCCCCCTCATGGGGAGGTGATCAAAGAGCACGCCAATCAGTGTATGTCAGAGGCAGTCCCTGTTCCCATTACTATGGAACCCACTTGGACACTGAGCTGCATGAGCTATATCTGTGCAGGGGTTCTAGGTTATCTCCATGAATGGCTCTTGGTTGGAATATGAGTCTCAGAAAAGACCCCTGTGCCCAGTTTTTTTGGTTCTATTGCTCTCCTTGTGGAGCTCCTATCCCCTCCAGGTCTTTCTATCTCCCCCTTCTTTCATAAGATTCTCTGCACTCTGCCCAAAGGTTTGCCATAAGTCTCAGCATCTGCTTTGATACCCTGCAGGGTAGAGCTTTTCAGAGGCCCTCTGTGGCAGGCTCCTGTCCTGTCCCCTGTTTTCTCCTTCTTCTCATGTCCATCCTCTTTGCCTTTCTGAATGGGGATTGAGCATTTTAGCCAGAGTCCTCCTTCTTGATTAGTTTCTTTAGGTGTATAGATTTTAGTAGTTTTATCCTATATTACATGTTTAACATCCACTTATGAGTGAGTATATACCCTGTATGTCTTTCTGCTTCTGGGATACCTCACTCAGGAAGGTCTGATTTTCTTAATGGCTGCTTACATACCAGCAGGAGTTACACACTTTCCTCAATTCTTTGTCTAGTGAAAAAATATGGAATATGACAACATTTCTATTACTTGTAATAGCTACAAACCATTTTTTTGTCTTTTATTTTTATTTATTTATTTTTTTGAGACAAGGTTTCCGTGTGTAGCCCCGGCTGTCCTGGAACTCACTCTGTAGACCAGGCTGGCCTCCAACTCAGACACCTGCCTCTGCCTCCCGAGTGCTGGCATGCACTGTTGCCAACACCACATCCAGCAAGTACAAACTAATTTCTTCAGACATCAATCACCTTTCTAGCAGTGCTCTTCTTTCATCTTGGTTATTTTGAACCGTTGCTTCTAAGACAGCAATTTCACCCCGCAAATCATCCGTTTGCTTCTCAAGCTCACTAACTCTCCGTTGACTAGACTGCCACTCCTTTTTCACAGTACCCAAGTTTTCATTTAATGTTGTGACCTGCATGGTAAGCTTAGCTTCATTTTCTTCATGTTTCTTCATTTCTGCTTCCTTTTCTTTTATTTCAGAATGCTGAGAAAAAAATAGGGAAGGGGGAAGATATTACATAAGTAGTACAAAATAAACTTTCCACTTATTGAAATTAAAATACCCAAGATATAAATCATATTGCTTCTCCTGGAAAGATTTTCTCCTGGAAAGAAGGCAAGAGAACATATTTTATTTTACACTAAAATCCTGATTCTGCACACATGTATAATTTAAATAGACTTGCTTAAAGGATAATACAGAAATGCTGGTCAGCAACATTCTCAGTAGAGACAGAGTGATGCACTTTGAGACTCTACTGTGTACCAGGACAGGGAAGATGCTCATGGTAAGAGGATGAGGACATCCTGTCAACAAAGCTAGACCCTCTCCCTGCCTCTTATCATCACACCAAAGCTGTAATGCAAACTTCCAAATTGATGAGGACATTTGGCAAAGCTTTCTGGTGAGATCTTGGGAGTCAGTTCAATAAAGAATAGCCAGATGTTTCCTATGAGGTAAATACAGTGCAGGAAAAGAAAAGCGGACTTCAGTTATCATAATTCCAACCCAATGTTTCTGTTCCCAGTTTTCAAAATTCACCTTGGCCAAATGAATGTGTTTAATATGGCTAGTTTCATTCACCATACACTTTTATGTGTTTGGTTGTGTGTTCACTTATTTGTTTCTACACTAAAAAATATTTTACTATAACACCTAGTTGGATTTTCATTTATCTAAACTAAAATGTGATTGCAGAATAAGATATTTCCTATTCACCAGTTATTTAGGTAATTTGATGTCTTTTCTAATTTTAATATAAAAAAAAAACACTTCAATCATACTCTCTAGGTAGAAAATCTTCCTGAACTGATTCAAAGCTCTACTTTAAGCACGTTTTTTGCTATGATGTTAATTTCACTGACCAGCTTCGCCTCCTTCTCAGAAAACTCCTCCTTCTGCTTCTCTTCCTCCTTCTTCGCCTGCTCTCGCAGCAGCTGCTGACCTTCCCTCTCCTGCTCAAGAGTTGCCTTCAGTGAGTCCACTTTGCCTTGAAGTTCTAATTTCTGCTGAATCAAAAGTTGTTTGGCATCCTTGAGATTTGTTACTTCCTGTTGAAAAAAAGCCAGAAACAAATCACCCCTATTTATAGCCTAATTTTCAGTTAATTCAACACAAGCTAAAATTATGTGTGAAGAAGAAATCTCAAGGGAGAAAATGCCACCACCAGATGGCCTGTAGGAAACCTGTAAAGTATCTTCCTGATGGATGTGGATGTGGGTGGGCCCAGCTGCCTGGTAGCACCCCTTGGCTAGTGGTCCTGGGTGCTGTAAGAAGACGAGTCTTTGAGTTCAACCTTTCAAGCCGCTGACTTAAAGTACAAGGTATTTACTTCCTAGTCATTAATCATTTCATTCAGGTGATACTCTACAGACATGTGTTTAACTACCCTATCAAACAAAGATCTCTACACATTTCTTTCAGTTGGTTCACTTACCATGTGTTTACTGAGTAACCAGTTAGTCATCATACATAGTATTATGTTCTGAGTACACACTCAATTACAAAGTCACATACATATCGGAAGGCCTCAGAGAGAACACCTAAGCTTTCTCATGAATATGCACAACACTTTACAAAGCAAATGGTAGAGTTTCTACAACCAACAGAAACTCTATCTATGCTTCTAAGGCATAAAATGTTAAACCATAAGATTATAAAGGGATTTAAAGAAGAAGAATAATTGAAAAACCAAACTCCCTTAAATTCAAAATCTTACATGTTTGTAAATTTATTACTTATAAACAAATTTATTTAATTTTCTACTTCATCATTTCAAATCTAAGCTTATCCTGTAGCTGCTTTGCTTTATTCCATAATTAGAGAATAAAGTATATTTAATATGGATATCATGCAATAAATATGGACAAAATTCATGCCCTCTGTCCCCGGTATTCACCAAAAACAGTAAAATAGTTTGTCTAGCACATGGTAGGCTCTTTCTCAGCTTCTCTAATCTAGTGCACATGAATGTCAAGGGCAAAAATACAATGGTCGAGAGGGAAGCGTATTATCTTAACTTACCTTTAGGCTTTCTTGTTTGTGAGACTTGAGTTCTTCACTGAGTTTAGTAATTTCTTTTTCTTGTCTACACTTAATTTCCTCCATCTCTGCCAGTTTAGACTTTTCATTTGCTAGTTCTTTTTCCTTCACCGACTGTGAAGAAATCATAGATAAATTTGAAGAGTCTACTTTGTTGAAAATTAGTAAGCTAAAATTTTTGTATTTATGACCCTGCTTATACCTCTTTACTGAGGCTAACTGGAGCAGATTATGCACCTTCCCTTCCTGTTTAACTTGATAATGTCACCAATGAGATTAAATAGTTACAGTGAATATTAAAAGGTAATGGTACCTAGGCAGAGTAAAATACAGCAGTACTATTCATTCTTACAAGTTCTAGTATTATCACTGCTTTAAATAAGGTTTTTCTGGGTAGACTTTTCAATCAATAGCTTATAAATAAATAAATATTTTTAAAAAATTAAAAATTCTCTACTAGGGATAGTTAACACTAAAAGATGTGTCTGAGCTAAAATCATTACAGTTAAGCACCAATTAAATACCATCTGTCAAACCTATCTAAACTTGACATTTAAATCATGAATGCCATTCCAGCTTTACAACCCTCCTTCCTAAAAACACTCAATTTTTATAATTAAAGGGAATTTCTATTTCAAATATACCAAAAATTTCTATTGTGTGAAAAACATGCTTATAAAACCACAAAAAGTATAAGAAAACTGAGTTGACATCACAAGGAAGTGGTGAGGAAACACGTCATAGCACAGAGCCTCCAGCGACTGTGTACTCTCACACACTCTCAGGTCCTGTGAGAGCCACTGAGTTGGACCGGGGGTTGGCCTGCAGGTCTTCAAGACTTGTGCAAGTCTAGAGTCTGGGTTAAGCAGAGAAGCAGGTACCTTTTCTCTCTGAGCATCCTGCAGTGCTCTACTCTGCTCCTTTAATAGCTGTTCTTTCTTCGCCGAGTCCTGCTCCAAAGTAGCTTTGGCAGCCTGCAGTTCTTGAATTGATTTATTTTGGTTTCCAATTTGATTTCTGTTTGAAATCAAGTCTTCTTGTGCCAGAGAGAGCTTCTCTTCTACAGACTTATAAAAAATTATTTTCTCAAGTTATTATGATTAATAAATTTCAACAAGCATAACAGTTAATAAAAGCAAATAGTAGATAATCACACATCAATGATGAGAACATGTTCTGGACATCTTTGTTACAAGATCTGTACATGAACAGATTTACACAAACCTACATGGTAGCCTACTCCATACCTGGGCTATCTGGAATAACCTAATGCTCTCAAGCTACAAACCTGTACAGTAAATTAAAGCAGTAAATACTGTAAGCAGGTATAACACTAGGAAGAGTAAACTTAGATAAACTAAGTACATAAACTTAGATAATTGTAGAAATAATCAGAAAAGATACTAGGCAATAGGACTTTTCAGCACCATTAGGATCTTAAGAGGCCAAAGCTGGGCCTGGTGGCTTAAACTGTTAGTCCCTGCACTTTTGAGCCAGAGGCATGTGGCTCTCTGTGAGTTGGATGTCAGCCTGGTCTACATAACACATTCCAAACCAGCCAAAGCTGCTTAGTGAAACCTTGTATCAGGAGAGGGAGGCAGGGGAGAAAAGAAAAGAGAAAAGAGGAAGGGGGAGAGGGAGGGAAGACAAAAGTGAAGGTTTATTCTGAAACCCCTACAAATAATCTAAAACCATTTACTGAATACTTATAATAGGAAGGAATATTGGATGAGAAACAACCATATCAAATACATTAGAGAACATATATATGGTTGGATAAAAGACCAGTGGAAATATGAAAGAGAACAATTTAAAAAGAAATACAGCCAGGTGGTGGTGGCACACACTTTTAATCCCAGGACTTGGGAGGCAGAGCCAGTCGGATCTTTGTGAATTCAAGGCCAGCATGGTCTACAAAGCAAGTCCAGAGCAGCCAAGGCTACACAGAGGAACCCTGTCTTGAAAAACCACCCCCCCAAAAAAAAAGGAAAGAAATACAGTTGAATGCTAAATATGGATACACATACAAATACATTTTCTAGGATCTACACCCCCTGACCTGGTAAACACTAATAAACAGGACAAAATTTTATGATAGGGGGACATTTCACAGCTATCAATCTGATTCAACAAATTTAGCTTTATATTTAACACTGTATTCTAGTCAGCCATCAGTCCATTATCTGAGTGCCTGTCTCAGTGGTACAGCAAGTGATGTCGCTAATATCATAGTTCCTGACACCTCATGTGGGCATGAATACTGTCCTGCTAATAGACTTTGAATCACTATGGAAACCAACCTTTGAGTATATTGTGAAGGAGCTGCTAGACTAGGTTAATTAAGCAGAGAGACCCACCCTAAGTGGGGCAGTGTCATTCCTTGGTCTGGGGTCCTGGCTGAATGAAGAGAAAAGAAGGAAGGCAGGGCAGCAGCACTCATCTCTGTCCCTACAGATACAATGTGACCTCTTGTTGCCTTGAGCTCCTGCTTCCATGACTTCCCATCATGGTGGACACTGTATTCAAACTGTGAATCAAAAAAATCCTTCTTCTTCAAGTTGGTTTTGTCAGATTTTTGTCACGATAATGAAGAAAATAACTAATACAAAGTGAGGTGAGTTATTATCACAGTTACTGACTACTCTAAGGCTCACCAGTTTTGGGAAACTGAAGTGGAAAAAAGAGCTGCGTTTCTGCCTGTTAGGTTACAGTTGAGGGATATGGTCCTAGCTAAAGGAACTGCCATTCTCAGCTACTCTTGCTAAGGGTCTGCAGGGAGTGAGGACTAGCTAACACTCTTCACCAGACCTCATAGAAGCACATGATTCTGACCAGAGAGGCACTTGCCCTGAAAATGAGGCAGATAATGCAACTCAACAAAGGACCTCTGCCAGCCAAGAGTGCACAGAAAACATATTTAATAAAAGAGAAGCTAGGCATAAATGCCTATAATCTCAGTGCCTGAAAGGCTAAGGCAGGAGGATTGCGCATGAGTTTGAGTGCAGCCTAGAAAACAAAAGTGAAACACTGCCTCAAAAATAAATAATGAGGGCTGGAGAGATGGCTCAGCGGTTAAGAGCACTTGGCTACTCTTCCAGAGGTCCTGAGTTCAATTCCCAGCAACCACATGGTGGCTCACAACCATCTATATTGAGATCTGATGCCCTCTTCTGGCATGTATGTGTACATGAAGATAGAGCATTCATATACATAAAATAAATAAAAAAATATTCAAAAAAATAAATAATGAAACAAACAAATATGATTTAATTTTAAGATTATGCTTCCTGAAAAAGGAAGGTTTCCACTTCCCAGTAACTCACTCGGTTCAGAATCTTTTAGATATAAAGCTCAAATTTTAAATTCTAAACCCTTTCAGACTTTTTTGTCAGTTATACCCAGAGTGACCTTGTTTTCTACTAGTCAGGCTTCCATTATTAACTGAGTACCCTGCATAAAATGATCCTCATTACAGAAGAGCAGTGTGTAAGCAGAAACTTCACAGGGAAGCCAAGTAAATGGTTACCACCAAGTACCCAGGAAAACAGTGTGAGATCCTTGGAAAATGAGGCATGTGCTAACTGGCCCAGATATCATCAAGGAAAAACTGACTTTTCAAATAATAAAATACCTGGGCTGGGGTGGGGAGTGTGTAGGTCAGTGTGGAGTACTGGCTGGCTTGCATAACAGCATGGATTTGTGTTCAGCGCTGAAACGGCTGAATTTCAAAGCCTATTATATAAATCTACTATAATTGGATAATGGAGATTCTGGTTCAACAGGCTTACTAATAAAATCAAGAAAGCAGTAGTACCTCTAAGAATTTCTGTAAGAATTTCAAAATGCCCACAAAACCTCCAACTATCATTGGTTTATAAGATTTTTACATGCATGGACGCTAAGAATTTAAACGTTTGAAGCCCTTTAATTAGCTCTTTAAAGGCAAGAAATCTTTTTAAAGATGCCAAGGGCTACTGCTCTACCCTGTCTTTGAACATGCAGTGCTATACTCCTACAAAGCATGGCATGGTAAGTTCCCACACGGTTCTGCCATGCATGTTTCATTTGCTCAGCACTGCTTACCTCAGGATGCTCCTCCCAGTCCATTTCTTTGCTCTTTAACTATCTTTACCCTACTCTCACCCATGGCAACAGGCAAATCACTGAGTAGATCACCCTCCAACCTTGACAGTGATTACAATGATTATAGCATCCTAGTGAAAAAAAAATTGCTATGGTCCCTTGTGTTTCCAATGTTGTTTTTTTAAATTAAGCCTGCCTTCCCATACTTCTTTCAAATAAAACCTTGATGTTAGTTCTTACTTTTTCTGATGTCTGGTAAAATGGCATGAGAAAGTACTGAAATAAGATTTAGGTTTAATTCTGTATAACCCTATAATTTTCATTTCACATGGGCATAAATTTATATTATGAATTTATATTGTATAATGAATTCCATTTCTATTCTTCCTGGACAAATAAAAGCACTGATGATAGCCAATAGAAATACCCAGTAAGCAAACTGTTTCATAAACGATCCAGCAGATGGGGCTAACAACACAGATAAGACCAGGCTTGTTCGCCCCTACTGGTGTCCAAGCACATACTGTTAGCCTGAGGTATACACTGAGCTACGACAGAAAGCCTTCCCACAGCTAAATGTCATGACACAGAATGTTCTCTCTTCTCCCTTCTCTCTCACATGTGAGATTGGCTCACTAAAGCAAAAAGAAAAAGTGGTTGACAACCATCTCTCTTCCTGATCTACTAATACTTGTGCTTCCTTAGAAACTTGTTCATTAAAAAGGTAGTTTATACACATCTCATTTTAGAATCATTAAAACAGATTTTACAAACTTTTATAAAAAAAATCTAGTGAATTGGTGGTAAAAGGGGGCTTTGAGTAAAGCAAACAGCTCCAACTACCTTCTGTCCTGTTGCATTACTAGTCTTGCCTTCCCTGCAAAAGAAACTTCAAAAGAGTCTCCATCGTACCTTGTAAAACCTCTTGGGCCTGCCCTTCTGCTTTCTTTTATTCAGATTACATGCAAGTCCCCCAGTGGAGCCTCACTGCCTTTAGGTTAAATCCAAACTTCTCCTCAAACTTTCTCTACCTTTCAATATATTGTAAAACAAACACAACAATTTAACAGTAATAAAATGACCAGCTCTAATTTTTCTTTTTTTAAAGATTTAATTTTATTTTTTATATGTATGTATGTTTTGCCTGTATGTATATCTGTGCATCAAATGTTCGAGTTGCCCACAGATGTCAGAGCATCAGATCCTCTGGAAGAGTAAGTATTCTTAACTACTAAGCCAGCCCTCCCTTGCCTTCAGTGTGTGTGGTGGGGGAGGGAAGAGGGCTAACTCTCCTTTACCCTTCTTTCTTTCTTTCCCCACTTTCCTGTTTCTGTGTCAAGTCCTTATGACTGATCCCTTGCCCTCCACTTGGCTTGCTATGAACTCTGTCCTTTATCCTTTCTATTCTCTTAACTCTAATCCCAATTCTGACTAACTCACATCTTTATACCAGACTTCATGAAGAAAGATTTTTAAAATTTATTTTTATTTATGTGTGTGTGAATGTGCCTGCTTGAATAAATAGGCATCACATTCGTACATCAGATCCCCTGAAGGACAGAAAAATCTTAACTGATCTCCCCACTAGGTGACCCATGCTCCTCACTTGACTCCTTGTTTTTCTTTCTTTTTTCACTCAAGTAAAAAATTAAATTGTTTTCTGCTAAGCATTTAATATACTTTACAATGAGAAGCCTACTTTTTAAACCTAAAAATATAAATCCCAAACATAAATCAGCACTCCAGGTTGCTCTGCTCACTTTCTCCATCTTTGTCAAGACTGTATTTCCAAGTGCTACCTGTAATTCAGGACCTGCTCATATATCTAAGTGGCTTAGTTCTCCTCATGAACTCTTCCCTACAAGAGCCCATGAATAAAACACAAAATATATACAATATGTATAAATAAAATGTTTTAATGTTTGGTGATTCTCAACAAAATTTTACACTAGTGCACTTTAAACAAAAGAAAGATTTACTATTATAAAAGGAAAAAGAAGGACAAGAAACAAACAGGGACAGAGACCGTATCTGAGGGAAGGAGCAAGGGTGCTGGCTCAAGGTCCTGTGTGTAAGAGCAAACTTTCCTTCATAGAGGTACCATGCTGCATAAAATTTGATTACCTTTTTATTTATACTTTTCATATTAATAAACATGACGCTTTATTTAATCATATAGTATTATTAATTAAGGCTATATTTAATTGGCCTAATTTTAATCATTAGGCATTCCTGTAAGCTTAGAAAATTGACAAATACATAACACTAAAAGTCAGTTTTGCTTGATAACAATAGAACCATTTGTATTTTTTTTACAACGGGCGTATAGCCAGCCAATCTCTGTAGTTATTCTCAGATAAGGCTTCAAAATCAGAAAAGCTAACAGTGTAATAACATATGCCCAAAATATTTTTCTATAACTCATTTAAAAATAAGTTTTTATTTTTTAATTATGTATATTATGATTTTTGTCATAAAATAAGTTGATTCAAAAAACATTAAAGGAGTAGTTGAATAAAAAAAATGTGGTACTTTGCAAATATTAATTTCCCTTGCCCATTAGGCAACTGTTTACTGGGCTTTGTAACATACTGTAGTTTACTATACCTTTAGGTCTTGCCGTGTGGCTAGAAGTTCAGACTCTTTGCCGTAGAGATCAGACTGAAGCTGCTTCAGGTTTGCCTGGCACTTTTCATAGGTGCTCTGCAGCGCTGACAGTTTCTCTCTCTCTGCTGCACGTTCCTGGGCTGCCTGTGATGACTGCTGCTGCAATGTAGTCTCCAGCTCTGTCTGAAACATGCAGGAGCGATTTCAAAAAGAATGCAGTTAAAAGCCCGTCAAATAGAAAACAGAATTTATACAAGTAAATCCTGTGATAACCAGCTAAAGTGCATTTTGCTCTAAGCTCATATTTGAATAAAGAACAACCTACTTTAAATGTAAAGTCAGAGAACTACAGAACGAGCAAGTCCCTATTTAAGTGCAAACATCATCAGAGGGAAAGAGAGACCATCTACTATAAAGTAGTAGGCACTTGCTCTCAGGAGCCAAGCAACACTGGTGCTATGAGAAGGCACAGTCCTGGATTTCTTGAATGACATTTTAAAGCTAAACTAAGAAAAAATACTACATGAAAAAATTAAGAAGCCATTACTGTGCTGAACAGAATATGTAGTTCCTACTCTTGAAAACTCAAGAGTAACTCTGGGAACTTCTGTAAATCATCTTTATTAATATCAAGACAGAAAATGATTTCATGAAGTTCAAATTACTCTAAAACCAAGACTATTTGGGAGAGATATAAACATATGACATATTTAAAATTTGTCTGCATGATGGTAAATAAAATATGCTTGGCTTTTAAAATAAGTAACTACCTCTCATTGAGTGAAACAGTTCTGGCAGAGGCTTAGAAGGACAAAGTCATTGAAAGAATAAAGAGACTGAAGAGTAGGTACTGAGTAGTACTTACTAGGAGAATTAGGCTCCTTGGACTGTGACTTATGGTGATTTATTGTATGTTTTACAAAGAACTAGAAGATAAGAAAGAGTCTGAGGGTTCTCAACAGGAAGAAATGATTAAAAGAAAGAGAAATGCTAATTCCTCTAATTTTATCATTAAAAATTATACACAAGTTTTCATCTTATTATACTACTATTCCTTAGAAGACTATTTGTTTTGAGAAGCAGAAAGGGGTGGATCCTGATGGGAGGAGAGGTGGGGAGGAACTGGGAAGAGTAGAGGGCAGGGAAACCATAGTCAGGATATATTATGTGGGAAAAAAAAACACAACTCTTTCAATAAAACAAAAAGTAAACAAGTATAACAAGTATAGAATTATCCCTACATCTATTCTATGAATATATATAGTCATGATGGTCAGTTAAACTTTCATAAAGATAAAATGATATATTAGTTTAGTGAATCTGAGGCTGATGCCATCCGTATCCCTCATGTTTCAAAACCATCACTTAGAGCCACTTGATACTTAACTGTGTTTCCTAACGCATTTTCCTGCCCTGGTTTCCAAAACATTCATTCATGTTTCAGGCTCTCTTGCAATTTTGCTGGTCATTTCTCCTCAGATTATTTTACTGGTTTCTTTTCTTCAACTATAGCTCTCAATACTGTAGAACTCCAAACTTCTGGCGTTGCCCCACTTTTATTTTATGGATTTTTTTTAAAAAGATCTCTTCTAAAACTATAGTTTTAAACACCCTTCTTAAACAAGTATTTTTATCCTCTCCACCTGAACTTTGAGCTCTTATTATCTAGGAACCTTCATGATGTCTCTTGAACAATCCACAGATAACTTTCTCAACCTGAACTCTGGATTTTGCCCATCAAAAACAAACAAAAAAACAAACAAAAAAAACTTTACTACGTCACTCAAATAAATACCCATGTGCACAAATTCAAAGTTATCCTTGATTCTCCCAATATCTCTCAACTTGTAGTGTATCATAAAGGCTCAATAACTATACTTCCAAGCCACACTTTGTAGCCCATTCTCCATACTTTGTGCCTCCACAGAACTGCCTCGTCACTGCAGCATCTTCTGGGTGCCTTTCCTTCTTGCTCCTTCATTTCTAGTTAGTCATATATTATAACTGGGTGTGTCAAATCTGATGAAAATAAATCCCTCAAGAGACTAAAAATATCCATAGGTCAAAAACTATCATTCTGTAATCTTGTAAGTCCAACAATTTGCCTGTAAATGATGGAGTACCTGTCTATTTCTCTTTTGTTACTCTTCCTCAAGCTTGCTCTAAGATATCTGTATTAATTAGCCCCAAATCATGGCATGGATAGAGTTTTTGTTGTTACTGTTTTATTTTTATTTTTATTTCTGAGACAAGGTGTCACTATGTAGCCATGCCCACCCCAGAATTCACAAGCTGCCCTCAAATTACAGATATCTGCTTGGTTCTGCCTCCTGATTGCTGAAATAAAGGTATGTGTCACCAGTCCCAGACTTGTCACTGGTGGCTTTTATAATTCATGTGCAACATACATCTCTCCAGGAAGGCTTTTATAATCATTTAGGTTTTAGTAAGACTCTGCCCCATCATTCTTTCAAACCACTCGGCTGGTGTGTTTGGCCCTAAAGTATAACCTCCACAAGCACAGGCACTTGTCTGTTTTGTTAATAGCTGTATCTCTAGCACCCAGAATTATAACATGGCATTAAACATCAAGAAGATTTCATGAGTTCTAATGGATACGAGATGCAAAAGCCTGAGACATCTGTTGCTTATCTATCAAAATGATCCAGATAAGAAAAACATATTACACTGGACAAGGCTATTGACAGTGGAACATGAGAAGAGAAAGGCAGAGCTAGGAGGTGGACTGACAGGAATTGATGTTAACTGCCTGAGGACTGAGAGAGAGAGTTAACTATTCTCTACTACACACTATCCACCCAATTCCCTTTCACAGAGTTCTTAGAATTAATGGTTGGGAATCAAGACATCCGTTACATCATAGGTCATACATTACTATATATGTTCTTCTCTAGAAGCTCACTTCTTTTCTTCGATGTTTTTACCACAATCTAATTTTAGGTATCATCTAGTGAAGCTGTACAAATCATATGAAATAGATATTAATCTAAAACCTTTAAAAATCATAATAATTTAATGAAAACAAAACATGTAAAATTTATTTTCAACTCACTAAATTATAGTGATATAAAAATAAAGTTTCAGAAATACCTGGATTTGATACTGAATTCTGGGAGTTGGGGAGAGGGAGGCTCAAATATCAATATGTATAAATTAGGAATGATGACATATAGCTATAATTCCAGATATTTGAAGGGCTGCGATAGGAAGATGGAGACTTCCTGCCCAAACTTGTTATCACAGCAAAATTCGCCTCAAAAATAAATCACACACACACACACAAAAAAAGACATTAAAATGTGTAACTAACAAGGCCTATACAAGATGGAGTTCTTCAACGTACCGTCACAGATAGGAGAGGCTCATGAGGTCCTGGTCCTAGCTGAAGAGCCACTAGCAGATAACGGCTGCTAGAGGAGCCATTTGTTTTCAGTGGAATAGCCACTGGTGTGTTGTTTATATTCTAGTAAGTAATGCCACGCTAATGTTTGTACCAGGAACCCAATTATAACTCAGTGGCCACTTTTTTAAAAAGGACATAGTTTCTCTTTTCATTAATTGTTATTACACATTTAGATATGTATAATGAAAATAAGAAGCCTTTAATTTGAAAAAGAGCAAGGAGGTATGGGAGGGTTTAGGGGAGGAAATAGAGGGAATAGATGACGTAGTTATAATCTCAAAAATAAAAGAAATAATTTAAAAAAGGAAAGAGAGTTAAGTGGTGCAGGAGCTTCTTAGGATGAAGTAGTCCAGAGGTGAGAGGGAGGAAAAAAAATGAGAGCAATAAGCATGGTATATAGCATAAACTACATACAGGGACTTATTGAAGACTAAAAAGGATTTTGAAAAAATGTGCAACAAATTCACTACGACAACTATAATCCAGTTTCTGATTACATATGAAAGCACAAAAAGACAAATGTTTCTATACTGCCTATATTTTTAGAAAATTACTTTTATGTTATGTGGCATAACCGAAAACTGTTAAATATCAGCTTCATATGCATTATCTCTGGTTTTTACTCTAGTAGCACAGCAGCCAACTCTTAATGACATGGCCATTTTGTTTACCTACAGACTAAGGACTGTACCCTCTTCTTTAAAGACCAACTCTTTTTTATTTTAAAATTGATTTATTATTTTTAGTTTTCAAATTTAAATATAATCACATCATTTTCTATTTCCCTTTCTTCCTTCCAACCCCTCAAGTAAAGAGTTTTTTCTAAAGATTGACATTTTCTTTTTTTTAATTAAATTTTTATTTTTTATATTAATTAGTTTATTCACTTTGTATCCCAGCTGTAGACCCCTCTCTCATCCCCTCCCAATCCCACCTTCCCTCCTTCATCTCCTCTTAGGCCCCACTCCAAGTTCACTGTTGGGGAGGTACTCCTCCCCTTCTATCTGACCCTCCTTTGTCAGGTCTCATCAGAACTGGCTGCATTGTCCTCCTCTGTGGCCTGGTAAGGCTGCTCCCCCTTCAGGGGGAGGCGGTCAAAGAGCCAGCCACTGAGTTCATGTCAGAGACAGTCCCTGTTCCCCTTACTACAGAACCCACTTGGACACTGAGCTGCCATGGGCTACATCTGAGATATTCTAGGTTATCTCCATGAATGGTCCTTGGTTGGAGTATCAGTCTCAGAAAAGACCCCTGTGCCCAGATTTTTTGGTTCTGTTGCTCTCCTTGTGGAGCTCCTGTCCTTTCCAGGTCTTTCTATCTCCCCATTCTTTCCTAAGATTCCCTGAACTCTACCTAAAGTTTGTTTGTGACACATGGCCATTTCGGTTACCCTACAGAGTAAGGACTATACCCTCTTCTCTAAAGACCAGCTAACATACAAAACTAACAGTAAGAACGACCTTCCTTTGCTCTACGTGTTTAATACTGAATCCATCTTCTTTCACTAGCTCATTTTGGACAAGATGAGAACAGATTTAAGAATGAAACTGGTTAACAATAAATTGTTGCTTTCTTCTTGAAAATAAAAACATCTGCTATAATATAAAAATGTCAAGAAAATCTGACATTGCTGAGTTTTTAAATATATTACACTTTATGATTTTTGTCATTTTTCCATTGTAAGAATGATTTATTATAAATTTATTTAAACTTTTCTAAGACAATAGAAATGCTACATAAGTAATTGCCCCAATGTCAAACATTACTTCTATGTATTTTCATGATTATTAGACAAAGGATTATAAAAAATTTAAATAATAAATTATCTGACATTACAATGAACACTCAGACTTAAATCAGATATCAAATATAACCTATATTTTACAAAATTTTAAATATATATATCTATAACGAAACTCTCATTTTATCTTAACTTCCGCTTTTTTCTTCCTATAAAAAGTAATTCTTTTATCAGTACCTTTTGTGAAACAGCGTTTTTAACTTCTCCTTTAAGTACTTCAATTTGTTTTCTCTTTTCTTCAGCTGCTTGCTTTAGCTGATTGATGCTTCCCTGAAGCTGCTGTTCTTCTTTTTCCTTTTGTTTTAATGTATTTTGAGCCTGTGCGACTTCTCCCTTGACTGAACTGAGTTCTACCTTCAACTGTTGAGAAGTCTAAAAGAAATTGAAACTTGTTTGACTCATTTATTCATTCAGAACACATTTCCTGTGTATCTGCTGCAAGCAACACACTACTTTTGGCAGAGATTCGAACCTGCTGGCCACTTTGTAAATATGACTTATTTCAGAGACATTAATGATGTGAAATATTTGGTTACTGTGTAGTAGTCCAGAAACATCTTTTTGTCACTATACAGTCATCATCAAATATTATCACTAGGTGGTGGTGAAGGTTTGTCAATTTGACCGAAACTGGAGTCATGTGGGAAGAGTTTCAGCTGAGGAACTGTCTCCAGACTGAACTGTGAGCAAATCTGTGGGGCACTGTCTTGATTGTTGATGGACATGAGTGGGCCCAGCCCACAGCAGGTGCTGCTACCTCTGGACAGGTGGACATGGATAGATAAGAAACTAAGTGAGCAAACTTTGGGGAACAAACTAGTAAAGAGCATTTCTCCACAGTCTCTTGGTCTCTTCTGGAGTCCCCGCCTTGCTGGAGTCCCTGCCTTGGCTTCCCTGAATGATGGGCTGTGATCTGATTATGTAAGCCAAATAAATCTTTCCCAACCTGTTTTTGGTCAGTGTTTTATCAAAATAAACTAGGACAAGCTATGAAATAAGTCATGTTTAGGAATCTATTAATTTTTCAGCTTTAATGGTCTTTAACCCTATATAATTAAGATTCTCATGGTCAATTGATTTAATTTTCTGCTTTTCTTAATTATATTTCTTTATTTGTCCTTTACATTTTAAATTAGTTTAAATTTTGTTATGATGAGTAAAACACAAGCAATTTTAAAATAAACACATGAGCCATCACATTTTAGAGAAAAAAATTTGCTTGATTTCTGTATCAGGGTGAAAACACCTGGAAAATTCAAAGGCCTATTATATTTTACATATTTATATTAGAAGAAAACTGTACCTCTTTCTCTTTCTCGAGTGACTTTTTCAGTTCCTTCTGCTCCTTGAGCGCACTTTCTGTCTGTACTTGAAGCTGATGCTTTAATTCTTTACAAGTTTTTTCCTAATAAAGAAATGTAACACAGAAAAATGTCTGTAATAACTTACACGTTGTTTATCATTTATAAAGAAAAACAGAAGAAAATAAACCAGAACCCAACACACATACTCAGTTAGGGCATTTTGACTACGATGACATCTACTAAGAAAGTCAACGTAAACAGCTTACCAAATCTAATATAGCAGCTTTTCCTTTCTGATTCTCCTTCTCAAAATCACTTTTGGAGTTTTTTAAAGAAGCAGAAACTTGTGACAGTTTATCTTTTGTTGTAGACAGCTCCGCCATCAAGGCCTCCTTCTGTGCTGTCGCTGCTCTCAGGTCTGTGGCTGCCGCTTGGAGCCTGTCACTCAGCTCCTTGTGTTGTGTCTTTGCATCCTCACTTAATTTTTCAAATTCCTGCTTCAAGACAACTTTTTCTTCTTCTTTCTTACTGAGAGTTTGTGTAATATTTTCAAGAGCTTCAGATTTATTCTGCAGATCCAATTTTGTACGAGATACTCTGGATTAAAAAGAATTTTTAAAATTAATGTAAAATTTATCATTCAAAATTACTCATAAAAGACTACTAAGTCTTGAACTTTTTATATGGATCAGAAAAAATAATTTTAAGAACCTTAAAACAGCTCATCAGATGCGCATGATTTCCTTAGAAAGAGTGAAGTTATTTATACTTCCTAACTTAATTCAGTTCTCTATACCACAATAAGTGATCAGAGAAAGTCAGACACTGAGAGGGTCTACAACAAGCAGCAAAAGTTTCCCAGGATCCCTACAGTACAGAGTTAGAGTGTTATTCCCTAAACAAACACAGATCTCTCTCTTTCCTTAGAAATATGTCATATGTTGATGAATCTGAATATCAAAACATTTAACATAATATAGTAGGATATTTTTAAAGGAATCATTTTACTTCAAAAGTAAAGACAAATGGTTTATCTAACTTCAATAAAACATATTATAAAGTGATCCATTACCATGGATCCTTAGTACAAGTTTTCTTTTTTAATTAAACTTTTATTTTTTATATTAATTAGTTTATATACTTTGTATCCCAGCTGTAGCCCCTCCCTCATTCCCTTCCAATCCCATCCTCTCTCTCTCATTTCCTTCCTGCTCCTTTCTAAGTCCACTGCTAGGGGAGGTCCTCCTCCCCTTCCATCTGACCCTAGCTTATCAGGTATCTCCAGGACCAGCTGCAATATTAGCAAGGCTGCTCCTCCCTTAGGGGGGGAGGGGAGGAATACAAGTTTTCTTAATGCAGAATGAATAAGCTATAAGAATGAGAAGTGAAAAATATAGTTTTAAGAATGTACACTAATTCTTCTGTTTTCGTAACACTCAATGTGCTGATTATTTTTCTGTCAACTTGATACAAGCTAACTGAGAAAACACTCTCAATCAGACTGACTATTGGGTAACTCTGTGGTTCATTTTTTTAATTGATGATTTGTAGTGAGAATTCTGAAATTTTGGTTTCTTTAAAAACACAGAAATATTTTAAGAATATGTTTTTGTTTTAATCCTAGGTGTGGATATGGGCCTGCTTTGAACTATCCTCAGTAGCTGACTATCATTTGCCTCATGGTCTACCAGAGTGGTTTTCCTAACTGCAAAGTTTCTGCAATTGTGTGATGTATGAAATTCTGGGAACTTTATATAAATTTATATAGATTCAAGGATCTCTCTCCCTATATCCTTTTTTCTCTCCTATCTAGTGATAGGCAGTAAAAGGGCAGGAGGGGGATAAAAGGTGGAAAATGAACCCACAAAGTAGCAAAGACCAGCTATAAGCAAAGAAGAAACAAGAAAGAAATCATATTCAAGGATCTCTATCTCTCCCCTCTACCCTTCTTTATCTCCTATCTAGTGATAGGGGGTGAGACCAGAGGGATAAAGGGTGAGAAAAAAAGAATCCCAAAAGTAGCTAAGACCAGCTACTTCCAAGGCCCATTATGGGTAGTGCTAGCCCTGGACAGGTGGTCCTAAGTGTATGAGAAAGCAGGCTGAGTAAGTCACAAGGAGCAAACCAATAAGCAGCACTCCTCCATGGCCTCTGCTTCAGTTCGTGCCTCCAGGTTCCTGCCTTGATCTCTAAGTCCTGGCTTCCTTTGATGATGGACTCTTAACTCATAAAATGTAGTAAACCTTTTCCTCTCCAGATTTCTTTTGGTATTTCATCACAGCAAGAGAAAGCAAATGAAGTACTCAGAAGCATCAAAGCTACAAAATCCATACAAAGTTGAAAAAAAAAATACATTCCTAATGAGTAAAACTCCATTTTGTACTTAGTACTGTACCTCAGAGTAGACACTTAATGGTTCTTAGGTGATACATACACACATTCCAATATTTAAATTTCTTATATTAACTATTTCAAACTGGTGAACAACTCAAAATGAATGCTCAAGAGAACAGGTACCACATCACTGCTGAAAAGTGACTAAAATTATAGAACAACAGAAAATGAAGTTCACTTTAACCAAGTAATAGTGGCATTAATGTTACTGGCATAAGAAACCACACGCGCGCGCACACACACACACACCCCAAAACAAAGCAATACTACGTGAATCTCTAAGAACAGGCGAACAATCAAAACCTTAGGGCTATAAAGCAGGTCAGCTTACACTTCCTTCTCCTCGTCAAGCTGTTTCCTCAGCTCTTCAGTTCTGAGCTGTAGGTCTGCACTCAGCTGCCTCTGCTGGTGGAGACTCTGCAAAGCTTGCTCCTTGCCTGCTTTAACTTCAAGAGCATCAGCTTCTAGTTTCTGTGGGTGAAGTATAGCATCCATTTGAATTTTGACAAGAACTACTCTATTATTACATATTATAACATTTGGTTTGCATTCAAACCATTATTGACAAAATATACAAAATAGCTCTAATATATTTATAAAAACCCATTCTGAAACCACTGAATGAGGAAGTTGTTCTGCTTAGAGTCTGTCAGATATTCTAGAATAGGCTTTTTACATAAATCAGTGGTTATTTTAAAAGTTAATTATAAGAACATACTAAAATCTACAGAGCTAAAGAAGCTAAAAACAAGGAGGACCCTAGGGAAGATGCTTAATTCTCATTCAGAAGGGAAAACAGTACAAGAGAGGGAACAGAATGGGAGCCTACTATAGATGTCCTCTAAAAGAATCCACCCAGCAGGGGATCAAAGCAGATGCAGAGACTCACAGCCAAAGTTTGGACAGAGTGCAAGAGTCTAATGGAAGAAGGGGGATATAGAAGGACCTGGAGGGTACAGGAGCCCCACAAAAAGACCAACAAAGCCTAAAAAAGCTGTGCCACAGGGACTGCAAAGACTAATGTATCAACCAAAGGCCATGCACAGAGAGTACCTAGACCCCTCCCTGCTCAGATGTAGCCTGCAGACAGCTCAGTCTCCATGTGGGTACCCTACTAAAGGGAGAAGAGACAGTCTTTGACATGAACTTGGTTGCCTGCTTCTTGATTGCTTCTCCCTGGTGGGGTGACCTAGGCAGCCCACAAAGAAAGAGGATTCAGGCAGTCCTGATAGGATGTGATAGACTAGGAAGTCCTCCAATAGGGGAGGAGGACTTCCCCTATCAATAGGCTAGGGAAGAGGGATAGGGGAGGAAAAGGGAGGGAGGGTGGAACTGGGAGGAGATGAGGGAGGGGGCTACAACCGGGAGACAAAGTAAATAAATTGTAAATAACAACAATAATAATAAATTATAAGAAAATCAACTTAAACATAAATGTTTATTAAAAATGCAAACGTTTGTTAATTCAAGTTTGGAAAAAAAACTAAGTACCCACATGTATGTAGTTAACAGCCATAAAATAACAACATAAAAAAGAATGGATGTGTCACATAGTCTTCAAATTGACACATAACGACCCTAAACATACAGCACTTAAAATTTCCAACTTTGCTTATTTAGTGTCTTGGTTATAGTGTACTAGGCATCTCATAGATATTATTATGTATCATATTTTTTTCAAATTTATAAAATCAAACTACTACACATAGGTTTAAATAGAAGCAATGTGCTTTCTATTATCATTTGTGTGTGTGTTTGTGTGTTCATGTGTGTGCTTCTGGGGAGTTTGTGCATTTTGGGGACAAATGTCAAAACTGAATGTCTTTACCAATCACTCTCCATCTTATTTTGTAAGGCAGGGTCCCTCACTGAACCTGAAGCTTGAAGACACAGCCAGGGTGTGCAAGCCCAGGTCCCAAGGACCCTCCTTCCTCTGCCTACCTAGTACAAACATCACGGACCCTGCCATCGTGTCTGACCTTTACGTGGGTACTAAGTCTCCAAACTCAGGTTCTCATGCTCACAAGACAGGATTTACTGACGGGACAATCTCCCTAGTCTTCATTTAACTACTTTTTAATAAAACGTGAAAACATAGACATTATACATGCCAATAAAGAGCCTAATAATATTACACTTAAATTAGACATAACTCATTTGCCTCTTATCTGTGCAGAAAACTTTCAAAGAATCATTTTTTCTGACTTTCTGAAATGTACAGTATAAGGTGTTATCTAGAATCAATTATTGTGAGACAGCACCCCAGATACTCTTGTTCCAATTACAACTACTTTAGAAAGATTCCCAGATAAGAATTTTCTGTTTACGTTTCTGTAATACATCATTACCTGTCTTTTCAACCATCTCTACTTTGTCATTACTACTACTGTTGGCATTCAAAAAGAACAGCCCATAAACAGAACTGCAAAAGCCATTTTTTTATTATGCTGGTCTGGATGTCCATATAGAACAGTCATGTCCTAATACTGTAATCACAAATCAACTTCAACTGATTATGAAAGTGTAAGGAACATAGAAACCTAAGAATTTTTTTGTTTAACTGTTAGTAATTCCAGAAAGTTTTCCCTGATATGTCGAATTATTTCATCTTTTTAGTAAATCAACACTTCACTTAGAAGTATCTTAAAATAAGGCTCAGCTACCTTATAATGGTTTAAATGCATTACTAAATTAGAATCAAAATACAAAGGGGATATAAAAGTTTTAAAAAGAAAAAAATTCCACCATAGATGAGATATTATATTGAAAGAAGTTGTAGGGAAATGGAAAAATCAAAGAGGAGAAGAGATTTTGTAGCAGACTTATACTGTTCGGTGTCTCCTGGATATATTTTACACTTTACAATAAAGCAACGCTAATTAATTGTTATATATAAAAGCCACCCATTAATGAAGGAATTAAAAATAAAGATGGAATTCAAAATTAATTAACAGAGTAATTTTTAAAATTTTGTACCCCTTCACCTTTCTCTGTTACTTAATAGTTTTGACTCTGTTGAAGGTCATCAGACTCCAACACTGCAGAGTAAAAATATGACAAAATCAACGGCTTTTATACAAACCTTCATTTGACCTTCTAAATCTTCCACTTTTTGTTCTAGAGAGAGCTGCTTCTCCTTGTGCTCCTTGAGATGGCTCTCCAGCTGGCCGCAGTGCTCCTGCTTCTCCTGTAGCTTCCTGGTGACCTGATCGAGCTGCACACTCATCTTATTTAACTCCTGAAGAAAACATTTGAAGAAACACATTGGGAGCACCCAGATAGTCAGTGAAAGTATAACTGAAAATATAATTTTATATAAGAAAATATCTGGAAAAAGACTTCAGATACATTCAGTGACTTATCAGAGGTTATCTTTATCCATTAACAAGGAAAATTAAGTTGTACACAACATAAGACACCAAGCTTATTTATGTAACAGTGAAATAACTTAAAATTTAGATTATTTTATGCATATGAGTGTTTTTTTTCTTTCTTAATTATACTTTATTCACTTTGTATCCCTCCCGTGGTGCCCTCCCTCCTCCCATCCCAATCCCTCCCTTCCTCCACCCTGTGCATGCATGTCCCTCCCCAAGTCCACTGATAGGGGAGGACTTCTTTTCCTTCCTTATGATCCTAGTCAATTAGGTCTCATCAAGAGTGGCTGAGTTGTCTTCTTCTGTGGCCTGGTAATGCTGCTTCCCCCTCAGGGGGAGGTAATTAAAGAGCAAGCCAATCAGTTCATGTCAGAGACAGTCCCTGTTCCTATTACAATGGAACCCACTTGGATACTGAACTGCCTTGGGCTACATCTGTGCAGTGGTCTTAGGTTATCTCCATGCATAATCCTTGGTTGGAATAGCAGTCTCAGGAAAGACCCCTGTGCTCAGATTTTTTGGTTCTGTTGCTCTCCTTGTGGAGTTCCTGTCCTTTCCAGATCTTACTGTTCCCCACTTCTTTCCTAAGATTCCCTGCACTCTGCCCAAAGGTTGCCCATAAGTCTCAGCATCTACATTGATAGTCTGCAGGGCAGAGCTTTTCAGAGGTCCTCTGTGTCAGGCTCCTGACTTGTTCCCTCTTTTCTCCTTCTTCTGATGTCCAGCCTCTTTGCCTTTCTGGATAGGAATTGAGCATTTTAGCAAGAGTCCTCTCTCTTAATTAGTTTTTTAGGTGTACAGATTTTAGTAAGTTTATCCTATATTATATGTCTATATGAGTGAGTATATACCGTGTGCATCTTTCTGCTTCTGGGATAGCTCACTTAGGATGATCTTTTCCAGATCCCACCATTTACCTGCAAATTTCATGATTTCCTTGTTTTTTACTGCTGATTAATATTCCATTGTGTAGATATACCACAATTTGTGCATCCATTCCTCCACTGAGGGGCATCTGGGCTGTTTCCAGCTTCTGGCTATTACAAATAAGGCTGCTACAAACATGGTTGAGCAAATGTCCTTATTGTGTACTTGAGAATCTTTTGGATATATGCCTAGGAGGGGTATAGCTGGATCTTGAGGAAGCACTATTCCTAGTTGTCGGAGAAAGCGCCAGATTGCTTTCCAGAGTGGTTGTACAAGTTTACATTCCCACCAGCAGTGGAGGAGGGTTCCCCTTTCTCCACAACCTCTCCAGCATGTGTTGTCTCTTGAGTTTTTGATCTTAGCCATTCTGATGGGTGTAAGGTGAAATCTCAGGGTTGTTTTGATTTACATCTCCATGATGACTAAGGACGTTGAACATTTCTTTAAGTGTTTCTCTGCCATTCAATATTCCTCTGCAGAGAATTCTCTGTTTAGCTCTGTACCCTATTTTTTAATTGGATTACTTGGTTTTTGCTGTTTAACTTCTTTAGTTCTTTAAATATACTGGATATTAGCCCTCTGTCAGATATAGGATTGGTGAAGATCTTTTCCCAATTAGTAGGCTGTTGTTTTGTTCTGAGGACAGTGTCCTTTGCTTTACAGCTTTTCAGTTTCATGAGGTCCCATTTATTGATTGTTGCTCTTAGATCCTGTGCTGTTGGTGTTCTGTTAAGGAAGTTGTCTCCTGTGCCAATGAGTTCAAGGGTATTCCCCACTTTTTCTTCTAAGCTGTTTAGTGTGTCTGGTTTTATGTTGAGGTCTTTGATCACTTGGACTTTAGTTTTGTGCGGGTGATAAGTATGGATCTAACACCCTTCACAATAGCCACAAAGGACATAAAGTACCTTGGTGTGAACCTAACCAAGCAAGTCAAAGACTTGTATGAAAAAAATTTCCAGTCTCTGAAGAAAGAATTAGAAGATATCAGAAGATGGAAAAATCTCTACCATGCTCATGGCTTGGCAGGATTAACATAGTAAAAATGGCCATCTTACCAAAAGCAATCTACAGATTCAATGCAATTCCCATCAGATTACCAACACAATTCTTTACAGACCTTGAAAGAAAAATTCTCACTTTCATATGGAACAACAAGAAACCCAGAATTGCTAAAACAATTCTCTACAGTAAAAGATCTTCAGGAGGTATCTCCATCCCTGATCTCAAGCTGTACTATATAGCAACAATACTAAAAACTACATGGTACTGGCATGGTACTGGAAACAGACTGGTGGATCAATGGAATCGAATAGAAGACCCTGACATAAATCCACACACTTATGGACACCTGATTTTTGACAAAGATGCCAAAACCATACAGTGGAAAAAAGACAGCATCTTCAACAAATGGTGCTGGTCCAACTGGATGTCTACATTTAGAAAAATGCATGAGTGTTTTATGCCTACGTGCCAGTAGAGATCAGAGAAGGACATCAAATCTCCTGACATGGAAGTTACAGACAGTTGTGAGCTGCCATGTGGGCACTGGGAACTGAACCCAGGTCCTCTACCAGAGCAACGAGGCCCTGAACCAACTCTCTAGCCTTAAATAACTAAATCAAAACCAGGCCCTCATACATGGTAGGTAAAAACTATGCCACTGAGCTACTTCCACAGCGCATTAATGTTTTAATAATTTGCTAGAAATATTATCTAAAAGCTAAAAAATATGACAGATCATTAAGTTAAGAAAAGTAATTATTACATTATAGTTGAATGTTTTTGATTTTCAAAGCACTATTTAAAAATTATATTCCAAAAATATTGTAGATGTTACATCTGTAACACTTGCTTAAGTAAGTTCTTAGATTACCCAGTTTCAGGCTGGAGAGATGGCTCAGTGATTAAGAGCACTGACTGCTCTTCCAGAGGACCCAAGTTTAATTCCCAGCACCCACATGGCAGCTCACAACTACAATGCCTATTCGAAGGGATCCCACATCCTTACATAAACATACATGTAATCAAACACTAATATACATAAAATAAAAATAAAAGTTAAAAAAAGAATATCCAGTTTCTCAGAAAGAAAACAATAAATATTACTAGTAAGTCTGTTACCCATGGGTGATCAGTGTTAAATGTTTTGATAACTTTCTTTCTAATCTTCTCTGCATGTTAATTTCTTTTCTACTTATTTTATGTACTGATAACAGGCTGCAGTGGTAGTTCAATGGGAGATAACATTCCTAGAATGTGTGAGGCTCTGTATTTTATCTTTAGCACTACAATAAATGAATAAATAACTGGGTAAATAAAATTAAAATAGGATCCCACCTGCATACTAATTTATTTTATCACAATTTACCATGAAACTTGCTGATAGTTTTCTAGATTACATTCAATTGCAAGAATTCCCATCTTATTGGTATGACTCATTTTTTAAGCCAATCTACTTATTACTAATCTACTTTAAATTCTTAGATCACTAGTATACTTTCTGCATTTAGTACCAGAGATGCAAATACAATCCTTATAGCTATTTTTCCTTAGCATAAAACACTATAAAATATGAAAATTCTAAATTTTAAAATATTATTTTATTTTTAATTAGCAAACAGAGTAGCAGTTTGATTATGGCATTTTCTTAAATACTTTGATTATCCTCTCAGACTCTTGACCTCATCTCCCAACCAATTCTTGAGTTTCTGACACACATACATGCAAAGATACCAGAGATACACACACACACACACACACACACACACACACACACACACACACACATATTCAGGCAGACAGTCACTCTGTTTCCCTCCACAGTGGCAAATGTCTGTCATTATTGTCTCAATTTATAACTGATTCTTAAGGAACCAAAATGTTTTCTAGTACAGTTTTATATTTATGTACAAGTAGAATATTCCCTATATATGAAATTCCCTCCCCTATCAGTGGACTTGGAAAGAGGCTGGGAGGAGATGAGGGAGGATGGGTTTAGGAGGGAAAAAGGAAATGGGATACAGCTGGGATACAAAGTTAATAAACTATAACTAATATTAAAAAAAAAAGAAAGAGAGAGAGAAAATAAAGAATAAAATAAATGCTTAGTACCAGAAATTTTGAGACTTCAGGTTTTGGAATATGGACTTCACAGGTTAAGAACTCTTCATAAGAAACTTAACATGCAATGTGCTCCAAATCTATCATGGTTGCTCAAAAAGTTTTATATTGGGGATATTTTCAATATCAGCTTTTTAGGTTAAGTAATGGTCAACCTCAATTTCCTTAGAAATTTACTTCCTTCCTACAATGTTTTAAAAAACACCTCATCAAACAAATGTAAGATAAAAGAAACATGCAAGGTACCATAATTGCTTATGTGATTTCATGTGTATGGAAAAAAAGTTAGCGTGTCTATACCAACCAAAACATTATCAGGTTTCCTACCTGTTGTTTATCTTGTAATGCATTTTGAGCTGTGTCCAAATGATTCTGAAGATCAGCTCTTTGAGCAGTTTTTGCTGCTTCTGCTGATAATAATAATTCAGTTTTGGCTTTAATCTGTAACAAAATTTACATATTTAAATTTAAATATTCACATATTTAACTATTGACTTTCCCTTTCTTAAGACACAAAACTTACTATTCAAAGAATCAATGAAACAAAAAGCTGGTTCTTTGAGAAAATCAACAAAATAGACAAACCCTTACCAAACTAACTAAAGAGCAGAGAGAATCTATCCAAATCAGCAAAATCAGAACTGAAAAGGGTGACATAACTACAGATGCTGAGGAAATTCAAACAATCATTAGGTCACACTACAAAAGCCTATATGCCACAAAATTTGAAAACCTAAATGAAATAGACAATATTCTTGATAGATTCCATCTTCCAACATTAAGTCAAGATCAGGTAGAAAGACTGAATAGCCCTATATCCCCCAAGGAAATTGAAGCAGTCATTCACAGTCTCCCCTCCAAAAAAAGCCCTGGGCCAGATGGTTTCAGCGCGGAATTCTACCAGACCTTCAAAGAAGTGCTCACACCAATTCTCCTCAAACTATTCCACAAAATAGAAACAGAAGGTACATTACCAAACTCATTCTATGAAGCAACAGTCACCCTGATACCTAAACCACACAAAGACCCAACAAAAAAAGAAAACTTCAGACCTATCTCTCTTATGAACATTGACACAAAAATACTCAAAAAAAAAAAAAATACTTGCAAACCAAATCCAAGAACACATCAAAGATATCATCCACCACGACCAAGTAGGCTTCATCTCAGGCATGCAAGGGTGGTTCAACATATGGAAATCCATCAATATAATCCACCACATAAACAAACTGAAGGAGAAAAACCACATGATCATCTCCTTAGATGCTGAAAAAGCATTTGACAAAGTCCAACACCCATTCATGTTTAAAGTCTTGGAGAGATCAGGGATACAAGGCACATATCTAAACATAGTAAAGGCAATATACAGCAAGCCTATAGCCAACATCAAACTCAATGGAGAGAAACTTAAAGCAATCCCACTGAAATAAAGGACAAGACAAGGCTGCCTACTCTCTCCATACCTCTTCAACATAGTTCTTGAAGTCCTAGCCAGAGCAATAAGACAACTAAAGGAGATCAAGGGGATACAAATCAGAAAGGAAGAGTTCAAAGTGTCACTCTTTGCAGATGATATGATAGTATACATGAGTGACCCCAAAAATTCAACCAGAGAACTCCTTCAGCTGATAAACACCTTCAGCAAAGTGGCCGGATACAAAATCAACTCAAAAAAATAAGAAGCCCTCCTGTATACCAAAGACAAAAGGGCCGAGAAAGAAATTAGGGAAACAACACCCTTCACAATAGCCATTAATAACATAAAGTACATTGGGGTGACACTAACCAAGCAAGTGAAAGACCTGTTTGAGAAAAACTTCAAGTCTCTGAAGAAAGAAATTGAAGAAGCTCTCAGAAGATGGAAAGATCTCCCGTGCTCATGGATTGGTAGGATTAGCATTGAGAAAATGGCCATCCTGCCAAAAGCAATCTACAGATTCAATGCAATCCCCATCAAAATACCAACTCAATTCTTTACAGACCTTGAAAAAAAGATTCTCAGCTTCATATGGAGAAACAAAAAACCCAGAATCTCCAAAACAATCCTGTACAACAACAGATCATCTGGAGGTATCTCCATCCCCGATCTCAAGTTGTACTACAGAGCAATAGTAATAAAAACTGCATGGTATTGGCATAAAAACAGAAAGGAGGATCAATGGAACCGCATAGAAGACCCAGAAATAAACCCACACACCTATGAATACAAAGAAGCCAAAACCATTCAATGGAAAAAAGACAGCATCTTCAACAAATGGTGCTGGTCCAACTGGATGTCTACATGCAGAAAAATGAAAATAGATCCATATTTATCACCCTGCATAAAACTAAAGTCCAAGTGGATCAAAGACCTCAACATAAAACCAGATACTCTAAATATGTTAGAAGAAAAAGTGGGGAACAGCCTAGAACTCATTGGTACAGGAGACAACTTCCTGAACAGAACACCAACAGCACAGGATCTAAGATCAACAATCAATAAATGGGACCTCATGAAACTGAAAAGCTTCTGTAAAGCAAAGGACACCGTCATCAAAACAAAACGACTGCCTACAGATTGGGAAAGGATCTTCACTAACCCTTTATCTGACAGAGGACTCATATCCAGTATATACAAAGAACTAAAGAAGCTGAAAAGCAGTAAACCAAGTAATCCAATTAAAAAATGGGGTACTGAGCTAAACAGAGAATTTTCGACAGAGGAATATCGAATGGCAGAGAAACACTTAAAGAAATGCGCAACCTCATTAGCCATCAGGGAAATGCAAATCAAAACGACCCTGAGCTTTTACCTTACACCCATCAGAATGGCCAAGATGAAAAACTCAAGGGACAACACATGCTGGAGAGGTTGTGGAGAAAGGGGAACCCTCCTCCACTGCTGGTGGGAATGTAAACTGGTACAACCACTCTGGAAATCTATTTGGCACTTTCTAAGACAATTAGGAATAGTGCTTCCTCAAGACCCAGCTATACCACTGCTAGGTATATACCCAAACTTTGCTCAAGTACACAAAAGGGATACTTGCTCAACCATGTTTGTAGCAGCTTTATTCATAATAGTCAGAACCTGGAAACAACCCAGATGTCCATCAACGGAGGAATGGGTACAGAAATTGTGGTATTTTTACACAATGGAATACTACTCAGCAATCAAAAAGGAGGAAATCATGAAATTTGCAGGCAAATGGTGGGATCTAGAAAAGATCATTCTGAGTGAAATATCCCAGAAGGAGAAAGACAAACACGGTATATACTCACTTATATAGACCTGTAAGATATGACAAACATAATGAAATCTATACACCTAAAAAAGATTATCAAGAGAGCGGACATGGGGTAAGATGATCAATGCTCGTTTAGAAAGACAGATGGGATGCACATTGAACAGATGACAGGAGTCTACTGAGTGCATCTGAAAGACTCTAACTAGCAGTGTTTCCAAAGCAGATACAAAGACTCATGACCAAACCTTCGGCAGAGTACAGGGACTCATATGAAAGAAGGGGAGTTAGTATGATGGGGAAAGGATAGGAGCTCCACAAGGACCAAACATATCTGGGCACAGGGTCTTCTCAGAGACTGTCATTCAACCAAGGACCATGTATGGATATAACCTAGAACCTCTGCTCAGATGTAGCCTGTGGTAGCTCAGTAACCAATTGGTTTCCCATAGTGAGGGGAACAAGGACTATTTCTAACAGGAACTCAATGACTGGCTCTTTGACCTCCCCACCCCCCAAGGGAGGAGCAGTCCTGTTAGGCCACAGACGAGGGCTTTGCAGCCAGTCCTGAAGATACCTGATAAAACAGGATTGGATGAATGGGGAGGAGATCCCCCCCATCAGTGGACTTGGAAAGGGGCAAGGTGGAGATGAGGGAGGGAGGGTGGGATTAGGAGGAAATGAGGGAGCGGGACACGGCTGGGATACAGAGTTAATAAAATGTACCTGATAAGAAAAAAATAAAATTGAATTAAAAAAAAACCACAAAACTTAAGTTCTTAGGTATGAAGTAATAATCGAGACACTGAAATACACACAAATCTCCCAATAGAAGTGGGGAAGAGCAAAGACTCCAGTCAGGGTTAAACAACAACAGAAGGATGTCTTTCTGTGAAGGAAATGGTTCCAGGAGTGGAGACAGAGGTCTGTGATCTGAGCATATAATAGGCAAAGGTAAAAGAATTACAAATTCCAGACCAGTCTATTCTGCATGCTTAGACCCTATCTTATAAAGGCAGATAACTTGTATACATTTTTTTTTTTTTTCTGGGAAGGCCACTGTAGTTTTCAGAAGGAAATGCCCAAAGTCTACCAGTATCACAGTAAACTGGTGTAGTAAAGTAAGCTGGGCAGTGATGTCACACACCTTTAATCCAGTCAGATCTCTGTGAGTTCAA
Source organism: Psammomys obesus (assembly GCF_907164565.1). Lineage (NCBI taxonomy): Eukaryota > Metazoa > Chordata > Mammalia > Rodentia > Muridae > Psammomys > Psammomys obesus. The sequence goes on along the minus strand of NW_026596091.1, from coordinate 12,919,796 downwards.
GACCAGCTTGGTCTACAGAATGAGTTCTAGGTACAGCCACCGGTACACAGAGAAACCCTGTCTTGAACTCCCCCCCCCAAAAAAAACCCCCACAAAACAAACAAACAACAATAACAAAAAATACCCAACCAACCAACAATCTAAAATATCCAATAAACTGAACTATGCCATTGAAAATGATAGTTCCAAAGATGAAGGATTTCAGAAGGGAGTCCAAACAATAAAACAAACTATAAATATGTTTAAAATTCACTTTCCAGATTCATTCTTCTCATGTAAAGAGTTTACTTTTGATTCTCGTTAAAAGCCAGACATTACACATTTAAAAACCTCAGGCTTTCTACAATACACTTTGAAAAAAATCAAATGAGTTAGGCTTTCTTTATCAAAAATAACAAGTATTGAAATAACTTTAATACAACTCATTTTTAGTAAGAAAAGCAAAGAGTAGAAAAATATAAATACATTTGAAATTGAAATATATTTAGAAGCGTTAAAATGATACTCCATTAGCTAAATGAAGAGAAAATCAGTAAACACAAAAAAATCTAAAACACACAGGATACTGTTAATTTTAAGCAGAAAGGTAAAGTTCCAAATAATTATTTCTCAATAACTCAATAATTAATCTTGGCAGAAATAATGCTAAATAATTCATATCTCTATCTGAGTTCAAAGTGAGAACTAGAGAAATCTATACTATAAATAACTGATTGACAAATGTGTATCAGACTGTGAATAACTTATTTTTGGGCAAATCAGTTTCATTTACATATAGCAATATATCTATCTGAGGAGCTAAAAATCATGAAATACTTTAAAATATATGTGACATATTTTCCAAAGTCATGTAATATGTTAAGATTTGAGGTTATGAGTAATAGGTCCACTATAGTCTCAGAAGGGTCCAATGGCAAAAAAAAAAAAAAAGATGAGGAGCAGTGGCATCTTTAGTCCCTTTATGTGCATGAAGATCAGAGACCCTGCCATTGGTGCAAATCCACACTGCTAGAACACAGGCACTACTGCCCTTATAGCAGTAAAGCACTAAGAACAGGCTCATGATGTACTCAGCGGACACTGAATGTGCTAATTTACTTTCACAATGTGCTGACTACCCTACTAGGAAGTACTTTGGAAACAGGAATCAAAGGTTACATTACACCAATCACCTTTGCATAGGAAGAAAGACACAGGAAACCTCAAGAAACTACGTGATTTAATTTGTATCTTCATTTTCCACTAATATGTAAAGCAAAACAAATGTCCAACATGTATAATCTAAAACTGATGCTTTATGCATACAAACTCATTAAATAGCATATTACCTGTATGTCAAGCTGAGACACCTTCTCCTTGCTTTCGTTTAACTGACTGCTTAGTTCAGTCACACTGGTTTCCAGGGACAGAACACGGTCTTGTGCAGCACGAAGATGTGCCTTCTGTTCCTGTACCTGGTCGTGCAAATTCTCTTCAGCTTGCTTATGGCTTTCCGACTGATTCTTCAGCTTCTCCATCAGCTGAGTTAGCTATTATATTATACATGCAAGAGTCTAATTACAAAGTTTGCAAATCACAAAAATGAAGAAACACATTTAAGTACCATCAGAGTACTGACCTGCTCTATCTATAACAGCTAATTTCAAGGTTCTTCAAGTAAAAATACTCACACCTCTCATTACTAACAAGTCAAATATATAGTATCCCAAACACTAAGAACATCAAATTCAGATATATTATTTCTAAATCATCTCATTCAACTAGAATTGATATTCAGTAAAATTCATCTAGCAATTATAAAATGTGAGATTCGATAAAGGTGTACACTCAGTTAACTACTGATGAAATCAAGGGATAGAGTAGTTTCACTATACAAAACTATTTTCGAATGCATCTCATAGTCATTCTTGCATTCTCCCTTCCCAGCTCTCCCCACTGATTGGAGTTCCTGCATACTGTAGGTATCGCTAGGCTGTAAGAGATTAATTATTATTATTATTATTATTATTATGGGAGTTCTCTTTAAATGTACAGATTTATATTTTGATAAGTCCTCCTCCTCTGATACTCATTACACTTTGCTAGCCTATGACATGCTGCCCATGGAGGCATGATTCTCTCTGCTTTATTCAGAATGGTTTCAACTATTGTTTTTATGTTCACTGATACTTTTTCTTCTGGCAATTTTCTACTCAAGTGTTTTACTTTTTTATCTTTAGCAGCTCTATATGGAGTTTTCGCATCATTCCCACATCTAGTCCCATTATTATGGTTTGCCCTTTACAGCCATAAACACTAGGGAGTATTTTAAAGTTTTTGTCTGATGATTCCATCATCTTTCATTTCAGGGCCCATTTCCACCAAGATTTTTTTTTTTAAGTGCAAGGCTAATTTTATTAGCATTTAAGAGAAAAATATAATACAAGTTAGGTGAAAATTTCAGCAACCCCCAGAAGACAAAAAGTCCTCATGAACAGAAACAGATCCTGAGGCAAATATGTATGATCAGTCACATCTCTACCTTTCCAGTAGTAGAGAGGAAGTGGTTTACTTGTCAGATAGGTAATAAGTCCTTCTGGAACACGAACTAAGGACATCTTTCATCAAAGCACTGCACATGCCTTCACTACACAGTGATCATGATAAATATTATCATATAAAAATAACATTTTAGAACAAGTAAGAAATCCAGGGTCACGAATTGTTTTTTATAAAACATTTCATAAAACCACAGGGACTTAGGGAAAGGTTAGAACAGTACAGTTTACAAGCATACTTGCTGTTGTAGTGTATGGTTTTTCTCTTGCAACTGGTTAAGAACAGCAGTCTCTCCTTCACCAGCTTGAATTTTCGCATAAAGGTCTTCTCTTTCCTTTTCTAATAAGGAAATATTTTCTTTACTCTTCTGCAGTAAGGCTTCAAGGTTCTGGATCTTCTGGTCCTTATCGCCAATCTGACGTAACACTTGTTCCAAATCATTCTGTAAAGAAAAACTACTATTTTAAGGATGGAAAATTTAAAAAGTTGTTCCTTACACATGAAATGACTAATAATTATTTTGATCATCCAAAATATTTGTCCTACATCTTAAAAACTACCATATTTCATTGTGAAAAATTAATTAAAACCACATGTTTAATAACATAAATTTGTATTATTTATAAGCACAAATTTAATTTAAAAAAAAGGTTACACTTTACTTTTTCTAATATTCTGACTTGACTTCCTACATTTCTGACCCTTTACAGGTATATGGAACTCACTCAGTGATTGCACCAAGCACACTCCTACCTCACAGCTTTTGCTCTAATGACCTTGCTGCCTTAAATGTTTCCCTAACAGTAAAGTGATTCCCTCCCTCCTCTTCAAATGTTTGCTCAAATATCACCTCTAGATAGAGCTGCCCTGAGCATTACATTTACTACTGTGGCATTTTGCAATATTCTATACACTGTTTTTTTCCACTGCCCTGCACTTATTTCAACATCCCATAGCTTGCTTATTTCTCTCATGTTTATTTACCTCCTTCCATCTCTCATTAGAACATATGCTACATAAAGCTGAGTCTGTTATCTTTCTTATTCATTGATATATATCCAAGATACAATACACCAAACACTTAAAGAAATGCTCAACATCTTTAGTCATCAGGGAAATGCAAATCAAAACGATCCTGAGATCTCATCTTACACCCATCAGGATGGTTAAGATCAAAAACTCAAGTGACAATACATGCTGGAGAGAATGTGGAGAAAGGGGAACCCTCCTCCATTGCTGGTGGGAATGTAAACTTATACAACTACTTTGGAAATCAATTTTCTGCTTTCTTAGACAATTAGGAACAGTGCTCCCTTGAGATCCAGCTATACCACTCCTAGGCATATATCAAAAAGATGCTCAAGCACACAACAAGGACATTTGCTCAACCATGTTCGTAGCAGCTTTTTTTGTAATAGCCAGAACCTGGCTTCCCTCAAGGGAAGAATGGATACAGAAATTGTGGTACATTTGCACAATGGAATACTACCCAGCAATTAAAAACAAGGAAATCGTGAAATTTGCAGACAAATGGTGGGATCTAGAAAAGATCATCCTGAGTGAGGTATCCCAGAAGCAGAAAGACACACATGGTATATACTCACTTTTAAGTGGATACTAGACCTATAATATAGAATAAACATACTAAAATCTGTACACCTAAAGAAGCTAAAGAAGAAGGAGGACCCTGGGTAAGAAGACCAATCCTCACTTAGAAAGACAGATGGGATGAACAGTAGAAAAAGGAAAAGAACAAGAAACAGGACAGGAGCCTACCACAGTGCAGCTCTGAAAGACTCTACGCTGCAGGGTATCAAAGCAGATACTGAGACTCATAGCCAGACTTTGGGAACAGTGCAGGGAATCTTATGAAATAAGGGGGAGTTCATAAGACCTGGAGAGGACAGGAGCTCCACAAGGATAGCAACAAAACCTAAATATCTGGGCATAGGGATCTTTTCTGAGACTGATACTCCAACCAAGGTCCATTCATGGATATAACCTCGAACCCCTGCTCAGATGTAGCCCATGGCAGCTCAGTATCCAAGTGGGTTCCTTAGTTAAGGGAACAGGGGACTGTCTCTGACAGGAACTCAGTGGCTGGCTCTTTGATCACTTTCCCCTGAGGGAAGAGCAGCCTTGCCAGGCCACAGAGGAGGACAATGCAGCCAGTCCTGATGAGACCTGATGAGCTAGGGTTAGATGGAAGGGGAGGAGGACCTTCCCTATCAGTGGACTTGGAGACACATGGGAGGAGATAAAGGAGAGAGGGTAGGATTGGGAGGGGAAAAGGGAGGGGGCTAAAGCTGGGATACAAAGTAAATAAAATGTAATTTTAAAAAAAAAAAAAAACGGAAAAAAAGAAAACAGCCAGTGCAGCTAGGTATGTTGGTGCACACCTTTAATCCCAGCACTCAGGAGGCAGAGGCAGGCGGATCTCTAAGTTTGAGGCCAGCCTGATCTACATAGTGAATACCAGGCCAGCCAGGACTACACAGAAAAACCTTGTCTTGAACCACCCCTCCCCCCAAATCACTGCACTCTCACACATGGGCACTTGCAAGCTCATTTCTATACCCAGCAGGACTACTCTAAATCAGCAAAGCCCTCTTCTTCCTAAATATTATACACAGAATGCTGTAATAAGTTACATCCAGAGTATCTACTTTCTTTATGTCAGTCAGTTTCTACTGAGAATAAAGACCCAGCTTTACAGTCTACCATGCAATGTTAATGGCAAGTAGACGCCCAGCATCCTTAATGATTTGTGTCAGAATTAAAACATTTACGACTCAGTCATTTTTCAAGCATGCTTCTCATGCCTCTAGGCTTCAGTTATGAAAAACCACATTACCTACTTGCTCTCAGCTTTTATTTCTGCCACCAAGAACCCCTCTCAGCACAATTTCCTACTCTGGAATCCAAGTTCCAGGACAAAGCTTTCTGCAGAAGTCACGCTTTCATTGTGCACTGGAATCTGGTCTTCACTATGCAGACATTATTCCACAAAGGCCCAGGAGGCTACCTTTCCCTGCTTTTTTCACTGCCATCATCCTCTTATAAAAACCTTGTGCTTGTTTGGAAGTATGCTAGTCTCATATGTTCTACTTTCTACAGTTTACTGCTATCTATAAATCCCTACCTCATTCACTGAAGAACTGAGACCTGATTTAGTCTTTGTCTTAATCTCTATTTCTGCAAACTTCCTACAAAACATAAAATATATCCAGAGTTAAGAGTACATCCTCAACATTCACATCACCTTAACCCCTGGACTGAACTCATTCCATATTGCAAGTACTCACAGGTAGGATTTTGTAATAACCAGAAATTATAAAAGCTAAAAAGTATGGCATCTTAATCTGTGACCACAACTTCCTATCTTCCAATTTCATCAGCTCATCTTCTATGCCAGTCACTCCACTTTCCTTCTAACTGGTTCACTTTAGCTTAGCATTTCTTTCTAAACCTCACACATGGGAAAAAACTATTCTTTCAGCCACATCCCTCATTTTCTGTCACCTCAAAATATCCCAGGCAACCACCCCACAAAATACCATCCCCATATCAGTACCGCAATGTTTCTTCCCTCCTGTACTTCTAAACATTTCTAGAATAAAAGCAAAAATACCCACAGATTGTAGAGTTCCAGTCTCCATTAAATACTCAGAATCACCTTTTCAATCTTTTTCATTGGAATAAGGTCCTCAAGATCAATGTTCTCAGTAACTACCTAAAGCTTCAATATTTGCCCCAAATTCGCAATCTCTGCTAGGCTGATTCTGAGCTATTGCTATATACAATTCATTATACCCTGATATGTAAGGTTTTTTTTCATAAATGATCTACCTTGATTTTCTATTCTTTTTCCTACTATATTGTATCTGTATGTGCCCATATTTACTTTCTTTCTCTGAATGTGCCCTTTTTTAGTCCCTCCCTTCAAGCTTTAGGAGATAAGCCCAAATATATTCCCGTGTGTGTGGTAACATCTAATTCCTTTAGTCAATCCTCTGCCAGTGTTTTTAAAACTTTTTTTATTAATTACAGTTTATTCACTTTGTATCCCAACTGTAGGCCCCTCTCTTATACACTCCTAATTTCACCCTCCCTGCCTTTTCCCCACCCATGCCCCTCCCCCAGTCCACTGATATGAGAGGTCCTCCTCCCCTTCCATCTGCACCTAGACTATCAGGTCTCATCAGGAGTGGCTGCAATGTCTTCCTCAGTGGCTGGTAAGGCTGCACCTCCCTCAGAGAGAGGTGATCAAAGAGCAGGCCACTGAGTTCATGTCAGAGACAGTCCCTGTTCCCATTATTAGGGAACCCACTTGGACACTGAGCTGCCATGGGCTACATCTGAGTAGGGATTCTAGGTTATATCCATGAATGGACCTTGGTTGGAGTATCAGTCTCAGAAAAGATCCCTGTGCCAAATTATTTTCTCTCTCTCCTTGTGGAGCTCCTGTCATCTCCAGGTCTTTCTATCTCCCCCTTCTTTCATAAGATTCCCTGCACTCTGCCCAAAGTCTGGCTATGAGTCTCAGCCTCTGCTTTGATACCCTGCAGCGTAGAGTCTTTCAGAGTCCCTCTATGGTAGGCTCCTGTCCTATTCCGTTTTCTTCCTCTTCCAATATCCATCCCATTTGCCTTTCTGAATGAGGACTGATCATCTTATCCAGGGTTCTCCTCCTTGGTTAACTTCTTTAGGTGTACAGATTTTAGTAGGATTATCCTATATTATATGTGATATACCCTGTATGTGTTTCTGCTTCTGGGATACCTCATTCAGGATGAGCTTTTCTAATTCCCACCATTTACATGCAAATTTCATGATTTCCTAGTTTTTATTTGTTGAGTAGTATTCCACTGTGTAAATGTACCACAATTTCTGTATCTATTCCTCAAGTGAGGGACATCTGGGTTGTTTCCAGGTTCTGGCTATTACAAATAAAGCTGCTATGAACATGGTTGAGCAAATGTCCTTGTTGTATACTTGAGTATCTTTTTAATATATGCCTAGGAGTGATATAGCAGGATCTTGAGGTAGCACCATTTCTAATCGTCTGAGAAAGCAGAAATTTTGATTTCCAAGATGGTTGTACAAATTTACATTCCCACCAGCAATGGAGGAGGGTTCCCCTTTCTCCACATTCTCTCCAGCATGTATTGTCACTTGAGTTTTTTATCTTAGCCATTCTGGTGAGCGTAAGGTAAAATTTCAGGGGCATTTTGATTTGCATCTCCCTGATGACTAAGGACATTGAGCATTTCTTTAAGTGTTTCTCTGCCATTTGATATTCCTCTATTGAGAATTCTGTTTAGCTCTGTACCCCATTTTTTAATTGGATTACTTGATTTATTGTTTTTTAACTTCTTTAGTTCTTTATATATTCTAGATATTAGTTCTCTGTCAGATATTGGGTTAATGAGGATCCTTTCCCAGTCTGTACGCTGTCGTTTTGTTCTGATGACAGTGTCTTTTGCTTTACAGAAGCTTTTCAGTTTCATGAGGTCCCATTTATTGATTGTTGATCTTAGAGTCTGTGCTGTTAGTGTTCTGTTTAGGAAGTTGTATCCTGTGCCAATGAGGTCAAGGCTCTTTCCCACATTTTCTTCTGACAGGTTTCGTGGGTCTGGTTTTATATTGAGGTCTTTGATCCACTTGGACTTCAGTTTTGTGCAGGATGATAAGTATGGATCAATTTGCAGTTAGACCAGCACCATTTGTTGAAGATGCTATCTTTTTTCCATTGTATGGTATTGGCATCTTTGTCAAAAATCAGGTGTCCATAAGTGTGTGGGTTTATTTCTGGGTCTTCTGTTCAGTTACACTGATCCACCCTTCTGTTTCTATGCCGGTACCATGCAGTTTTTACTATTGCTGTTCTGTAGTATAGCTTGAGATCAGGGATGGAGATAACTCCAGTAGACCTTTTATTGTATAGGATTATTTTAGCGGTTCTGGGTTTCTTGTTATTCCATAAGAAGTTGAGAATTTTTCAGTCAAGGTCTGTAAAGAATTGTGTTGGTAATTTAATGGAAATTACATTGAATCTGTAGATTGCTTTTGGTAAGTTGGCCATTTTTACTATGTTAATCCTGCCAAGCCATGAGCATGGTAGATCTTTCCATCTTCTGATATCTTCTTCTATTTCTTTCTTAAGAGACTGGAAGTTTTGGGTTTTTTTTTTGTTTGTTTGTTTATTTTGTTTTGTTTTGATACAGGTCTTTGACTTGCTTGGTTAGAGTCACACCAATGTACTTTACATCCTTTTTGGCTATTGTGAACAGTGTTGTTTCCCTAATTTCTTTTTTTTTTTCTTCGTGTTTTAATCTTATTATTATTTTTTCTTTTTTAATTTTTTATATTAATCACAGTTTATTCACTTTGTATCCCAGCTGTAGCCCCCTCCCTCATTCCTTCCCAATCCCACCTTCCCTCCCTCAAGGACCATTCATGGATATAACCTAGAAACCCTGCTTAGATGTAGCCCATAGCTCAGTATCCAAGTGAGTGCCCTAGTAATGGGTATCAGGAACTGTCTCTGACATGAACTCAGTGGCTAGCTCTTTGACCACCTCCCCCTAAGGGAGGTGCAGCCTTGCCAGGCCACACAGGAGGACAATGCAGCCACTCCTGAAGAAACCTGATAAGCTAGGGTCAGATGGAAGGGGAGGAGGACCTCCTGTAATTTCTTTCTCAGCCCATTTGTCTTTTGTATACAGGAAAGCTAATGTTGTTTGTTTGTTTGTTTGTTTGTTTTAGTTAATTTGTATCCAGCCACTTGACTGAAGGTGTTTATCAGCTGTAGGAGTTCCCTGGTAGATTTTTTGGGGGTCACTCAGGTATACTATCATCTGCAAATAGTGATATTTTGACTTCTTCCTTTCCAATTTGTATCCCCTTGATTTCCTTTAATTGTCTTATTGCTCTAGCAAGGACTTCAAGAACTATGTTGAGATATGGAGAGAGTGGGCAGACTTGCCTTGTCCCTGATTTCAGTGGGATTGCTTTAAGTTTCTCTCCATTTAGTTGATTTTGGCTATAGGCTTGCTGTATATTGCCTTTACTATGTTTAGATAAGTGCCTTGGATCCCTGATCTCTCCAAGACTTTAAACATGAATGGATGTCGGATATTGTCAAATGCTTTTTCAGGATCTAAGGAGATTATCATGTGGTTTTTTTTTTTTCTTTCAGTTTGTTAATATGGTGGATCACATTGATAGATTACCAAATATTGAACCACCCCTGCACACCTGGGATGAATCCTACTTGGTCATAGTGGATGATATCTTTGATGTATTCTTGGATTTGGTTTGCAAGTATTTTGTTGAGTATTTTTGCATCAATGTTCATAAGGGAGATTGGCCTGAAATTCTCTTTGTTGGGTCTTTGTGAGGTTTAGGTACCAAGATGACTGTGGCTTCATAGAATGAGTTTGGTAATGTTCCTTCTGTTTCTATTTTGCAGAATAGTTTAAAGTGTATTGGTATCATTTCTTCTTTGAAGGTCTGGTAGAATTCTGTGCTGCGATCATCTGGCCCTGGACTTTTTTTTGGATGGGAGACTTTTGATGACAGCTTCTATTTCCTTAGGGGATATATGACCATTTATTTGCCTGGTCTTGATTCAGCTTTGGTAAGTAGAATTGATCAAGAAAATTGTTCACTTCATTTAGATCTTGAATTTTTGTGTCATATAGGCTTTTGAAGTAGGACCTAATGATTGTTTGGATTTCCTCAGTGTCTGTTATATCTCCCTTTTCATTTCTGATTTTGTTGTTTTGTCTAGTGTCTTTCTGCCTTTTAGTTAGTTTGGCTAAGGGTTTGTCTATCTTGTTGATTTTCTCAAAGAAGCAGCTCTTCTGCCAGTATTTTTAGTAACTCTATATATCAGTCTCTTTCATGACAAGAAACCTATTCAGATCTCTTTGTTTCTCAAAAATTCTCCCTAAACCAAGTTTCTCTCTGGTTTCTACCCACTCTTCATATAATTCACATTTAAGTTTCAAAACTAATTTATGTTTATTTTCCAAGCTCCCACATTTTTCATTTACTCAATCAGTTATTTATATTTTATTTCTGTAACTTTATTGAAGTTATATTGAGCAAAGTTATCAGTTTATTTTAAATGTTTATCTATCTTATATCTCTATTCAACCACATTATTTTTAGATTTTAAGCTTCAGCAAGCCCTATCAGTTTAACTCATACTAGCTTCAGTACCCTTGTCCACCCAATTTTTACCTGTAATGTACTTCTCTCTATTAGCATCCCTGTACCTATCCCACAAATAGATACTCAGTAACTCAGGCTGCCATTCCTAGGAAGCCTCCCATAACCTTTCTTTTCTAAACCTGCCTGGGCACTGCAACTCTCACCTATGCTGTGCATGTACTGTGAGGAGAGAGTAAGGAAGCAAGCATGTACAGCTGAGCCCCTCGCTCTCCCTCAGAACAGACTGTCTAAAGAGTGAAAGGTTGCCCTTTACTTCTGTCTATGCCTAGATGGATACTAGGAAGCCCTCTTAGCTGCTGACCTGTACCAAAATGTTCACGCTTCATTTCTTTCCTGCTCGTAACATTAAAGCCCCAGAGTAGCCTGCAGTCACATATTCGGGTTTCTTCTCTCTCTTTTGAAATCTCCCATCAGGTGTTCTTCTCATCTTCTCTGTCCAAATTGCTCTTACTGAGCTCAAAGACCTCCATGATGACAAATCCAACAAGATTCTCAGGTTTCATTTGGTCTGGTACCCAGGCAAAAATCCTTAGCCATCCTTAACTGCGCTCTCAAGATTCTACATCAGTCTATCAGCAAAGCAGTCAGCTTCACCTCTGAAATGTATCTACAATCTGACTACTTTTCACTACCTGCATTGTTTCCACTCAAATCTAAATAACATTACTTGTCTGAATTACTGTAATCTCCCAGCTAATTTCTATGCTTCTCTTGTTATCCTCCTCAGTCTACTCAAAACACAACAGCTACAGAAATCCTGAGAAGTCAGTTACAGTGAGTCATTCCTTTGCTTAGACCCCCAAAATTTCTAATTTTACTCAAAGACACAAAAATAATTAAGAACTTAAAATCACCTATGCCAGTTCTCCATGTTCTGAGTCATGGCATCTCTGTGATCATGTCCATTTCAACAATTATTGCTCACCCCTCTCCAACCAGCTCCTCCTCTTCCTGAGACAGACTCCTATCACAGGAGTTTTTGTTGTTCTTTATTTTTGTTTGTTTGTTTTATCATTTGTTACAATTTATTCAATTTGTATCCTGGCCATGGCCCCCTCCCTCCTCTCCTCACAAACCCACCCTCCTTCCCTCTTCTTCCCCTATTCCCCTCCCCTAGTCCACTGATAGGGGAGGTCCTCCTCCTCTTCTATCTGACCCTAGCCTATCAGGTCTCACCAGGATTGGTTGCATTGTCTTCCTTTGTGGCCTGGCAAGGCTGAACCCCCCCCCCCCACCCAGGGGGAGGTGATCAGAGAGCCTGCCACTGAGTTCATGCCAGAGAAAGTCCCTGCTTCACTTACTAGGGATCCCACTTAGAGATCCCACTATGGACTACATCTGAGCCACCGTTTTAGGTCCTCTCCATACATTGTCCTTGGTTGGGGTCACTCTCTAGGGTTCCCAGGGCTCAGTTTTTTTGGATCTGTTGGTCTCCTTTTGGAGCTCGTGTCATCTCCAGGTCTTTGTATCTCCCTCTTCTTTCATAAAATTACATGCATTCTGCCCAAAGTTTGGCTGTGAGTCTCAGCCTCTGCTTCGATACCTCAATCAGTAGAGTCTTTCAGAGGCCTTCTGTGCTAGGCTCCTGTCCTGTTCCATCCTCTCATGCTACTGAAGTCTATACCGTTTACCCTTCTGAATGAGGATTGAGCATCTTCTCTAAGGTCTTCCTAGTTTGTTGGCTTCTTTGGAGTATAGATTTTAGTATGTTTATCCTATATTATATGTCTAATAACTTCTTATGAGTGAGTATATACATGTGTGTCTTTCTGTTTCTGGGTTACCTCACTAAAGATGATCTTTTCTAGTTCCCAGCATTTGCTTGCAAATTTCATAACTTCCCTGTTTTTAATAGCTGAGTAGTATTCCACTGTGTAAATGTACTATAATATCTGTATCCATTCTTCCATTGAGGGACATCTGGGTTGTTTCCAGATTCTAGCTATTAATAAAGCTGCTACAAACATGTCCTTGTTGTATAGTTGAGCATATTTCAGATATATGCCTAGGAGTGATATGGATGGATCTTGAGGTGGCACTATTCCTAACTTTCTGAGAAAGCATCAGATTGATTTCCAAAGTTGTTGTACAAGTCTCCCTGATGCCCCCATAACACATACTCTCCCTTGCTTCAGGTCTTTCACATCACAGAAGCTTCCTCAAGTGTACTGCCTGGTGTTGTGTCAACTTGACACAAGCTAGAGTCATCAGAGAGGAAAAAGCCACAGTTGAGAAAATTCCTCCATGAGACCCAGATGTAAGGAATTTTCCCAATTAGTGATCAATGAGGGAAGGTCCAGTCCATGGTGAGTGATGCCATTCCTAGGCTAGTCGTCCTGGGTTCGACAAGAAAGCAGGCTGAGCAAGCCACAAGAAGCAAGCCAGTAAGCAGCACCCCTCCTTGGTCTCTGCATCAGCTCCTGCCTCCAGGTTTCTGCCCTGCTTGATTTCCTGTCCTGACTTCCATTGGTGATGAACAGCAATATTAAAGTATAAACTGAATAAACCCTTTCCTTCCCAAACTTGTTTTTTTGGTTATGGTAAGGTTTTTTGTTTGTTTGTTTGTTTGTTTTTGTTTGAGAAATAAAAAGCCTAAGACACCTGGCAACCCTCCCTAGCACTGTAACCCTAACACTTATAGCACTGTACATGCTTTTTAGCCTCACCCTTCTTTTGTCCATGACTACAGCACTTATCATTATATATCCTGCTTATTTACCATGATATATCCTGCTTATTGACCATGGTTATTGTTGGCCTCAATCACTAAGCACTCCATGAGAGCAGCCATTTTTTTTATACTTTACTCAGTGCCATAAATAGATACAAAATCAGTTCCTTGGCTGAGAATAGTCAAAAGATACTGTTCTCTGATTAAACAAAAGATGTGATAAATGACTCCGGTATTTTTATCCCTCTTTGTTGGACTCCTGTGTCATTCATTCTTCAACTTCAGAAAAAAAAAAAAAAAGGTTTCTTACTGCAGAAATGTCTTACTGTTCCCAGAGACACACAATTATTCCTATGTACACACCTAGACTGCTTTCCCAGAGGGTAGGTGCTGTGCCTCCTTATGTTCAGCACTGAGCAGTGTCTGACATCCAGTGCTCAAATACTCAGTAAATCAAAGGAGCCAATGAATACAAACGACAAATTCCCTCCAAACATGTATCCCGCTCGCACATAACAAAACCAAACTTCTTTTACTTTCTAAGCCATGTAATAACAGAATGTGTATTAATTTAACCCAATCGATTATATTTTTCTATACATATAGTTCTGGTGTCCAGGTATGCTAAGAAGAAAAAGCTCTAATAACACACACTACATTCCACTGTAGAAGTAAAAACTTGTGTGAAGGGTCTATATGTGCATGTGTTCACACACGCGTGCGGAGGCCAGAAATCAGCACTGGCTGCCTTCCTCCATTGCTTCTCCACTGGCTGCACTTGTTCTGACATGCTCTCTCCTGACTAATGATTGCCTAGACCGGCAGGCCAGCAAGCCCTCCGCCTTTTCAGCACTGCGACTACAGGTGATTGCATGCTACCATGCACAGTTTTTCACTTGGGTAGCAGGAATATGAACTCAAGTTTCATGAGTTGCTTCATGCTTGCACAGCTAGCACTTGACCAGCTGAGCTCTATCTCTGAATCTTTATATCTGATGAGGTGATTTAATAAATAAATTATCTAATAAGTTTAATATATTTGAAGACTTTATGAATTAAGTATTAAACAAATGGGTTTATAATAAAATACTTTATTTTTTTCTCATAGAAATTAAAAGAAGTATGATTTTCTGACCATCACTTAAAACTATCCAAAGTACCCATCAAGTGTTTGCATTATGCAGTTCTATCACTACAAAAGGAAAATGACTGTTCCACTTTGCTCAGAAAGTTAATAGTGAGAATACACTTACCTGAGCTTCTCGGAGCTTGGCTGTAGTGCTTTGCTGAAGAGCTTGCTGTTCTTGATGCTGTTGCTTTGATTTTTCTAACTGATGTTGCAATTCAGTGGAATTTGTTACTTTTTCCTTCAACTTAAAAAAAATGTATACTGTTAGCTGAGAACTTAGGACATAATGTGATCATATTAAGCATAAATATCTGGCATTATGTCAATTCTCAAGTTGGAAAAGAAAATGAAATTCAAGCCATATAAAAAAAATCAGCTTTAAAGCAGTTCCTCATTAATTATAAAATTATAATTTCATGATTAAGAATCCATCCTCTAACCATTAAATCTCATCCTAAAAAGAAAACAAATCTTTCTCCAGATTGTCATCAGTTCATCACTGTCTTTGTATACATATATGCTAAAGTAGTTAATATACAATTTATACACACACACACACACACCAATAACCTAAACCACAGTATCTGCATTTCTTTTACTTTTTAATAGTTACACTTATGGTATACTAGGAAGGAATATGAGCTGCTACCACATCTAATACACTACCTCTAAAGAAAATCTATTGCTGAATTAACAGATTTTAACCTGAGTATCTGTTCAATTCAAATAAAAGTCATAATTCAATCATAAAATTTTCTTTAACCACATAAGGGTGCCATTTGAGCAACTACAACTTTTTCTGGGTTAACATTCAAACAGGTGATTTGGAGGCAGTTCTTGGGGTGTTAGGACTTGCACATAGGACCTGAAGCTACAGCAGTGAGCTCTATTACACCTGAGATGGTTAATTATTAAAAATGAAATCAAGTAAATGTGAACTCAGTGTTTACATGCTGCTAATGATCCACACCAGGTATCTGATGGTCTTATTAGGAAATGGCTCTTCCTAGGTAGGAAGAACACAGCAGCCCAAGGGCCAGCTTCCTGGAGAAAGCTAAAATGTAGTTAGTATATTTCTGCTAAGAACTTTGAGGATAACAGTAACAAGACAATGTAGTAACTTTAAAATGTAGCAAACAAGTAGGAAATGCTGCAATGTGAAATAAAAATAATTACAATTAAAGTTCTTGACACAAAGGTGAGCCTTGGCATGTTTAAGACACTTCAAGTCTAAAGTCATCTGGTAGTATCAATCAGGTTCAGATGCTAGCTTACCTGCTCTTCCAAACGAGAGAGCTTGAGCTGTAAGTCAGCCACTTGCTGCTCCTTCTCCATCAGCTTCTCACTGGAGAGCTGCCTCTGCTCCTTCAGCCTGCCGTGCGCTTCCCCCAGCTGACGCTCAGTCTCCAGAAGTTTGCTATGTAACTTTAAAACAGAAATCAAAGTGTGCATGTGTATGTAAATGGGAACATACCAACTACTTTAGTAAACTGCACTTTCACCAGTTAACTGTGTGCCACCTTTTCACTGTATATCCCTTCACACCTGATACTAGAGAATAACTTAGACTACAACTGAATTTTAATCACATGTATTATAACAAGTCACATAAAATTATGAAGAAGCATTGCATATTTTGTACCTATTTTCTTTTTCTCTTTAAAAAATACAGATGAGGTTTGGAGAGGTGGCTCAGCAGTTTAAGAGCTCTGGCTGTTCTTCCAAAGAACCTGGGTTTGAGTCCCAGCACCTACATGGCAGCTCACAACCATCTGTAACTCCAGTTCTCCTATATATGACTCCCTCTTCTGGGTTCTGAAGGTACCAGGCATGCAAAACACCCATACACAAAATAATAATAAAATTTTTAAAATACAGGAGACCAAGGTGCTGCCAGCCATCCAAATCCCTGCCTAAGTGCTACCAGCTGCCAAGAATGCACAGCTTTCCTTTCCTTTGTTCTGTGGTGTAGGCGGAGTTGGGGGACGAAGGGCAGATGGAATTTCTGAGCTTATGCAGGGGTGAGCAAGGGTTGTAGCTGAACATAAGGTAAAGGATGTAAAATAAAATGAAACTTAAAAATTGTGATACTCAAGGCACATTCAGACACATTCTTTTGTCTTCCCACAGTGATTTTTGTTAGTTTTCCATAGTTAAGAACTACTACACTTGACTTAAATTTTTTAATTATACTTTAAAAATTATTATTATTAAAAGTTTTATTTCATTTGTATGGGTGATTTCCTTGCATGTATATCTGTGTATCCTGTGTGTGCCTGGTGCCCAAGAGGCCAGAAAAGGTATCAGATCTCCTGGAACTGGTGTTACAGTAGTTGTGAGCTGCAAGAATATTTAACTAAAGAATGGTGAGCATCTGAATTAACACAACAGCTAAAACCTACTACATACCCGGTAGCGGGCAGCACTCTAAGCGACTTTTGTTAATTCATGAATGTTTCACAATGGTGTCATTGAAGGGCGCTCACCTGGCTTACTTCCCCCTGCAGCTGTAGCCCATGCTGCTCCTTCTCTTCACGCTGCTGCTGCAGCTGCTTGAACTCCACTCTGAGGTGCTGGTGCTTGGTCTCCACTTCCCGCAGCTCTTCTTTGAGCTTCTGAGCAGCCTCTCCCTTCTCACTGAGTTCTGCTTGGACCCTCTGCAGTGAACCTTCTGACGCGGCTAACCTTGCCTGGAGCTGCTGACAATCCAGGTCCCTTTGATGGAGGGCTGCCTGTATATTCTTTCTACTCACTGACTCTTCGTTATGCTTGTCCTCTAAGTGGGTGTAGTCCAGTTCTTTTTTCAGCAACTTTTCAGTCAAGTTCTGAAATAGCAATTTAAATGCTTAATACTTTTTCACTATTCCAGTTTCTCAAACTATCTTTTAAGTACTTAATATTATAGTATAAAAGTGTAGAAAATACTTTAGGAAAGAATTATGACATACCAACTTACAATTTTATTATTGGTCATCATGACTGTACTGATACAAAATAAAAGCTACCAAGAAAATATTGCCACAACCTGAAAACACATATATGTCTGTGTGTGTGTATATATATGTATATGTATATACATATATATTGAATTATTTGGTAGTATGCCGCATATTTATGTTTCTACTTCAGTTAAAAAGTTAAAGTGACCTTTCATTCAATAAAAGTTATTCTGACTACTTATATGCTGTAAGCCTCTGACTTGGGTCTACCAGCTTCCCAAGTATAACAGCTTAGCACAGCGTGTCACCTGCCTCTTTCGTATCTGATCCTACTATATGCATTTTTATCTTCCCTTCCGGATAAAGACTATTTTTTTTACAGTTACAAGCTAAAATGAATTCAAAAATCTTTCTGGGTATATAAAGAAATGATGTAAAGATAATATTTATTTATTTACTTCATAATTTTATTTTACTCAAACTAGCAAAAAAAAAAAAAAAAAAAGAAAAGAAAAGAAAAACACCACACACACAAATAACACCATTAATCATACATCTGTATAAATCAACTTAAGTTCAAAGGCTGGTCTCAGTACTGTTGTTACAACTGACAATGAACATTTTTAAAATCACATAAAATACAAGCAAAACTTTAACTTCCCAAGAAAGCTGCACATGTCAAGAAGGTACTGCAGAGGGGACCTGGTCTGTCTGTGGACATTCCTTATGAACTGCACAAGAAGCGATGGTGCAGAGGAAGACCAGACCCTCCATGTGAAAAAGACTATTGCATATGTAAAACAGGTATGTTTAAAATAGCCTTTCTAAAAGAGCTAAAATAATTTATAAACAGAAACATTTAAGAGGGCTGGGAGGTCATCAATAGTGGTTAAACACCTTTTAAGCATGAAGAAAACAGAGTTCAGTTGCCAGGGGAAGGAAAAGGGAAGAGAACAACTTTTTGTTTTTACAACTTTTGAAAATTTAATACACGAGTACTGTATTTACATTATTTGTTTCCATCCCACATTCTTCTTCTTCCAACTCCTCCTGTGTCCTCCCTGACTCCTTTTCAAATTCATGTCCTCTTATTCATTACTGTTATATACCCCACACACACACACAGGCACACACATAACCCCACTGAAAGCAGTCAGTGTTGTTTGGAAGCACATGTGTTTAGGGCTGACTACTTGGGATTAGGTGGCCGATCAGGGGCTGAACCCTAGAGAAGATTGGTTTTTCCTTTCTCAGCAGCCATTCATTATTGGTTGTAGCTCTTCTACTGCCAGTTGAGACCTTGTGACATTTCCCCATCCATGATTGTTGTCATTATGCAGATCTTGTTTAGGTGACCAAGTTGTTAAGATTTCATGGACACAATCATTGTTATATATGATGCTACCTTGCAGCAGATATCCTGGTACACAGGATCTTACAATCTCTCTGCCATTCTTTCATGATGTTCTCTGAGCCTTAGGTATAGAGGGCCTGTTGTAAATATATCAATTGGGGATTACCAAGTAATAATTTTAAAAAATGAGCTAAATCAGGTAAATCTAAAAGTAAGAAAATAACAGTTTGAATTTATTTTCAAAAGTGGTAACAGGAATTAAGAAAATATGCAAGTATGTTATTAGACACAAGGAAGGGAAAACAAGTACAAGTAGGGTAACAGCAAAACTTAAAATCTTAATAGGGAAAAGCCTAGATGCCAACTCGCAGTGAAGGTTCTTGAACATTTACCTGAGAAAAGGGAAGTTAAGATGATTATCAGAAAAATGTATTATAAAAAAGCAGCATCCAGAAAAGTGTATGTAAGAGAAGAGAAAAAAAAGAGTTGTGCTGGATAACTTTGTCAACTTGACACAAGCTAAAGTCATCTCAGAGGAGGGAACCTCAATTAAGAAAATGTCACCATACTGTTGAGCTATAGACACACCTGTAAGGCATTTTCTTAATTAATGATTGGTGGGTGGTGCTATTCCCTAAGCTGGTGGTCCTGGGTTCTGTAGGAAAGCAGACTAAACAAGCCATGTTGAGCAAGCCAGTAAGCAGGACCCCTTCCATGGCCTTTGCATCAGATCCTGCCTCCAGGATCCTGCCCTGTTCCTGTTGTGGCTTCCATCAATGATGAAGTACAATGCTGAAGTATAAGCCAAATAAACCCTTTCCTCCTCAACTTACTTCACAGCAGTGGAAACTCTAACTAAGACAAGGATAAACAATAAACCCAGAAGAAGGTAAACCCAAAAGAAGGTAAATTTTCAACAGTCAGTCAGCACGTACATGCTTTAACAAAGCAACAAAAACATTCCAAAGCGGCAGACAAAAGACTAGAGGAGAAAAGATACTTGATTCAACAGCATATTAGGCCTTTTTTTTTTTTTTATTGCATGTGTCTTACTAATTAGTAACTTCAAATAGTCTCCATATAAAGACACATATAGAGCTCACATTTAGAAAAATAACTTTTTTGATTCATATGCTAAAGTAAATCTGCTTATTGATCCATAAAAATCATTCCTAAAGACTGTAAGCTGCTGAACTCAGAATATAACCATGCTTGATGACACTGAGCACTGGGTAGCATGTAAGTTGTAAATGTGCTATAAGATTAAGGATATTTGTCGGCATGGTGGTGCACACGTATAATTCCAGCACTCAGGGACACAAAAGCAGGCCCATTTCTTTGAGTTTGAGGCCAGCCTAGTCCACAAAGCGAGTCCAGGACAGCCAAGTCTACACAGAGAAACTCACTCGAAAAAAACAAGAAAAAAAAAAAAGATTAGGGCTATTTGTAAGTTAATCTCTTTCCCACAGACTTATATATAATATATAGTCACTGAAAAATCTACCCTTTCCACACATCTTCCAGACACTTTGACTCTCTAGAAAGCAAAAGTGCCTGATAAGCAATGACTAATAAAAATTCACTTGTCCTAAAATATTAATCAAATTCTATCAAGCTGAGGTGATAGCACATGCCTATAACCCCAGCACTCAACTTTTAACATTGACTGTTTAAAAATACAGTAAAATCAATTAAAGAAAACAGTGCAGGGGTTCTAGCTTATCTCTATGCATGGTCCTTGGTTGGAATATCAGTGTTAGAAAAGATCCCTGTGCCCAGATTTTTTTTTTTTCTCTCCTTGTGGAGCTCCTGTCCCCTCCGGGTCTTTCTATCCCCCTTTCTTTCATAAGTATCCCTGCACTCTGCCCAAAGTCTGGCTATGAGTCTCAGCATCTTCTTTGATACCCTGCTGGGTAGAGTTTTTCAGAGGCCCTCTGTGGTAGGCTCCTGTCCTGTTTCTTGTTTTCTCCCTCTTCCAATGTCCATTCTCTTTGCCTTTCTGAATAAGGATTGATCATCTTACCCAGGGTCCTCCTTGATTAGCTTCCTTAGGTGTACAGATTTTAGTATGTTTATCCTATAGTATATGTCTAATGTCCACTTATGAGTATATAACCCCTGCACACATGTAGCCCATGACAGCTCAGTGTCCAAGTGGGTTTACTAGTAATGGGAACAGGGACTGTCTCTGACATGAACTCAGTGGCTGGCTCTTTGATCAGCTCCCCCTGAGGGAGGTGCAGCCTTACCAGGCCACAGAGGAGGCCATTGCAGCCACTCCTGATGAGACCTGACAGGGTAAGGTCAGATGGAAGGGGAGGAGGACCTCCCCTATCAGTGGACTGGGGGAGGGGCATGTGTGGAGAAGAGAGAGGAAGGGTGAGATTGGGAGGGCACACGGGAGGGGGCTACAGTTGGGATACAAAGTGAATAAAGTGTAATTAATAAAAAAAATAAATTTAAAAAAAGAAAACAGTGACTTCTTTCAATTCTCCATATCTATCCTTACAATGAATTTTGAGATATTATTCCTATTTATTACCAAGAAGTCTGAAGCTGATCCTTATACGATTTAACTAAGAAGCAGTCATTAATGATTTTAATCAAATTAATTTCTTAAAACACATTAATTTAGAAAGTAAATTAATTCATTATCCCTAAAATTTTCCCTACTCAAGTTTAAATTACAAAGTACATATGAGGCCTAGATAGTAATCATTTATATAATGAAAGCTTCCTTTTTAATTTTTAAATTAAAATTTTTAATTTAATTTTTAATTGTTTTTCCATATTTTATGAAAATAACAATTTCCTTATGTTTCATTTGTTATCCAAATGTTACTTGCCCATGGAAAAGGACTGAATGAAAAAGAATGATGTTTCAATGCTTTATAGATAACTATCTGGCATCTTTCATTTTATGAACTGCATTTCCTCTTACATGGTTCCATACCTTTTTACATCTACCTTTCAACATGAGGTTCTATTAATCCCTTTACCATTATGAAATCCTCCTTAGCATCCTTAACAACTCAGTTAAAAATTTATGTTTCTGTAATGGTCTTTTCTGATTTAGTAGGCTGTACATTAGGAAAACACTGACCATGGCCATAACCCAACCCTGTTATTACAACACTTGCCAAACAAACAATAAAATCGATATTCACTGATGTGTTTACTGAAAGCTCATGAAATCCTTACCACCTTAGTTTGTTTACTATCCATGTTCATTCCAAGAAACAGAAAATACTATCTCTAGCAGACAAACCTGGTCAATACGTAGAAATCTGAGACAGAAACATGGCTTTGGCTACTGCACTATACTGCTCATAAAATACATCTCTTGGCATTAGTACCAACATGTTGCAAATATGGCAGAAATCTATGGGCACTCAAGTCCATATATAAGATGTGCTGTATGCAATAGCCTAGGCACAGTCTCCCATTGACTTTAAATCATGCCTACATTGTTTAAACAACATAAATGTTTCATACAGAACTGCAGACATGGGTCAGCTGTAAAGAGCACTTGTTCTTGTAGATGACCCAGCGTTTGCATCTTAGCACCATTAGGGTAACTCAGAACTACCTGTAACTTCAGTTCTAGAGAATGCAATACTCTCCCCTGGCTTTCAAGAGCACCAGGAACACATGTGGTACACTGGTACATACATACATACATACATACATACATACATACATACATACATACATACACATTAAAGATTAAAAATCCAATCCACAGCTGCTTGAATTTGTGGCTCTGAAATCTGCAGACACATGGACCAAAAGTATCACACAATAGAATACATAGCAGTATTTTAAGTATTTGCCTTATTGGTCCTTGCTTTGACTTATGTATATCTTAAAAGCCAAGACTACTAAAAGGGAAAGCAGTACAGATAAAAAGAGATGACAGGTGAGACTCTCCAAAATATCTCAGTCTTTTACAACCACCCGCTATATAAGTAATCTTGGATAAACAATGATTTTTTTAATTTATATGAAAATTCAAATTTATATGAAAAATGTATATGAAATTTAGAATTTATATGAAAAATAATTAATCTGAGGTTTAGAATTTTGTTTAATACAATTTTTATTAAAAAATAAAACAGTTTCTTCCATTTATCACTTTGATTTTTAAGAGCAATACTTTATATACACTGGATTAAAACTGAATACTTTAACAACACAAATTAATATTTTCTATTTATTTATACATTTTATCTATTTTATGGGGCCAATGGCCCATAAAAAAATAAAATAAATTATTTTACATAGCATCCATCAAAAGATAATGTACAAGTCAGGATGTGTGGCATAGGCCTGCAATCCTGGATACTCAGAAGGCTGAGGCAGGGGGATATAAATTTCATGGCCAGCATGAGCACCTTAGCAACCCTATTTCAAAGAAAGAAATTAAAAACAGAAAGTACTGGGATATAATTCAGTGCAGCAAAGTTGAATAGGATGCACAAGGCCCTAGGCTTTAATCTCTAGGACCACCAAAAAAGATTATATGCAGAGATTTACAAATTTAAAATATTTTAATTGAATTAAACTGAACTGAATTGAATCATTGCCAGTAATTATGGTTTGAGTGAGGACTGGATAGCAAGGACAATAAGGGAAGGCAGATAAATAAAAGACAGACAAATGAATCTTCAGTTTATTCATTTATTTTTAACTAGATACATTATGTGAGCTTTACAGTTTCCTCACACTTCAAATCTATTCTAATATTAAAAGTAAAGTTGGTGAATGGATACTGTACAATGAAATATGTCAATACTTGAAAAATCAAACTCACGTGGTGAGCCAGTATTTTCAACATGATAAATGAATGATGCAATGTAATCACATACATGAGAAGGAAAGAAAGCCTAGTGGATTTTAATGTTACATATACAGAAAGTTCACTGATGTAGTTTAAGATTCTACATAGTGACCAACTCCTGAGAAGCTATTATTTACCAAGTATTACTATAAGAAAAAAAACATCTATCAGAAAGGCTAGGCACTTATGTACATATTATTGTTTCAATGAACAATCATGTTATCAAACAACATTCTATTTATGTTTATACCCATAGTTTTATGCTTCTTTCAACTTTAGTCAGAGAAGTTTCTTTTCACTTCCTACCTACCGTCTAAGGATTAGGGAACCTTAAAAGAAGAGCAGAAGAACGTAGGGGCTAGCAGATGGGAAGTAGAGCTGTGAAAGGCTGACTTCTAGATGCAACCTAGCTTAATGTAGGCATCAGCTCACAGCAGCTTCGGGTACCAGCACACAGCCTGCACAAGACCAGGTCAGTCAACATTCCAGCACAGACTGATACCCTCCCCCCAGTGGCACACCCCTATCAGAGGAGGAGTTACTGCAGTTAACAGCTGCTGAGAGCCACTCTCCCTTTGGGTTCCTGGCTGCTGGTAGACTACCCTTGTCCCAGCAGACAGCCACACGCCCCTGTACATATGAGCAGCACTAATTAGACTCAGGAAATCATTAATAACATTTTTTATGGGAATATAAGCTTGGACGGAGAAAAGGTGGCAAGCACTAGAGGGACAGGAAAGTAGGTAGTGTGGATGGATATCATTCATATTCAGTGTATAAATATATACAACTTTTAAAAATAAAAATGCATACTTAAAGAGAACTACCAGTAATAAACACCCAAATACACAATAAATAAAAGGTGGACAACAGTGAGGAAGACATGTCACCCTCTGGCCTCAGTCCATACCTCAAAGGCTTACATACCCATACACACATGTGCGACCCCACAGCATTAATACCAATGCTTTCTTAGTCAGAAATTGAATATTACTATAGCTCATTTACAAAGAATAAGGCAGAGACCACTGGCAGTGAAATACACATGTGTGCACACACAGATGCTTGGTGCAGTGGTACATGTCTATAATAGCACTTGAGAGGCTAAGGCAGAAGTTTATGAGTTTGAGCAAATCTGGGCTATGTAGCATATCCTGGGACAGTATCAGCCACATAACAAGACCCTGTCTCAAAAAATAAAATAAAATAAAATAAAATAAAATAAAATAAAATAAACACACAATAAAAATCCTAAAAGAAAAAAACCTGAAGTTTCACACTTTCCAATGTCAAAACTTACTACAAAACTAATAATTACACTGTGGTACTGGCATAAAGAGAAACAAAGATGAGTGGAACAGATTACCTAGAAATAAACATTCATATATGTGGTTGCTATGGTCACAAGCTTTGTATCACCCATGACTCCAAAATCGTAACTGCAAATCCTACACCCCCAAGGCAAAAGTATTAGGAGATTTCACCGTTGAGAAGCTACTAGAGTTTAGACCAAAGCCTCATAAACGAGATTAGTGTTCTTATTAAAAAGAAAAAGTAAAATGCCTCAGAGAGATCCCTCAGATCCCTCATTCCTTCTCATGCAAGGATCAAGAAGGCACCATCTATAGACCCGACAACACACTATAACAAGAAAGAAATTCTACCTAAATTTGGATGTCCTAGTCTAAATAACAACAAGAAACAATTTTCTGCTATTTGTAAGCTGCTCTGTTTATGGTGTTTTGTTACAGGGGCTGAAACAGACTAAAGCAATAGTCAAATAATTTTTAAAAAGAGTTCCATGACCATACAACAAGGGAAGGACAGTCTTCAACAAATGATATCAGGAAAAGTAAAAGCCCACATGCAGCAGAATGAAACTGGGTTTTTGTCTTAGGCATATAAAAAAATTAACCCAAAGTGAATCTAACATAAACCTAACGCCTAAGATGACAAAACTCTTAAAGAAAATAGAGAAAAAAAATATATGACATTGAATTAACAATAATTTCTTCATTTGTTACCTAAAGCACAGGCAAGGAAACTAAAAGTGCAAAATCTAGACAAGTGTTGGTGAGGCTGTGGTGAAACTGTGTAATCTGTAGAGGGGAACATAAAAAGATGTATGTAATGTCAACTGAAATCAGTAAGTAGTTATTAAAAAAAACACAATAAGGCTAGAACACAGCTCTGTGGTCAAAATACTTCTTGGCACTGCATTCATGAGGACCTGGATTGGATCCCTGTCATTACAAATGTACCTGTAGCTGCACTAAGTCTCTGATCCTCATACATTTAACCTTTCTAGCTTTCTTCATCTTACACTGTACCTCATAAACATGAGCACATGTGCACATAAATAAACATCACTGGCTAGATTCAACGTATGAAAGAGAACACAAGTTATGAAAGAGGATATAAAGCTAATTGTTTCTCTAGTTCTAATTCTGCATGGATTTTTTTTTTTTTTTTTTTTTTTTTGGTGGTGCATAAGCACGTAAGATATAATTGATACTGAATGTGTAAAATTTAATGTGAAGCTCCACAGCTTCCATTCTGAATACCTATTCTGATTGTATAGTAGTTCACTGAGCTGGTTGATTTTGGTGTGTCATGTTTATATTCATTTCTAAGGTTTTTAAATAATAAATCTTATAAATGTATATATGTAAGTATAAACATATAATAGAATTACCATATGATCCAGTAACTTGACTCTTGGATATATAAACAAAAGAATTAAAAAACAGGGTCACTTATGGCCAACTGTTGGGCAGAGTGCATGGAATCTTATGTAAGAAGTGGGAAATAGTAAGAGCTGGAGAGGACGGGAACCACACAAGGAGAACAGAACCAGAAAACTTGAACACAGGGAACTTCCCAGAGACTCATACTCCAACCAAGGACTATTCATGGAGATAACCTAGCACCCCTTCACAGATGTAGCCCATGGCAGGTCAATGTCCAAGTGGGTTACCTAGTAATGGGAACAGGGACTGCCTCTGACATAATCTGATTGGCCTGCTCTTTGATCACCTCCCCCTGAGGGGGGAGCAGCCTTACCAGGCCACAGAAGAAGACAATGCAGCCACTCCTGAGGTGATCTGATAGACTAAGATCAGAAGGAAGGAGAAGAGGACCAGAGGGGCATGCATGAGGAAGGGGGAGGGAGGGTGAGATTGGGAGGGGAGGAGGGAGGGGCTTATGGGGAATGCAAAATGAAAAAAGTGTAATTAATAGTAAAAAAATAAAAAAATTATAAAAAATAAAACAAAATAATCTAAAAATGAAATCCTAAAAAAAAAAAAAAAAAACAGGGTCACAAAGATATCGATATACTCAAGTTTTGAGCAGTATTATTTATAATAACCAGAAAGAAGAAAGCAACCCAAGTATTTACTGACAGATGGGTGTATAATGTCACAAACTTAAAATGCAGTATCATTCATCTGTAAAGAGAAATTTCAGCTATAATGTACAAGGATGAATCTTTCAGGATAATATCCTAAACATGTCAGTTACAAAACCACAAAGACTTTGACTACACTTATATAAGCGACTTAGGTGTATAAACGACATATAAATATAAGAGAAAATAGTGGTTGCCTGAAGTTAAGGGAAGGGACAATGGGGAGCATTGTTTTTTTGGTATAGAAGCAGTTTTGCAATATAAAGAGTTTTTGGAAACTGGTTTATGCAACCATGTGAATATATATAACATTAAACACATACACACACAGAGAGTCCCCTTGTCCTATTGTATGAATAAAATTAAATTAATTTGATTAATCTTATAGATTAAATTTAATGATTAAATTAAAATCTATTTACCACTATGAGTAGCTTTAAAATTCGTACCTGGTTTTTGTGTGTTAATTCGTTAATTGAACCTTTAAGGTCTTGTATTTCCTGCACATACACTGCAATTTCCTGGGGTCCTTTGGCAAGTTCACTCCTCAGTTGGCTTATTGTAGCCTGAAAAATAAAATAAAATAAAAGCAAATGAAATGGAGGTACACAAAGATTTGAAGATATGACATTTTCTGCTACTGGTGCAGTTAAATTGAATACTTGAAACTTCTCAACTTGATCTTTATTCTAATACCATAATACACCTAATTTTTTGTTTAAAATTAATTTTTAAAATACATCTGAGATGCATAATTCATATATTTAATAGTATATCAACTGAAATGCTGACATTGTCATCTATCTGAGGTAAAATCAAACTACAACTTTTATTTCATGGTTTTAAAACTGTATTTAGAGCCTCCTGAATTTAAAAAGGAAAACCAAGTTATGTCTAGAGATTCTCCAAGCTTCCATAGCAAAAGCCTTTCCTTTCATGTTAACACATGCAGATTAAACATACAATATGACTTGACCTGGCTGAATCATTTTTCTGATTATAATACAAGTATATTTATCCAAAAAATTTACCAATTTAAGTCCTACGTAGTTTTATTAACCCAAGCCACTCTGGGGTCAAGTGTTAACAGTTGAACTGAAACTTGTCTTAGTGAATTTAAACATTTTTAAAAACAAAAAAAGTTTATTGTTAAGATAATTTGATTGCATAAAACAAAAAGGAAAAACAGATGGGCAAATATCTTGAAAAGCCACACCTCTGATACATGAAAGCTCAAACATTAGAAAGCTACTGCAAATGATACTAACAAATGAAATTTGTATTATTAATATTTCTTGCTGGCTCTACTTTTTAATATAGAGTTAGTAATTTCCAGTACATATATTCCTTATAATGAATAAATTTTACAAGATGGATAATCATAAATTTAAAACTCTACTCTTAGAATACCAACAGAGTGTGTGTGTGTGTGTGTGTGTGTGTGTGTGTGTGTGTGCGCGCGCGCGCATTACAAATTAGTCTTTGCATCATAAACAAGAAATCTTGGAGGGATCTGTTTTGCTGTGACAATAGCACTGCTCAGACATTTTCACTGCTCTCTTATGAACTTGGAGTACTCAGAACTTATTTTTGAAGTATTTTCAGTGGTACTGTAGCTTTATCCATTTAGGAAAACAATGGTTTCAAATTTCAGAAACCAGTTAAACATATTAAGGACTGAATTGGATGATCAAGCACTTGGCTTTATTTCATTTTAGTAACAATAAACTAAGAAAACAATTTGGTTTAGATGAATGTGGGCACTTAACATTTTAAGTTTGATCACTAGGAAAAGAGGCGGGGGAAGAGGGTGCACCAGTGGTAGACATTAGTTGTAAGGAAACTGAGGGAAAGAGGATTAGATGAGATCTGCCCTTTCTGTATTGCACATTATCAACCAATCACTTCTATCTTTTAAAATGATAATCAAGGAAAATAATAATAATAAATAATAAAATAATTTTAAGGAAAAAATTAAAGGACATAAAATATACTTTCTCTTCAGATAGCACCACGCTGACACCCCTAGTCTTTCTCTTTCTGTAGTGACTTTCCTTGCCATGACCAGCACAAACTCATCTATGGCTTGTAGTTCAGCACTTGCTATAATCACTTTCCAGGATTCCTCTTTACAGACCTTCATGCTTTTTCTCACTTACTATATTCTCCTTGGTCAGATCCTCAAGATCTTCCTCACACATGCTAACTAAAATTGTCCCACATTATTCCTGCCTCTACCACAGCACACACCCTGCCTTTTTTTTCTTCCTTCTGCCTTCTTTCCTTCCTCTTCCTCCTCCCTCCTCTTTCTTCTTTACAGAACTTATTATCACTTCACTTCCTACCATGGTATGTTTTAGTTATAAAAAAACATCTCAAAAGGCTCATGTGTTCCATTAGATCTAATCATTTATCAAAAGGTCATGGATTGGACCATGAGAACTCTGACTTAATCAAATGATTAACCCACTGATTAATGCATAAACTGATCCTGTTAATAGGAGGTGATGCAAATGTTCAGAGGTGAGGCATAGTTGGAAGAAGTAGTCATCAAGAGCATCTTGACCCAGTACACAGGCTCTGTGCTTCCTGGCTCCAGAAGCAAGCAGCCTTTGCCAAGTCCCTAGCTGCCATGATATTCTGAAGCAAAGAATCCAGCTAGCCAAACCTGGACTGAGGCCATAAGCCAACATGAATCTTTCCACCTTTGAAATTATTTCTCTCAGGCAACTTTCACATCAATAAAGGGCTAACTAACAGAAATCAAGATTGGCTTTGTTACACAGTATTCAATTCTCACAAAGAAAGATGAGTCTTACATGAGCAGGCATGGACATAGTGATATATTCATAACACCTAGAATTGTTTCTGCTGTTTAGTATTTATTCAAAATATACTCTCTAATGAATATATACTGTAAATCCCCTCAAAGATTTAAGAGCTATGTACTCCCATTAGAACAGTATGAGGCCTTAACAAAAATTTTCCTTAGTGCTATGTCATTGAACTTAGCATTTAGTTTTTAGTAGGACCTTTAAGTTACAAAAAAACTAAGAAACAGTATTTTGACTAGACATATTGTTTGAATATTCTACTACTATTAAGAAATAATTATTTATAATGGATGAAAACTTGTTTGATTAACAAAACAAAAATGAGCATGTCTGTGAAGTTCTAAGACTGTCTTAAAACACAAAACAGCACATGACAATAGGTGGTAGAAAAGGATATCACCAAAACTAACAAGTCTCCCAAAGCACATTACCTCAAATTTAAGCATCTCCATTAGAAAGCAGAAAAAAAATAATAAAATGATGGATGAAAGGTGAGACACAGTACTGACAAGGTGCACACTGAGAACACAATAAAAAATGTTCAAGCACACTTACAAATATGAGCTCTAAAAGTAGCACATTCAATACTGACATGTACTCTTAAATACTATGCATGACTATAATCATTCTCATTCCATACTTGCAAACGTTTTTTTCTTAAACTTAAGATGCAAATAAGATTTTTTAAAATCATCTCCAGTAAATATCATACCATATCTAAGTTCACTGTAGTGTTCTCTGATATTTACCTTCATGAAGGTTTTAGAAATAATTTTAAATGTTTAAACCTTCGTTCTATAAAATCTCCAACTACTTACTAAGCATTTCAAATGCTTTAGAATAAAAATAATTTTATAAGTATACAGACAAATATATGAACTCCAAGGTATATAAGTTTTTATGAATAAACCAAAAGTATATTTAATAATGTAGTCCAGATTACATATAATCAACCCCAACTATAGAACATTTGATAAATATACTTGTACTTCTAGCTTCCTTAATGGCCTTTAATGTGTTTTGATTCTGATTAAATAAAGTTAACCACATCAAGAATAATTTGTTTCTAGTAAATTTTTAAATGCCATAATTCACTGATATACTTAGCTATAAATAAATAGAACTGAATTTTAACAAAACATATTTGTACTAAGTAGGAACCAAAAGGCAAATGAAGATACAAATACAGGAGATGAAACAATTATACAATTTTTTTAATATGGGAACAGTATTAGATACAACTAAAAATACTTTCAGCTATTATTCAATACACAACAACATACAATTCTGGTAAACACTAAAGTAATAATAAACATCAGGACAAGATTGGTAGCACAGAAAGCTTGGCATGGTGTCTCCCTCTCTTACTTCCATTTTAGGAGGCTGAGGCAGGGAGAGTGAGAGCGGCACCTGACAGACTGAGGGCAGCCAGTGCTACATAGTAAGTTAGAAGTTAGCCTGGCCTCCAGGGAGATCCTGTTTCAGAACAAAAACCAAGCAAACAACTACATTAGCCGCACAAAGTCACTCATGAGGCAATTATGAGAGCACTTACAGGATGTTAAGGGAGAAATGCTGGGCCTGAGTAAGACCTAGGTTCTTTATTTTAGATGTGTGACCTCGGATTCCTAATGTTTACAACAGATCTAATAACTTTACAGGATCAAATGAGACATCTTTAAAGCTAACACAGTATGCTAAATGACATGGTGGAACATCTGCAATCTAACGGTGTCCAAGAAAATCCATGTCTAATGACATTATTAGTCTGACTCTTTTGCAACTTCTTTTATGGAGGGTGGGGAGGGGGTTGTTTTGTTTGTTGTTTTTTTCATTTTGTTTTGTTTTTTTAAGACAGGGTTTCTCTGTGTAGCCCTGGCTGTCCTGGAAGTTGCCCTGTATGCCAGGCTGGCCTCAAACTCAGAAATCTACCTACCTTTGCCTCCATAGTTATGGGACTAAAGTAACCACCTGTGGGCCTTAAGCTACTTTTTAAAAATTTATAACTATTTAACATATCTGGGAGTCCTATCCATTGCTGCATATCTACTAACCACGCAGAGATTAATATTATCCTTGACTCTCTAAGACTATAGTTTAAGTAGAAAATAACTTACTTATTAATAAATAGGAATAAATGTTCTTCTAAATTTATTTCAAAATCCCTGTAGAAGTAATTTTTTGTGGAAACTTGAGCAAATTTGAGTACAATGAACTGAATTATAAGTCATTTTCTTCCCCTTCCTCCTCATTATTTTAATTTTTTATTTTTATTGAGATGGAGTCTCACATTGAAGCCCTTACCTGATCGGGAACTCTATGTAGACCAGGCTAGCCTGGAAATTAGAGCTCTGCCTAACCCTGAGTTCTAGGGTTAAAGGCATATGCCAGCACACATGTCCTCAGACCGACTTTCCTTTCATCCCAGGCAGATCTTTTCTAAAAAACGAAATCATTGCTTCCTACAGTTATCCCTATTTACTTAAGGACAAAAGTGTGAAACACTGAATTCCTTTACTCTGAATCTTTTACCTTAAGTTATAACATTTTCACTTTGAGTCTCTCCTCCTCCGTTACAGATTATTTTAATCTAAATTAATAAAAGTACAAATTTATAAAAACCCTTTAAATTCAGTTCACAGTAATTCCTAAGTATTATTCAGAAATATTTTCTATTATCAAACTGTATGTTTCCACATGTATTTTTCAAATATAAATAAAATAAAGGTTTTGTTATTATTGTTTTGTTTTATTTTGGTTTGCTTTTATTTTTTGACACAGGGTTTCTGTGTGTAGTCCTGCTGTCTCTCTGTAGACCAGGCTGGCCTTGAACTCAGAGATCTACCTGCCTCTGCCTCCTGAGTGCTGGGATTAAATGTGTGCACCACCACTGCCCAGCTTTTTGCTAATTTCTTAATTAACAAGTATGACTCCATAATGTTCAACTGGAAAAGTCAGAGGGTATTATACTTTAAAGTATGTATGTTCTAAAACCATCATTAATTTCATTAAAATGTTCAAATGTCAAATAACATCCAATGGCATTTTTAAAGCAAGAGAGTACTTTTTTAGTTTGACAAGTTATATGTCAGCAGTGAGATCTAATCAATAGCAGTCTTTACTAAGTACAGAAATAAATAACTGGATACACTCAAGTCAAAGTTGTCTAAAACACACTTTTCCTCATCAGACTTTGATTCAGCATCTTATTTTTTTAATAGTTACTTATTTTAATTTTATGTATATGGGAGTTTTGCCTGCATGGATGTCTAGGCATCATATATGTTCGATGCCCATAGAATTTAAGAAGACAATGTCAGATCCCCAGAAACAGGAGGTATAGAAGGTTTTTAGCCTTTTATGAACCCCCTTTAATTATTGAGACATTTGTGAAAGTATGTCATTAGGGTTATGAAGTGCCATTTGGGGGAAATCTGCATGAAAACATCATAAGTTAGTGTCAAGCATCAAAGAGCCTCATAGTGTCATGCATATTAAAACAAAATACTTTGTAAGTCCCCCACTAATGAAATAGAGATAAGGGGAAAATAGGATGAATCAGACATAGGGTATCTGCAATAATTTTACCCCACAATTTAGTGGCATATTAGTATTTATTAACAGAGTGGTATTTTGATCACCAGCTAAAAAATTGAAACATAATGAAATGTCACTACAACAAATTTTTTTTCTTTTTGTTTCTGGTTTTTATTTCTTCAAACAGGTCTCTCACCATGTAGTCAAGACTGGTCTCAAACTCATACTCCTCCTCTCTCAGCCTCCAGACACTGGAATTCTAGATGTGTGTGACCACCTATGGTTAAGTAGATCATTATGGTGGTAGATGGGAGCATTTTTAAAGATTTATATACTCTTATTTTTCATGTATAAGTGTTTTGCCTACTATGTCTGTGTACCACATGTGTGCCAGATGCCCTCAGAGGCTAGGAAGAGAGCATCAGATCCCTAGAAGTGAAGTTAAAAATGGCTGTGAATTGCCATGTGGGTTCTGGGAACCAAATCCTGGTCCTCTGCAAAAGCAGTAAGTGCTTTAACTGCTGAGCCATCTCTCCACAGTCCAATCAAAACACTACAAAGACTATTTTCATCTATATAACTCAATGTCTATACACTAGAAATAAGCCTATTAAAAAGTAATCTGCTGCCAGGTTCTGTGACACACTTCTGTCATCTCAGCTACTCAGGAGACTGAGGTTGACTTGTGTCTAGAAGCATAAAAAGAGCCTGGGCAATACAGTGAGATTGCATGTCATAAAAAATAAATAAATAAAAGAACAAAAAAGAAAGAAGAAATTGGTTTTGAATATTTCAACTTTGTTAATGGAACTGTAGGAAATAAAATCATACTTTATTTACTCCTGCCAAAGTAAGTTAAAGTCAATCAACACAGACTAGCCTTAATTCTCTAACTACATGGATCATTTATTAGAAAAATAGTAATCTATCCTGTAAACATTCCCAGGTGTCTCCATTACCTCTGAATTAGCATACTCTGATTGTAACTTTTTGCATTCATCTTTGAGTTTTTCAGATTCTCTCTCACGTTCCAAAGTCATATTATCCATTAGTGTTTGAACTTGGACCAGTTCTTTCTTTAGTACAGCAACATCTTCTATACCAGGTCTCTGAAGCTATAAAACCACACATTTTAATTAAATATTACACTTCAAAAATCTAAAATAATATACATTTTAGAGTAAGTCACTAAGAGAGATCAAATAAAAACAATCATTATTACCAATTTTTAGACTCCCAATATGGAACACTGATATTCTCCCCCAATAAAGCCAACCCCCTCTTTACATTCTACTTAACAGTATCATCAAGCTGCACTCTAGCACAGTCACATTTACCCTGAGCACGTCATCTGCTTTGCTTCCCTTGAAGAACTGTGCATATTAATGACGACAACGACCCCTATCCTAGGAAGAACAGCTCTGAGTGGAGCTTTGCCTAGCATGGAGCCGTGGGGTCAATCCCTTGCAATGCTACAACAACAAAATTTAAATTAAGAAGAAAAATGTAAGCTTGTTTAGGGTTTTCAATAGGTTGTTTGCAGTTCAATAATTCATTCATGGATTTATTGAGGGCTACATAAAGATGTCCAAGATAGGTCTAAGGTTGTAATGCCTAAAGAGAACACTGAACCATAGTACCCAATGACAGATTCAGTCATGGAGTATGACTAGAATTTTATACTTGTAGAATGTGAAATAAACTTTTATCCCAGTTGGAAATAATCCTAACACTAGATGGCTTTATAAACTGAAGTGTGAGGAAATGTCTGGCATGGTGGCGTATGCCCTCAGTCTCTGAGTCAGAGAGCAGTCTTGTCGACATAGCAAGTTCCAGGCCAGCCAAGGCTACATAGTGAGGTCCTGCCTCAAAAGAACAAATAGTGTGAGGAAATGACAGCACCAGAGAGGCGGATATAGGAAATACTTAAACATATAAAACAAAAAATTACGTTTAGATAGAAACAATAATGTTAAACAGGAGTTGATGATACAATCTATATAATCTTTTTTATTTTTAAAAGTCAAAGAGTATATATGTAGGTGAAGAGATATAAAAAAAATTTTTGTTGCCTCCAGTTCATTAAATATTTTTAAATATTTATTTCTTCAGCTGGATATTCAACTTAAAACTTCATACATTCTAGGCAAGCACTCTAACACTTAACTATATGGCTGCTACATATATTTTATTTTAATTAGGAAGCTATAAATTAACATCATGATAAATGTTCCTAAATTACCAGTTCAGTTTTCAGATCTTGAATTACAGTTGTCTGCTTGTTTAATTCTTCTGTCAAATATGTCACTTTTTGTTCAGCAGCTTCTCGGAGACTCTTTTCCTCATCATATTTTGACTTTATATCTAATTAAAGATAGCAATACAAGCATTAGTTTTATAATATTAATCCTGAAGTTACGTTTCATAAATCCCCATATATTAATCTGCAAGCTTATACACACTTAAGTCCAATTCACATTCCTCAACTACCCATAAATATAACCAATAAAATTATGTTAAATTCCATCGAAAAGTATGCTACTTAGCATTTTATTGTACATACATAGAATATTTTACCAAAAGCACATAATTTTTAAAATATATGCTATGAAAAAATGGAGAGCATAACCAAGTATTAAGTCTCTAATATACTATATAATTTATTTATTTAAATTATTTAAATTTATTTAAAATGCTACTTTTTAATCATTGAGCATATCAAAAAAATTTACCTTTAAATTTCAAAAAGAATCTACTAAGGAGAAAACACTTAAGGAAAAACAAAATAATTTACACAGTGACTCTTATTATTAAACTCCATTAATTACTTCCATAGTCTACAACAAATGTTTTATCACACTTCAAATATTAGATAGTTATCTATGGCTTACAATGATGAAAAGGTTGTAAGAATTATTTACTGACTAAAAAAGTTCATATTCAATATACCTGCAATTTCAGTAGCAAGTTGGGCTGCTTTCTGTTCAAACAGATCTTTCATCTGCTTAATATTAAAATTTTCTGTCTGGGCTTCTTCTAATTGTTGCTCTAAAGACTGTAACTCTAGAAGAGAACACAGCAATGTGTCTAATATAATGTCAGTTACATACACTAAATTTTTATTATTTATATCACACTCACGTAGTAGTAAGTACAATCAATGTAAATCCATTCTATATAAGGAGAATATATTCACATTTCAAAATATTCAGCATATGTGATTTATTTAGGGTACAAGTCACAATTTATAAACATAACTTATAAATAAAAATAATTAGAATAGCCTCCAAATATCTATACATGTTTGTTTAGAAGTCCGGTTTTTCTTTCTTAAATATTAAGATCTTTCTTTACAGCTGAGGATAGATTGGAATTTGCCTTGGCCTCCTGAGTGCTAGGATTACAGACATATACCATCAAACCCACTTTAAAATGTATTATAT
This sequence comes from Psammomys obesus, assembly GCF_907164565.1. Taxonomy (NCBI): domain Eukaryota; kingdom Metazoa; phylum Chordata; class Mammalia; order Rodentia; family Muridae; genus Psammomys; species Psammomys obesus. The sequence goes on along the minus strand of NW_026596091.1, from coordinate 12,882,861 downwards.
TCTTCAGAAAAAGTTATAAAGTGAACTTAGAAGTAACTAAGGACAACAATGATCTTAGAACACATTAATCAAAATGTGCAACCAATGCCTATTACTGCCACTTCACTCTTAGAGAAAGTCCTTAAATACAGCACCTAAGCTCAGAGTCTAATCTGGACTATTCACTGAGCACCCATTCACTTAAAAGCATCTATAAAGATGCTAGTCTCATCATGTACTTCAAAAGGTACAGACATATAACTCCCTAATACAGACCGGAACTTCTTTAAGCAATCATATTGTGGTAATCTTAGAAGTTTATTAATAACTTCAGAATATAATGAACTAGATAACTGACTAAACTGTGTCACAGCTAACTATCTAAACCTAACACATAATATTTTTACTGTTTTACAAAGATTAACTGTAATAAATAAAACACAATAAATAAACATAAATAAAATTACTTTATCAGGCATTAAATTTTAAGAAGGATGAGAAAGAAAAACTTTTTAAATCTGTTTTTAATTACCTGCTGATGAATCAGTCATCAATCCATCAGGTTTAGCCTCCTTAATTAGAACAGAACACATAAATAAATGTGGTAAAAGAAGAAAACACTATACAATTGCCATGTCTACCAAGTTAAGTACCAGAATTTGGATAAAAATCAGAATCTGGTGAATCTCATACTTTCAGATCTGGAAGGTGTCATTAGATGGCTAGCAAAATCAATACATGACATCCAAGATTCCATATTTTCTGTAATAAATAATAGGACTTCCTTCCACCTCCAGAATGCAACATCGGCTCTTATCACATTCCACGTATAAGCTACTGGCAACAATTGCTAGACTGCAGATATACAAGGCTAACACTGTGACAGATTTAGTCATGGCAGGCAGCATTCAGCTGACTATTTCTCCAAGACCAATTGCTAAAGCTATGACTGGGCCACACGCCTTTAGCCTTTGAACTTTCAAGTCTTGCCCACCAACACCTGCACCATTCTCTATCAATAAGGGATTCTTGTTACCAGCTAGCAGTCTTTGGAAAGTGTCACTCTCAAAAAACCACTCATGAAGGCAACCTCATATTTTAATGAGACCTGCTTAACATGGGAGCCTGATTCTACAACCTTGAGAAATTAATGGACTTTAATAACTGGCATCCACTAAGCGGTTAAAATAAGTCATTTACTGAGTGTACACCCTCTGAGATTTGTTCATAGTATTCTCAGCACTGAACTTAAAGGGGAATATATGTAGCAATAAATATGTGATTTAAGAAATCACTACCTTGATTATACCCTTCATATAAGTATGAAAACACCTACAATATTTGAAAATTAAATAAGCTCATATATGCCATCAACTATCATCACCAAAAAGGGAACTGTGTCTGGGTGGGGCCATGGTTAGACACCTATATAGGTCAGTATTAGAGCAACTTGTCCAGCACACAAGCCACTGAGTTCCATTCCCAACACTGCAAAATGTTTGATTAATTAAAGGTAATTTTTAAATTAAGGGTCATCATCTCTAAAAGAGAACTAAAGGGCTGACAAGATGGCTCAGTGGGTAAAAAGAAACCTACTCTCACAAGTTGTTGACTGACCTCCACATGCAAGAAGGCACCCACATATATGTATGTATTCTCATTCATTCTCTCTCTCTCTCTCTCTCACACACACATACACACACACTAAATGTAAAACATAGAAATACTTTATCGCTTAAAAAACCAGGCGTGGTGGTACATGCCTTTAATCTTAGCAGAGGCAGAGGCAAAGGAAGGCAGACCTCTGAGAGTTTGAGGCTAGCTTGGTCTGCATGTGAGAGTCAGGACAGTCAGGGCTATACAGAGAGATGCTGTCTCAAAAAAAAAAAAAGGAGGAGGAAGAAAGAGGAAAAGGAGAAGAAAGATGACAACTGTATCTCTTAAGGTTAAAGTCATCCAGGCAGTAGGAACAAAAATTAGTATCTCTTTCACATTATTTTTATATGTTAAAGAGTTAAACCCAGGTCATATAGTAAAGGATTTCCTAATAAACCATATTTTTAAAATTTCAATACACACTGGACTTAGACCGCTAGAAATAATCAATATTTAGAATGTATTTCCAAGGGCTGGAGTGATAGCTCAGGGGTTAAGAGCACTGGCTGCCTCTCCAGAGGTCCAAAGTTCAATTCCCAGCAACTACATGGTGGCTCCCAACCATCTATAATAAAATGTATTTTCTTCTAACAGAAATTTACCACAAAGTTACAACTTACACTAGAGAGAATTTATTTATAAAATATGACACACTAGCACACACCTATAATCCCAGAACTCTGAAGATGGAAGCAGAAGAATGAGGAATTTCAGGTTAACCTCAGCTACATTGGCAAATTTGAAACCAGATTGGACTAAATGAGACCTTGTTTTAACACACACACACACACACACACACACACACACACACACGATCTCAAATGCAGTAAGCAGTTTCCATGTTAGATAAGCAAATGAACTATAAAAACTGACTAAGACTAAGCCCTCTTTAAATAGTATTAAGACTGGTATCTTTTTATTCACTGACTTTTTTCTCCCTTTTTTAATCCAGAAAGTAATTCTCAGTACAAAGATTGAAATGCAAAAGAAAAAAAGAAGAAATATAACTGAAAGTTACAATGTGCTAAGATAGTGTGTAAGCAGATTGCTAATTATAAAAGCTGTTAGAGGTATTTTTAAAATCAAGACTATCTTCTCTGGACTTACCAAAATTCATTATTTCTTTTTTTCTATGATATAGCTGATATAATTTTACATAAAATTACTTTTTGATAAAGTAGCTAGAACCCACAGATAATCATTTTATCAGTATCAGTATTTTACACAAGTAAATATATACATAATCCAAGAGTCACATACCACAGAGCATTTCAGTCAATAACTGAACACATGGAAGATAATAAAGCTGAAACTTTTCTAGGACCAAGTGACAAAATAAGATGATTGTGACATGCAATGCCCATGCTTGTTTATGATCCTGGTAACAAGCAGACTATGTTCCAGTCATATACAATATGTGTAGTACTTAAAATTTGATAATTATAATAAGTATTACATCGGTATTTCAGAATATACTATCTAATAAATAAATAAAAAGAAGTTTACAGTAAAAAACCAACAGGCAGGTCTTGAAGGACAGTTTCCAGAAATCGTAATCACCAGAAATGACAACTCCACTGCCCTTAAGCACTTCCAGTAAGATGAATTGAGGAAGTAAAGGCCTATATTTTGGGTTGAGCCTCAATGTTTTTAGCCATTTATGTATACTGTCAGAAAAATACAATAACAAAACTGGTAACTGAATCTTTTTTAAAGTAATTCATATAGGGATAGATTAGACAGACAGACAGATAGAATCAGAATCAGAAAACTAGAATAACAAAACTGGTAACTGATTCTTTTTTAAAGTAATGTATACAGAGAGAAATACATAGGAAGAGACAGGAAAGAAGGGAGAAAGGGAGGAAGGGAAGAAGGAAAAAGGAAGGAAGGAAGGAAGGAAGGAAGGGAGGGAGGGAGGGAGGGAGGGAGGGAGGGAGGAAGGAAGGATGTATTGATGATTTTTAATTGTGTGTATGCACAAGCACATGTGTGCAGGCACGAGATTCCCTGGAACTGAAGTTACAAACAGTTGTGAGCTGTCTTACGTGGGTCCTCTGCAAATGCAGCAAGAACCATGTAATTACTGAGGCACCCTCTACCCCATCCTTTACTGAGATAGGGTCTTGCTAGGTATCCTAGGCTGTCCTTAAACTCACATTTTCTGCCCTCAGTCTTCCAAGTGCTGGGATTACAAACACGTACTACCATACCTGATATGGTATCTGCTTCCATCACTAGAATTATATAGACTATCTAATAGGCTATTAAACAAAAATAAATTAGGAAGTTATTTATATCAAACTGTTCACAAAAGAGTGTAATGCTGAATTTTCAACAATGAAAATAAACAACTAATAAACATGCTTCAAGAATTTAAAATGCAATTACTTGCTGCTGTAGCCCTTGGTATTTTTCTAATTCTTTCTTTAATTCTTCTGAGTACCATTTTTCTTCCTGACAAAAAAGATTTTAATTAGTAAATTTTTAAAGATTTTAATCTGAAACTCTGAAAATAAACAAGCATTATCATGTTTATTCTTACCTTAAGTGAGGCCTGTAGATCTTGGACCTCTTGTCTGAGTAGTGTTACATCATCTCTAAAGATGCATGGGCAGAGAGGAGATGGCTTTTAATTTACAAGCTTAGCAAGTGATAATTAGTAACTATTAATGTTATAGCTTTCTCAGTTATTTTAAAGACACTGATGTCTTGTGTATAAAAGCCCTTAGAAAAATAATTTTACTCTTAAAGCACATAGTTTACAAATAAAAACAATTCTTACGAAAATAATCAGATAACTGATTGTCATGTGCCTGGAGCAGAAAAAAATACCCTCTATTATTTACCAACAATAAGCATGACTAACTTTCTAATGCCGTTAGCATAAAATCTCGAGCTGTCAGTAGGACTCTTAACATGTGCATAGCCTAGCCCGCCTGGTCACCTCCCTTCACCATGTTGGTGTGGTAACACTGGTGTGTTTCTGTTCCTTGGGTGTGATATGGAGAACCTTCTCCATTCTGGTACTCTCACCTAAGACTCACCCTGACAACAAGGTACACAGACAGGCTAGACAAGGAAAGAAGAACATGATAAATGAGCAGAGATTTAAATTAAGTAATATGAAATATTACAATTTTCAGAAAGGAATTAATGTTAACATAGCAATTACATCAAACGCACATTCCACGACGATATCTCAGTTTAAAACTAGCACACTGTACCGTGTCAAAGCAAGATTGGCCTCTCCACCAAGACCCGAATCATTGCCAGCATCATGAACTGCCTGGTAGTGTTTGAAAAGTTCATCAGCAGAGCCAAGAGACTTCATACACTGGGGACATATAAAACCCTGTAGAAAGGGCATAAAAAGATTTTAAAATACTTAATTTTGAAGAATAACTTTGTATTTATGAAATATGGTCAAATTCATATTCGTATCATTAAATAAACTTAAATTTAAACTGAAATTGGTAGGCCCCAATTCTGATATCAAGCAAAGGTATTTCACTATCTATTCTGCTTAAAGTATACAAAAACATAAAGAAAACACAGACATCTTTTAGGCCGCATCAATTAATAGCTAAAGAAATGAATTCTAGTATGAGATATCAGTTCATTCTTTCTATCTTTTTTTTCTTTTCTTTTCTTTTTTTTTTTTTTTTTTTTTGAGACAGGGTCTCACTATGCAAGCTTGACTGTCCTAGTACTCATTATGTAAATCGGGATGGCCTTGAACTCACAGAGCTCCACTTGCCTCTGATTTCTGAGTACTAGGGAGGCATGTGCCACTACACCCAGCTATTCCAGATTACTTGAGAACATTTCCCATTAAAATCCTTCTCACTGTTATATATTCCCATTAGTAAAGTAAGATTTGTTTGAATTTATTTTCTAAGAATATAAAAAGGTAAGATGGTGAAATAATCTTGTCACCAAAGGAAAAGCTCAAAACTCTGTGTCTCACACAAAGCTCTATTAGAGAAGTGTTGAAATCAGACTAAGATGGCACACACCTAGAATCTCAGCAACTGGGAAACAGAGGCAGAGGATGAAGTTTAAAGTCATTCTCAGCCACAGAGTAAGTTTCAGACCAGCACTGCCAATAAATAAGTAAATAAATGCTAACCGAGGGCTAACATAATAGACAGATAGTCAGATAGAGAGATAATGTCTGCCTAAGGCTAACATATAAAAGCTCAAAGCTAATGTAAAGCCTAACATAAAGACCTGACAATTCCAGAATTAATATATGATTAAGGCTATCATCGATACTGCTGTAAAGGATGCTGTCTTATTGCGCTAGCAAGGATTTCCAGAACTATGTTGAAGAGATATGGAGAGAGTAGGCAGCCTTGCCTTGTCCCTGATTTCAGTGGGATTGCTTTAAGTTTCTCTCCGTTTAGTTTGATGTTGGCTATAGGCTTACTGTATATTGTCTTTACTATGTTTAGGTATGTGCCTTGTATCCCTGATCTCTCCAAGACTTTAAACATGAATGGATGTCGCATTTTGTCAAATGCTTTTTCAGCATCTAGGGAGATGACCATGTGGGTTTTTTTTTTCTTTCAGTTTGTTAATATGGTGGATCACATTGATGGATTTCCATATATTGAACCACCCCTGCATACCTAGGATGAAGCCTACTTGGTCATAATGGATGATATCTTTGCTGTGTTCTTGTATTCAGTTTGCAAGTATTTTGTTCAGTATTTTTGCATCAATGTTCATAAGGGAGATTGGCCTGAAATTCTCTTTCTTTGTTGGGTCTTTGTGAGGTTTAGGTACCAAGGTGACTGTGGCTTCATCGAATGAGTTTGGTAATGTTCCTTCTGTTTCTATTTTGTGGAATAGTTTGAAGAGAACTGGAGTTAGCTCTTCTTTGAAGGTCTGGTAGAATTCTGCGCTGAAACCATCTGGCCCTGGGCTTTTTTTGGATGGAGACTTTTGATGACAGCTTCTATTTCCATAGGGGATATAGGACTGTTTAATTGATTTACCTGGTCTTGATTCAGCTTTGGTAACTGGAATCGATCCAGAAAATTATCCATTTCATTTAGATTTTCAAATTTTGTGGCATATAGACTTTTGTGAAATTTGCAGGTAAATGGTGGGAACTGGAAAGGATCATCCTGAGTGAGCTATCCCAGAAGCAGAAAGACACACATGGTATATACTCATATATATAACATAGGATAAACCTAGTAAAATCTGTACACCTAAAGAAACTAATCTAGAGGGAGGACTCTGGCTAAAATGCTCAATCCCCATCCCGAAAGGCAAAGAGGATGGAAATCAGAAGAAGGAGAAAAGAGGGAACAAGTCAGGAGCCTGACATAGAGGACCTCTGAAAGGCTCTGCCCTGCAGACTATCAAAGTAGATGTTGAGACTTATGGCCAAACTTTGGGCAGAATGCAGGGAATCTTACGAAAGAAGTGGGAAACAGTAAGATCTGGAGAGGACAGGAGGTCCACAAGGAGAGCAACAGAACCAAAAAATTTGAGTACAGGGGTCTTTCCTGAGACTCATACTCCAACCAAGTACCATGCATAGAGATGGCCTACAACCTCTGCACAGATGTAGCCCATGGCAGTTCAGTGTCCAAGTGGGTTCCATAGTAACGGGAACAGGGACTGTCTCTGACATGAACTGACTGGCCTGCTCTTTGATCACCTCCCTCTGAGGAGGGAGCAGCCTTACCAAGCCACAGAGGAAGACGATGCAGACACTCCTGATGAGCCCTAACAGACTAGGATCAGAAGGAAGAAAAGGAAACCCTCCCCTACCAGTGGACTTGGGGAAGGGCATATAATATATGGAGAAGGGGAAGAAAGGGGAGGGAGTTGGGAGGGGAGGAGGGAGGGAACTGGAGGGGGATACAAAGTAAATAAAGTGTAATTAAAAATAAATAAATAAATTGTAATAAATAAAAATTATATTTAAAAAAAAAAGGATGCTGTCATAGCTGCTCGAATCATATGCTGAGACAGCCAAGCATCCAGGGGGCGCTCAGGGAGTCCTGTGGAAGAGAGGGAAGGAAGGTTAGAAGGACCTGGACAGGACAACACTGCAAGACCAACAGAGTCAACTAAATTAGACCCATGGCAGCTTACAAAGAAGGAAGCACCAACCAAAGAGCATGCATGGACTGGACCTAGGCTCCCTATCCACATGTACCCAGTGGACATTTTTATTTTCATGTGGGTCACCTAGTGAGTTGGGTAGGTGCTGTCTATGACATGGACTCCGTTGCCTGTTTTCAATCACTTTGCTCTACCAGGCTGCCTTGCCTGGCCTTAGTGGAAGAGGGGAGCTCAGTCCTGATGCAACTTGATGTGCTGGGGTGGGTTATAGGTGGGGGAGCTCCCCTTTTCTGAAGACAAGAGGCGGGATAGAGTGAAGAGGATGGGAAGGAGGGACCAGGAGGAGAGGAGAGAGGGGGCTATGATCAGGATATAATGTAAATATATAAATTAAACATAAATTTTTTAAAAGGATGCTGCTATAATTCCATGTTTACTGGACTGAATCATGAAATCAGAGTATTAGGTTATAACTTTAATATTCAACAGTAGATAGACTAAAGGTTATTTTACTAACAGTAAACAAAGTTTTATTAAATTTTTTGAGCAATGACAAAAATATTTATTACAGTGGATGTCATCAAAAACATTTGAGAAGCACCCTTCCTGATTATCTGCTAGAGGTAGCTAGAAAAAGCAAAAAATCTCTTGAACTCCCTGACTTAAACCTTAAAAGTGACTTTCTTAAGACAGGTCTTTTTAATATGCTAACTTCCCAGTGACTTTATTCAACAGATATATACTGTCATTTTGAGAACAATAATAATAATAACAATAATAGTGATAATAGCTCTGTGAAAAACACAAATTGTTAAAATACAGTTCCAGGCCAACAAAGAAAGGAGAAGATTGATGATACATGGAAAAGTATATTCTTATGGAACAGAATCAATGATTAACCAAATGGCATTAAATTTACCACCATATGGTTATCTAACTACAAACTGTATTAGCAAGCCAAAGGCTGCAAGAAAAACTCTCTCATTAACAATCTAGTAGTCCTCTAAATATTATTTAAGAGGTTTATTTATATACCTCTCAAATGTTAATGGCATTCAACATATTATATTTTATTTCAGCATAATTAATCAACATAGAAAACAAATACCACTCAACTTTTACTCTCTTAAATTTTTGCATTCAATAATAAAGAAATAAGCTTCCCACATTTTGGACACCCACACACTCCCATGAGCTCCAAAAACTCCTTACTCCAAGTCCTTACTTTTACAAATACCAAAGCATGTCAATTCTGAAAACACTCCCAGCCTCTACTAACCCAACCTATTCTTCCCTCTAACCTAAGAATTTCACCCATGCAACCTACTTTGCAAGGGTGTGTCACACACCCAAAATGTTCAAGTTCACTGATTCAGAGATAAAATATCAGTCATAACTTCATGAAGCTTTGTGTATAATTCTGTTAATTTGGTTGCTAGAAATAAATTTGTATTGCGTTTAGCAAGTGCATGGCAATTCTACAATGTTCCTCTTCTTCAGATACAAAGGTGAAACAAGGCCTATGAGGGTGGTGTTTCAATGTACACCTGCACCATCAGCAACAAGTAAGCACATTCTTACTTTGGGGTCCGTGAAAGCTCAGGTTTGTACATGGAAGTATAGGACGGTCATCTTTCCTCATTCTATAAAAACTAAAGCAGTTCCCTATAAAGGTAACTGTTGTCCATGAGTATGTTCATTCAAGCAGTGCACGGCTCTCTTGCACAATATCTAACGGGAACTTTGCTTTTAAAGAAAAAGTTCTTGTAATATTACAAAAAATTAAAATTAAAAAATGATGTTCCAAAATGCTCTCCTTGACCCTCCCACCACAGTTTTTTTTTCCCCCACTATATAATGCAAGTGGTTTCAGTTATCACTTACACACTAATCCAAATACACAGGGCAGTTCTGGATCTATACATACAGCGATATATATCCCTACCTGCATCTAATAGGCATGTCACATAAAGTAAATCCAATCCTTGATTTATTTCTCAAACTTCTTTTTTTTTAAACTAACTTTCACCTTTCAACATGAACAACAAACTAAAGAATTATGAATGACTCTTCTACCTCATTGGTAGTAAGATAGCGCACCTAAGCATTCTTCCTTTTTTTCCTCTTCCTCACTGCAGCTTCTCTTGTTCAGTTACTGTCTACTGAATGGATGAAGGTAGTACTATTCCAGACAGCATTCCTATACCTAGCCTGCTTTCTTCTAACAACCCAGCTGCCAGAAGCATCTTCTTAAACAGATTCTCCAATATTCTTCACTTATCTTTATCATCCGCATGACACACACGTTCCTCCATGGCCATTCTCCTAATGACCCAGATAATCTGATGATCAAGCCTCTCTCAATCAGTACCACGACCTTCAACAACAGTAACATGACTGTGTCTCTGAGAACAACATGCTATCTCAAATCTCTGTGCCTTTACATATCCTGCTTTGTGTCCTCCAACACCAACACTAATTTGTCAAGTTCCTTGACTCCAACTAACAATAGATTAGAGCTTTTCACCTCTATATGGGCAATGTGGTACTTTCATCACATATATATACACATATATAGCATGTATATATATTGTACATTATACATTTAATTACTAAAATATAAAGTTGGCAAAAAAGAACTTAGTTGAACAGTAGGCCACTAACAGACTACAAATAATAAAACCTTCAAAAAACAAAATGAGTTAAATAATAAGCACTCTGAACACGTGAAAACAAGAGTTTAAAAACTTCTACTCTTTTCCCTGTGCACTGATACAAAAACAATGTTATCTCCTGGTCAAGAATGGTAGCACATGCCTATTATCTTAGCACTCAAGAAGCAGATGCAGGAGAACTGTGAGTTCAAGCCCAGTTTACAAGATCCTGTCATCTCTGTCTGTCCTCTCAAATGACCCTTCCACAGGGGTGTCACCTATGACCATCAGAAAACACTGATGTTTATATTACAATTCCTAACTGTAGCAGAATTACAGTTACAAAATAGCAATGAAAATAATTTTATGGTTGGGGGTCACAACATGAGGAGCTGAATTAGGAATGTTGAGAACTGCTGCGCTACAGAAATGTTTCACACTTCACAATGGGTGATGACGTGCACTTCATCACCTCCTGTGGATCTTGAGAGTGAAAACAAAGATGGAACTTTAGATTCAGGTTCTAATGCTGTTCAGACACAAAATCTTTCTATGCAAGAATCATTTTAACCTGAATGCATTAATGATTCATTAATATAGAATAAATAACATATAATCCTACAAATAGTGAAATACCACTTTATATTTCGAATTTCATTGCAAATTTTATGTAACCATATATAGCATTTATTTACAAGTTCACAAAAGAGAGAAGGAAACAATAGCAGAGACCAAGCAGACTACCCAAGAGACTTTTTCCTCACCGATTCTTCCCTTAGGCATGCACAGTAAAAGCAATCCATATTCCCTTGTAGCCTAAAAGGGAACCAACACCGAGACAGGGGAAGAAAGCTATTTTGAGCAACCCGTAACCAAGCTGCTAAAACAAAAGGCAGAGGACCCACAGTCACACTGGAGTCACTAAGAAGCTCCTGTCCTCTTGTCTCATGTTCAGTGTGCACCTCCTGGTAATGTTCCGACAAGTCAATAGCAGTTACACATCTTTTCATACACAATGGGCAGATGAAACCCTGTGAAATAACAACTTTTAGTTTTTAGGATTATTTTAATAATAAAACAAAACATGAGCATGCAAATATATATAAGAATAAATCTTATAAATCTCTTTTTTCTACAGGTCAGGGAAGTTTCAAGGTGTATCTGCAAAAGGTGAAAGCAGTTATCTGAAGTAGAACTTTAAAAATTAGTTCCCTTCTTCATATTATAAATTTTCTTTGATTCATTTGTTCAGTATGGTATACAGCTGCTTTGGCTCAAATACTCTTTGGTTTATGCATTTTAAATTATTTTTTGTTTGTGGTACTTTGTCCATAGTTTCATCAGGGAGTGGCACTATTTGAGGATTAGAATGACTAAGAGGTATGGCCTTGTTGAAGGAAGTTTGTTGTAGGTTGTGGGCTTTGAGGTTTCAAAAGCCAGTCTCTCTCTCTCTCTCTCTCTCTCTCTCTCTCTCTCTCCTCTCCTCTCTTCTCTTTCTCTCTACAGTTTGTTGTAGGTTGTGGGCTTTGAGGTTTCAAAAGCCAGTCTCTCTCTCTCTCTCTCTCTCTCTCTCTCTCTCCTCTCTCTCTTTCTACATATATCAGAATGTAGCTCTCAGCTACTGTGCCAGTGCCTGCCTGCATGCTGCCATGTTCCCCACCATAATGGACTGAAACTCTGAAATTGTAAGCAAGCCCCCCCGCCCAATTAAATGCTTTCCTTTGTTAAGAGTTGCCTTGATTATGGTGTCTTTTCACAGCAGTAGAACAGTGACAAGACAAAAACTAAACCTATCTATATTTTAAAATGCAGGCCATTATACTGATGGCCTTGAGATTGAGATTGAGATATGGCTTGAGATTATGTCAGATAAGAATGGATGGATAAGAACATAAAGAAGTTGAAAATATGATGGACTAAATAAATAAATATAACAGTAGAGACACAGGTTTGTAACTTGGAAGTTTTTTGTGTAAAAACAAGTGTAGACTTAGATCCCTAAGTAGTAGTCGGAGACTGAGGGCATATCTTAGAGGAACATTTTATCGTTGGCACCTTCCTGTTTCTCTGTCTTTGTCTCTGTTTCTAAATGCCATGAGATAATCACTTTGCTCAGTAATGCCCTCTCTGACTCAGTGTCCTACCCAATACAAGCCCCAATAAAGAGCTAAGCAATCATGGACTGACACTACTAAGTCAAAATAAACCCTTCTTCCTTGTGGTAGTTTGAACAAGAATGCCTCCCACAGACTCATAGAATGTTTGGTCATCTGGGAGTGTCACTATTTGAGAGGACTTGGGAGGTGTGGCCTTGTTAGAGTAGGTGTGGCCTTGTTGAAAGAAGTACATTATTAGGGGTGAGATTTGAGGTTTCAAGCGTCCATCCCAGGCCAGAATTTCTTTCTCTTTCTGCTGCTGTGGATCTGGATGTAGAACTCTGAGCTACCATGTCTGTCTGCATGTCATCCTGCTCCCTGCCATGAAGACAATGGCATAAACTGTTGAAACTGTAAGCAAGCCCCAATTAAATGCTTTCTTTTGTAAGTTTCCTTGATCATGGTGTCTCTTTACAGCAACAGAACACTGACTATGACATCCCTCTTCTGTTGTTTAAGTTCAGGAGATGAAAAGCTGTCTACCACAATATATAAAGCACACATATTACCCAGGACAAAGGCATTCAGTAAACATTACCTAGTATCATCATCATTATATTCTCCCCCTGTCCTCTGTGTGTGTGTGTGTGTGTGTGTGTGTGTGTGTGTGTGTGTGTGCGCGTGTGTGTGTGTGTGTGTGTGTGTGTGCTATGAGCACAAGTGTACGTGTAAGGGTGCATGTGTGGTACATGTGTGGGTACACATACATATATGTATGAGTGCATGTGGAAGTCAGAAGAGAACCTCATTTGTCATTCCTCTTTGAGACAAGGTCTCTCACTAGTCCAACTTGCCATGTAGATTCAGACAATGCTAGCCATCCAGCACACGCCGGGGATCTTCCTGTCTCTACCTCTCTAATGCTGGAATTACAAGCACATATCACTACCATTATATTTAATATTCTGGTGATAGAACTCAGTTCCTCCTGGCAACAACTTTACCAACAGAGCTATCTCTCCAAATTCCATTATTCCTTTGTTCATACCCCTTAAAAAGGAAATTATCCTGGGGACACGTGCAAGAACTACAAATTCACCTTTAAAAAATAAAAAAGCTAGTCAAAGAGTTGCCTTCCAGACACCTACATCCCAAGTACTAAAACTACAGAACAGCACTTTAATAGATGACTGTTGTCAGTTTGCCTTCTTTTCGCCACTAAGGGTTTAGAGTATGTTTTACTCTAGTCATTACTGTTGATGGAAAATATTCACACCCAGTCATCCAATCATTTACTATATGATTACTTTGCTCTAGCTATTAGATATCGTGCTGAAAACAAAGTAAAAAAGGCAACCTCCCCTTCCTCAAGAAGCTCAAGAACTTACCAAGAAATTATTTTAGACTTTACAAAACCAAAAACATTCTACTGGAACAATCTATATTCAGAACATACCCAGAGTCTCAGCCCTTCCACTATCATACCCTGAAGCCAGCTCCAATCATACTGTACATCAATGGCCCCATTCACCCACCCTTTACTCACTAAGTTTATTTTCAAAACAGCAGCTAAATGGAATATTCCATGGCAGGCACATTATCAAATCTTGTCATTTCCCCGCTCAAGAGTCTACAGTGGCTTTTATACCTCAGAGACTTAACTAATAAGTGAATATAACATCTACAAGGCCTGATTACCTCACTGAGCCAGTCTGTGATCACTCAGTATTCTAGAGCTACACTAGTCTCCTGGCTTGTTACCACCACACCAGAAATGCTCTTAGCTCAAAAAATTCCAGTGCATTCTCCATCCCTTGCCCCAAATGGAGCTTATTTCCTTAGCTTATTTCTTCACCTTCTTCAGTTCTAAGATATGCCTCCACCACCCTTTCCACTGGAGAAATCTTCAGTGATAACTACATAAAACTACAGCCATATACATACATGTACTATACCTTCTTTACTGCTTATTTTTCTTAGTAACACCAATATCTACCCTGGCACATTTTTACAATGTTTTGGTTTTCTGACTGCCTACATAGCAAATACCAGGCCAACAAGGGGAACAAAATGAGATCTGTCTCAAAAAAGAAAAGAAGTGAATCAGTATCATGAACATATGTAAACATCCTCAAAAAAAAAAAAAAATCAACAAGTAAAATCCAACAATATATTAAAATAGTGGTAATAGCACATCATTCTCAAATGAATTTACTCTAAGAACACAAAGGTACAGCAGTATTATTTAAAGTGCATGTAATTACCACAGAGTAAAGGAGAAAAATCCTATTAACATGTCAATGCATGTAGACAAAGCATTCTGCAATAGCTAAGAGCCATTCAAAAGAAAAAGGGAAGAACAAAGGGGACAGCAAGGCAGTATATGCACGATTGTGGTATGTAGGATTATTGTGGACAGCAGGCACCTTGCATTCTTCCTGGACTTGGAAGTTAGCCTAACATTTAACGCTTTTACCACTCATATTGACTATGGCCATAGTTTTTTTTTTTTTTTCTATAATGAACAAATATTACTTGCTTCTTAAAAATAAAAGTAGTAATACAACATAAAGGCTTTGTCATTGAAATTTTTATTCTTTTTTACATTTCCACTAGTTTTTAATAAGTTAACAAAGATAAAGCAAAAGTTAACAGGTCACAAGTGAAAACAGAAAATACTGCAAAAGTGTGAGCCATAACCTAAAGCTGAGTTAACAGTTTATAACAGTACACACATACACATGAAGTGTGAGTTCTTTTTAAAGAGACTAAAATATTCATTAAATTGAGGTGACAACATACAAGACAAGTTGGTAATATTAGTTTTCAATCTTAATAGGCAGGTTTTCAATCTTACAATCATACAGTGGAAGACTTGTATAAATACCTCAAAAGTCACCTATAAAAACACAATTTTGAAAAATTTCCCTGTGAACATAATTAAGTTTCCAATCATGACTGTATTTGCTAATTTTCCCTTAAATAATAGTAAATTTTATTCTCTATTAAATTTTCATACCTCTGAAGAACTTTCATTATTGACATCCACCGTATTTATAGGAGTTGCTGATGAATCTAAATCAGAACCTTGAGAGCCAACTCTCCCAGGAGTCTGAAACAGAGGGGGGAAAAATCAAAGTTAATATATTAACATAATGTATTAATATATTCATAAGCTGTGTCACAACATAAACAATGTCACACAAAGAAAACCAGCAGTATCAACCCTAACCCTTATAGAATACTGGCCTTCATTCTGTGTGTATCAGGATCTCTCTATGGCATTTTCAATTTTTATTTTGTTTAAATAAAACTAATAAATACAATGTTTATAAGCTTCAATCCACTTTAATAAAACATATTTAATCACAATGATATCTCTAAGACAGGTAAGGCATTTTGCTCCTATAGAGAAAACATTTAATGTAGCTAAATGACATACTGTTAACAACCACCACCAAAAAATAACAAAAAAAAAAAAAACAAGGAAATACAGAAAAAGGCAGAAGCAGAACGAAAATGATGATCTTATGATTCCTCTTTCATTGTTCGCTTTACTGCATAAACTCAAAAGGTATAAGAGTGCAGGAGGGCCTCTGCAGTGTATCAAAGTAGATGCTGAGGCTCACTGCCAAACTTTGGCAGAGTGCAGGGAATCTTATGAAAGAAGGGGGGAGATAGAAAGACCTGAAAGGGACAGGAGCTCCACAGAGAGAGCAATAGAATTAAGAAATCTGGGCTCAGGGTTTTTTCTGAAACTGATACTCCAACCAAGGACCATTCATGGAGATAACCTAGAACCCCTGCTCAGATGTAGGCCATGGCAGTTCAGTATCAAAGTGGGTTCCCTAGTAAGGAGAACAGGGACTGTTTCTGACATGAACTCAGTGGCTGGCTCGTAGATCACCTCCCCCTGAGGGGGTGAGCAGCTTACCAGGCCACAGACGAAGACAATACAGCCAGTCCTGACTAGACCTTATAGGCTAGGGTAAGATGGAAGGGGAGGAGGATCTCCTCTATCAGTGGACTTGGAGAGGGTCATGGGAGGAGATGAGGGAGGGAGGGTAGGATTAATAGGGAATGAGGAAGGGGGCTACAGCTGGGATACAAAGTGAATAAACTGTAATTAATAATAAAAAATTAAAATTAAAAAAAGAGTGGAAGAAAATGTTACCAAAATCATTTCGTCACCCACTCCATCTATCATTCAGGGCAACTGTTATCAGTGTATCTCTGATACTTACTATGATCCACCAAGCACCCATTTCATAGGTTTAACGTCTTTTTGTCCCCAGCAGCATTTATTCTCAAACATTATTGTTTATTAATACCTACATGTTATAATAAATGAATTTGAAATCTAGTAAAACTATGAAAAGAGATTCAAAGCACAAGAGCTACCTTGATAATTATCCATATATACAAATATGTGTGTGTAGATAGATAGATAGATAGATATAAAGAGAGAGAAAGAGAGTGACTACAAGCTTCCCACTTTACCCAAAACAGAAGGAAGGCACACAGACTAAGAAACCTGCCAAGGCCACATGACTAATAAATAGAGGAAAAGGTTTTAATTAGAACTATGTGGTTCTGAATCACTGATTAATATTGATTCTTTGTTAGAAATCTCTATAGAAATGTACAAGTACCCAAGATTGAAAATAGTTTAATACAAGTTTACTTTACCACACAAAGATACTTTTATATTTAAAAATAGTTATACTTACAATAAGACAAATCAAATAGTCCACATTCCTTTTTATTTCCTTATTTCTATACTACACATGATCAGTATATATTTGATCTAAATACCAAATAAAAAATGAACTCCTGCTAATCTGAATTTACCAGTTAAAACATTAAAATTATATTAAAAAGTATAAAATAGCTAGGTATGGGGGCACATACCTGAAATCACAGCACACAAGAGGCGTAGCTGAAAGGGTTAGACTAACTTTGTAACCTGTATGTCTTTTAAAGCCTATAGTTTTGAGTTTTAGGTTCAGGTTAAGCAAAAGCCTCTTAGTGCCTTTTCAGAGAATGGAAAAATGTGACCCTATCTATGAGGACAGATAGAAAAAAAGGCAAGCAAGCAAGCAAAAAGAAAAACTCCTGTCTTTGAAATAGCATTTCTTAGCAACGAACCCAGACTTCTTCTGAGTAGCTTTTGACCTGCAGCCAAAAGTCCGCAGCCCCTAATCTTCAAGGATGAGCTAACCACCCCCACCTTAAATTGCAGCTGCATCCACACTTGGCAGGACTGGCCAAGCTTGAGCACCTAAGACTAACCAATTATCTTACTTTATAGCTTCCTCATCCAATCCTAAATTGCCAAGACTGCAACTTCAAATCTTCCGCAATTTTTTCTTTTAAAAACCTAAAGGCCTTTGTCTCCCAGGGCCACTCTTTGCTGACCGGCAGGGGTGACCCCATTGCGCAATGGTTAATAAACCTCTTGCTTTTGCAATGAGTTGTGGTCTGGGGGAATTTCTGGAAAGGGCACGATCTTAAACTCCTGAGCTGTGAGACCCCACGTCTTACATAGCCGGGATTACTGCAACTTATGGCCTTGGTTACATATTGAGATCTCTGTATGTGTGCTCATGTGTGTTGCACATATATATTCTTCCCGTATAAATACACATATGAATTACAATTATATAAGCTGTATGTAACAACATTAAAAAGAAATATTTCAACATGCAAATGATGATTACTATAGCAAGACACAACTACAAAAGGTTTGGGTTTTAGTTTTCCTCAATTTTTGCTTTTGCTATTTTTTCTCACAATTTTAATCATACTTACATTACTTTTATATTTAAGAATATATTTACTTAAAATAAAACTAATCAGATAGTCTAGATTCCTTTTTATTTCATTTATATACTTTAAACATTTATTTATGGGTTTGTTCTTATATAAATTGGGACAAGCAGGAAATGACAACAGGTAATTAAAGTCTCAAGGAAATTCACACACTGTTCTTAAACACAGTTACTCAAAGTAGGATATAAGTTTAAATTTTTATTTCCTATGCTGGGAAGAGATTAAACAAGCCCACCTGGATAATAATAAGGAAACTGGGATTGGAGAGATGGTTCAGCTGGTAAGAGCACTTGCTACTCTTGCACAGCTCTAGGGTTCAGTTCCTGGCACCTACATGGTAGCTCACAGCCATGTGTAACTCCATGGACATCAGGCACACATGTGGTGCACACCTATACATGCACTCATATACATAAATAAACATAATAAAGACATTTGAAATGTAACAAGCTGAACACCCCAAACGTAAAATCTGGCACATTCTAAAATCTTACACTTTTTGACGACCAACATGATACCACCAGTAAACAATTCACCAATCTTGGTGGCACAAGCAGCAATGGGAAGGCTGAGGTACAACAGGCGTGAGTTTGAGGCCTGTTTAGGCTATATAAGATCCTGTCTAACGAGAGACTTAAAAGAAAGGGATAAAGAAAAGTATAAAATTTCACAACAAATTATTACATGCACAAAATTATTTTTAAAACTATATAAAATACCTTTAGTTTAAATGTATAATATGTATATGAAATATGAATTAATTTCATGTTTAGGCTTTGTTCTCCTCTCCAAGATACTTCATTTGCATACAAGCAAATCTGAAACCTGAAACATTTTCAGTCCCAACCATTTCCAAAATAAGATATTCAACCTGTCAACCTGTACTTATCTTTGTTAGTATTCAAGGGTCTGTGATAGTCTGGCTAAAGAATGACAAGAAGAAAACATCATCTTGTGTAACTATTGTTTGGACACAGAGAGCCAGAGGATACCAGAGCACAATTCAGAAGAATGTCCTATCTGTGACATAAAGATGATACCAGAATTCTTTCCAATGGAGGGAGCAGTAGTGGGCCATACAAGAACAGCTGATACTGAACCCTGAGGCCTGTCCAACCAATTGAGGAAAACATAATTTTTTTAAAAATGCTAAAGATGAAATATGTAAAAGCTAATCCCTGGTCGGATATAAAAGAAAATGAAAGGGGCTAGACATAACGAGAACATGTTTCGCCATTAGTACCAGGACATGCTACCCAAGATGACGGCGCTGTAGCTTCCAGCTTCAGATAAATCAGGCAAACAGCAAATACAACATACACAGAAGGAGGTGGAGAGCTCTACCATAGGAGAGGGCAGTTAACAGCTTCGACCTTACTGTGCTTTCACTTTCTCTTCAGGCTTATTTCTCAGAACAAAAATAGCTGTCAAGATCTTTGACAGAAAACAACTCAACTAGTAGAAACAGTAACATACTGAAAAAAACTACAGAACTAAACACAAAGGACATCTATATCTGCTCCGTTTGAAATCTAGTTTTTCTCCTGCCCACGTGGCTCAGCAGGCCAGATCTTAGAAGCTGAGCATCATTTTCTGTTATCAGTGTGCTGGCTGTCTTCTCTACTGGGAAGTACCCTAAGAAAGTCAGCTAAATCTAGGTTAGGAAATGACCAAAGTAGAGTGGTACTGATGGCAGTGATGTCACTTCCACAAAGAGGGCCTACAACTCTTGAAAGCCCACAGGGTTCAAGCTGATATTTCTGATGACTCACACTGACACTTCATCATGATGGCTCTGTCACCTGTCCTTGGGCAAAACTTGGGATCATCTTCATGAGTATGGAGTGGGATCACACTTGAATCTACAGTCTTCATTTTACAGAATGTTGGAGTAGTGGCAGAAAGGGTGGTTATAGGTCTGCATTTGTTCCCTCTTAACATTCCTTTTGTCCTTACAACCTGTCTGAAATGCCTGTGTTTCTAGAGGGATAGGTCATTTTATTGTTCGGTTTTGTTTGTTTTGTTTTGTTTGGGTCTGAACTGAGGCACAATAGATTCTTCTGAAACCTCAGACCCATGACAGTCAGGTGATTTTTCCAAATGGCTATAATGATGATCCTAACCTTCTCTTCAGAGGATTGTTCATCCATTGATAAAATTTGCCCTCTATGTTTTGAGTATTTGACGACAGGCTCAAGTCTTCAGTGACATGTAAGGGAAAAAGATTGGTGATACCTAGTCTTTTTCACTGAGGGATTGTTTTGTGTTTGGATTTTTATTGTTATCTACTACACTGATCCCAAACAGCTTTATAGAAACAGAATGTTTTGGGGGGAAAGGATCAAAAGTTAAGCACTACCCTAACTCCTTTCCAATGACCCTATGTCCTAGTCTTAATTATTATGAACACAATGGTATATTGATGTTGATATCAATATCTTATACTGATATAAGATTTCTTCTACTCTGTACTTATTGTAAAGGAGTTGCATGTTTTTCAGAAGTACAATCCTCAGATTTCTCTTCTTGCATGATAGCTAAAGTTTATTTTAAGTTTAAATTACTATATTGAAGAGATCTATAAAACAAAAATGCTTCTAACCTGTAAGCCCCCTTTGCCAAGGACAGATAATTTCCTGCAATGCTAGGGGCTATTGATCATACAAGATAACAAGCCATATGATTTCACTTCTGTAAACAAGGCTGGCTGCCCAAACTGCAGAGAATGTGCCTGGTCACACACAGGCCAGAGGTATGTAGGTAGGAAGTATATCAGATGTATGCTTGTCCCCAGTTGAACAAAGTCAGGACTTTACAAGCACTGGACTATTGTTTTTCAGTCATTTTCTGGGAATCCTTGATATGGACTTGAACAATGTCCATGATCCTGGCCAGTATTTAATAGAGCTTGCTTCCAATTTGACTCCAGAATTTTGGTAGTGGTCTTATCTCACCTAACAGGACTTGCTCTTGGGGATCTCTGATTTTCTGGTACTATGAAGGAATTGCCTTGATTTCCATAGTCTCTTTAAAATTTCCACAACCTAACTTTCCAAAGCTTTCTAAACTTTGGGAGGGGAGAAGAGGGAGGGCAGGAGAGAGAGGGAAGGGGAGCAGAGGGAGAGATGGGAGGGGAGGGGAAGGGAGGAAGGGGAGGAGACTCATTTTTTATTTAAAATGAATAAATAACTTCAACCACTAGTGTGAAGGCTCAGCACTCAGAAATCTGAGCCAAGAGGATTGCTAGGAGTTTGAAGCTACCTTGGACAACAGTGAGTTCCAAGCCACCTTAGGCTACAAAGTCAGATTCTGTTTAAAAAATAATTAATAATAGGACCTACTACTTAAATGTATTTTGGCATAAAACGGTGCTGTACCAAAACACCATAACCAAAAGGCAAGTTGGGGAGAAAAGGACTTATTTGGCTTACATTTCCATTGAAGGAAATCAGGACAGAAACTCAGATAGCGCAGGATCCTGGAGACAGGAGCTGATTAAAAAACCATGGAGGAGTGCTGCTTACTGGCTTGCTCTCCATGGCTCACCCTGCTTCCTTATAGAACCCAGGACCACCAGCCCAGAGATGGCACCTCTCACCATGGGCCCTCCCCCACTGATGACTAATTGAGAAAATGCCATACAGTTGGATCTCATGGAGGCATTTCCTCAACTGAGGCTCCTTCATCTCTGATGACTCTAGCTTATGTCAACTTGACATACAAAACCAGCCAGTACAATGGTATAAAGCTGTAAATCCTTAAAATATTTTAAACTATTTACCTATGAAAGTTCAAATAAGGTACCACTGACACCCTGAAAAACTGACACATTTTCCTACTTACATATAATGGTCTGATATTAAAAACTGAGATGAGAAAAGTATGTGACTTTTACTGAATTGCATCTACTGGTATGGATCATATAATAATCATATCCAACTGCCCTCTTCATTTATTACAGTCCAGGATCCACTACCCAGAATGGTCCCACCCACAATTAAAATGGGTCTTTCTGAATCAGTTAACTTAAGATAACTCCTTCTAGACATTCTCAAAGGTCAATCTTAACCCAAACAATTCCTCAACACTGTGCTGGAAGGCTTGAACCTACCTGTATAATTGACAATAGTTATTATCAGAGTTAATAATCTTTTAAAACAACAAGGTGGGCCAGAAGTATTGGGTAGACACATGCCACCAAGCCTGCTGACCTGAATAGGTTAGAAGAAGATAACTGACTCCAGGTTGTCCTCTAACCTCCATATGCATACCATAGCGCACACAAACACACACATGCATGCACGCACTCTCCCTCTATCTCAATAAATTAATAAATTAATTTAAAAAATTTAAAAACCAAACAAAAAAGCTAATGAAATGGCTCAGCAGGTAGAGCACTAGCTGCTGAATCATGAAAACTAGAGTTTGCATCCCAGCACCCACACTGAGCAGCTCATAGATGTAACTGCAAGAGTTCCAACACCCTCTTCTGGATCCCACAGCCACACATACATAGAAGCCCATAAGCTCACATATACAAATACAGATACACACACACACACACACACACACACACACACACACACACAAACACACAAATTAATAAAACCTCTTTCTGAATTTCTTTGAAATAAAAATCACTTTATTGTAATGAGTTCACAAAATTAAAGTTGGGTTTTTTTGTTTTTATCTTTTGTTTGTTTTGTTTTTGTTTTCTTGTTTGTTTTTCAAGACAGGGTTCCCCTGTGTAGCCTTGACTGTCCAAAAGTCGATTTGTAGACCAGACGGGCCTCTAATTCACAGACATCCACCTGCCTCTCCCTCCCCAAGAGCTGAAATTACAGGCATGCACCATCACAACCAGCAAATTAAAACTTTTTAATAAATATCAAATAAAAGGTGCTAGAACATGCTAGAAGGATGACAGGTTAACTACTATGAATTTAATGCTTCATTACTCTGTATTTCCTTTCTTCCATATTTAGAGGATTATTAGTCTGTGCTGCTTGTTTCTATTTCCTTATTAACTCTCCTTAAGATTATTTTAAAAATGATGAGTATGATTTAATTATCTCAGTGACATTTCTCAGTTCTTATTGAACTTGACTTCCTATCAAAATTCATACATTTTTAATACTTGCCTCCATTTGTCTCCAAAATTCAATATATGTATCTCCAGCTGTCTACAGATCATCTTTCCACAAGTATATCTAGACCTATAATTTATACTCATCTTCCTCTCAAATCTGTTTCTACCTACTTTCTAACATTAACCTTTGCCTACTCAACCATTATCTCAGCTATTCAAACTACGTTCAAGTTAAGAAGGCTTATCAGGGCTGAAGAGATGGGTCAATGGTTAAAAAAAGCTTATACTACTCTTCCAGAAGACCTGAGATCAATTACAAACATCCATGTATGCTGGTCAAAACACTAGCTCCAGGGAGCGATCCAATGCTCCCTCTGGTTTCTGTGGCTACTGCACTCACAAAGCAACAACTCACAAGGACATACATATATAATTAAAGTAATAATATGTATTACAGCACCATCAAATACACTGCTTAATTTTCTTGAAAACTCAATCTTCTCTATCCCCAAAGCTACTACCTAAATTCAAACTCTCATTATTCACCAGATATAACAACCAGAAGCCCGTAAGTGCTTATTCAATGGAGAGATGCTAGAATCTTTGGGCATGTGTATAGCTCAGTAGCAGGCAAATACTTGCTTACCGTGAACAAAGCCTGGAATTTGATCATCAAATTACATAAACAGGAAGAGGGGAGAGAAAAGGAAAGGAAAGAGGGAAGGGAATGAAATTTCTTAAGAATCCCAATTGATTCCCATTTTAGGAAATAGTCTAACTTTCTAGCTGGTCCTTCCCTTAATGAAATCATCCTCTCTACACAACCAACAAATATTCACATTACATTACTAAATCACTAAGCACTAAAGTCCTGTGAGCAAGATTAGAAGTTTAGACATCTCCTACAGACATCCTTATGGGTCTGAATATGAAGTGTCTGCAAAAAGACTCATGTGTCGACAGTTTTGTCCCCAGCTGGAGGTGCTCTTTAGAGGTGAGTAGATCAAGCCACTCACTAAATTCATCAATGGATTAACTGGCAGCTGAATGATCTATCAGGAGGTCCACCTGGCTGAAGGAACTATGTTGCTGGGGATGTTCTTTGCTAGGTATGTCTTTTCCTGTCTCTATCATTCTCTTTGCATACTGGCCACTATGAAGTAAGCAGCTCTGCTCCAGTAAGCCATCTCTCAGCCATGATGCACAGAGATAGGGCCAACTGACAAGGCCTAAGCCTCCAAAACCATGGACTAAAATAAATCTCTCCTCCTTTATGTTGATTTCCTTAGGCATTTTGCCATCATTACAAAAGACTAACACAGATGCTGAGTAGTCACTATCAATTTGAAATACAAGAATAGAATTTGTTTTTGATAAATACTGGCTATGAAAAACATCTTGGAAAGTTTTCCTTATTGCAAATTTGATGCTTTAAATAACTTTCTGTGGTTCCTTACTGCCTAGTCTCACTCATGTTTCCAGGTTAAACTGTTGTAACTACTTCCATCGACATGCAGGAATAAAGTCCTTCTAGTCTGTGCTAGGCTATATTAGGCTCTTGGAAATTGCCTGATTCTATCTCCAAACTGCTCTTTTCTCCCTTTTCTAAGTCATTCAGTCACAGGGAAGACTCAACAACCTCCACTCCTCTCCCTGCCCCACCCTTAGCCCTGCACCACATAATTACTTTGCCTTTCGTGCTGCCAGTCCTTCCTCTGAGTATCCTCACTTATTGCTCACATATTGCTTTGTTACTACTAAACTGTCAACTCCATTAAAAATCAATTTCTTCATCTCAGGTTTTATCAGTAAGCCTTGGCATAGCTGTTAGCACCAAGAGTGAATGTTTAATAGTATGTTATAGAGATGCCAATGGTCTGAGTGCTTATCTTAAAAAAAAAAAAAAAAGTCTTAGTCTATGTTCTTGTTATTGTACGTGAGTATGAGTAATTTGTTCTTAAAGAAGTTTGGGTTGCAAAGAGATGTCTCCAAGGCTAGAGTAAGTTACCTGCTACCAAGCCTGATAACCCAAGTTCCATCATGGAACCCACATGGTAGAAAGAGAATCTACTACCAAAAGCTGTCCTCTGACCTCCATATGGGTGTTGTGGTACTTCAGTGAGCACAAGAGCAAGAGATCTTGCATGCCAGTGTGTGTTTGTATGTGGGGGGGAATCTCTCTTGAGATAATGGAAGTCTAATAACAAAATGTCAGGGCCCCTGCTGCCCCACATGTGGCAAAACAGCAGAAGGACCTATCTGGCTGTAGAAAGACCACACGAGAACACTACAGCCAGGGAAACTCCAGGCTCAGTGTAGGAAAACCCATTTTTTGTTTTTTGTTTTTTGTTTTTGTTTCTGATATAGGCTCTCACTATATAACACAGGGCTATCCTCTAACTCAGTATGTAGCCCAAGCTGAGCTGAAACTCAGTTCTCCTGCCTGGGCCTGCAAGCTTAGGCCAACCCAGCCTCTTGGGAAAGGCATTAAAGTATTCATGATGGCAGTGCTCCTCTGACCTATTCATCTCCCCAGCCCACATTTCCAACACCAACACAGTAAGAATCAAACTTCAAAATGAATTTTAGTAGGGGCAAGGCATATCCAAGCCACAGGATAGAACAATTGTTTAATGTGACCTTAAAAAAATTGGAGTGTATAATTATAACAACAAAATAATATTTTAGCAATAGCTAACATTTACAAAGAGCTTCAGAAAAGTCAAGTTAACCTGCCCAAAACCATGCAGGTAAGGTGTAGGGTGTAGACATCAACCAGGAAAGCTGACATCAGAGCTCATATTCAACCCTCCCTACCACCCAACACACACTTTTTTATTTTACTTTTGAGATGCTGTCTTTGTTGCCTAGACTGCACCCAAAATCCTCCATAAGAGTTCACATTCTTAGCCCTGAATCATACTATCTTTCATTCAAACAGACTACTGGGATTAAAAAAATATAAGAACCTGGTTCTTACATGTTAATATCTTTCGTATTCTACACATGCATAAGAAGAGGAGGAAGAACATATAAGAATGATTGAGACCAGCCTGAGCTACAAACCAAGATCCTGTCTCAAAAGAAAAAAAAAAAGTATACATACACAACCAAAAACTACAAAAAAACTACTTCAGAGTTACTGCTTTCTAAAATTCACTTCAATAAATTAGTAATAACCTCATTAACTTAAGCCCCCAACTAATCTAAGAAACTCCTCCTGGCATCTCACTTTATATTCTGTACCCTAAATGTGCACTGCTGTGGTTTCTATACTTTCCTTACTTATTCTTTTCCAAGAATGTAATGTCATCGTTAGCAACTCTTTAAGCAATCCTTCTCTCCTCCTCCAGTGCACAAGTTCCATAAGGGTTTGGATCTGTTTTAGTCATCACTAAAACATGGCAGCCCTACAGTAGCTGTAAAAGAGCAGCTTCATTTGAGTGAACCCCCTCCCAAATTCTTTTCTCCTCATACTGTGATCATCCTAAAGCCATGATAACTACATAGTGCCTAAAACACTAGCAACAACCCATCGTTTCTGCTTCTATTTCCCTATAGTTTACTGTGCACACAACACTGGCAAATTCATAATTCATGTTCCTAAAAGCATCCTTTCAGAGTTTATTCAACAAATATTAATTCTCTACTATACCCCAGGTATATTTTTCCCATTTAATAGGATATTGATTTCCTCTTCTTACAGAATTAAACTGATGCTTTCAGCTTTAACTGTACACTAGAACAAGCAAAGAAACTCAAGACCTTGGACTCAAAGAAAATTCCTCATTAAAACAAACAAGAATCCTCAGAGATATCACTAATTTCAGCACCAGGAAAGGATAGGTACAGGAACAGCTTGGAATACTCTTCTATGCCAGAAAGTAAACAAGTATTCAAAACCATGTGTTACGGGTGCACAGGAACCCCCCGGAGGTCGCCCCAAATGCTCACGTCTGCAGCAGGGTAAGCATCCAAGGATCTGTACACTGATGAGCTGTAAAGTGCCACAATATTAAGTTCAGTAGTTCATATCAGAAAGGAAGGAGGAGGGACGATGGAGACAGAGAAAGGAAAAGAAAAGAAGGCAGAAAGGGAGGACAAATGCAAGGAGAGCTGACAATGAGGGGAAAAGCTGGAGAGGAGATACTCATTATTTTGTAGCCATGATACTTGACTAGACTGTGCCAGAACCAACAATATATGCTAAGTCTATAGGAAATTTTTTTTGAGTAAAAGGAAAATATTTTCAAAGTCTTAAAGTATTTCCCACAAACTACCTATTGGTTGCAAAAGAAGAAAAAACAAAAATAATTAGTGTTGTACAGTGGAGGAGCTAAGCAACACTTTGGACAAGTAATCCAAATTAAAGGTCACTTGAGGCTTGAGATTAGCTCAATAGAACACTTGCCCCTAGGTTAGATCCTTAACACAAAATAAATACTTTAAAAAAAAAATTAGCATCACCTATGAGTGACAGAGACGTCAGGAACCTCCAAAAGTGATAAGCTGAGGAAACAACATTCCTGACCACAACAGTATCTTTGCCAAGAATGCACAATTTTAATCTAAGCACAACAAGCAGTAAACTCAGCATGAAAACATTCCAGACTAAAAAGAGGCGAAGAGAAAAGGCAAACATGTAGAAAGGTGCTCGGCTTGAATGTGTTCCCCAAAGGTCACAGAGAAACTGATTCCAAATACAATACTACTTGAAGGTGAGGCCAACAGGTCATCAGGGCTCTGTCCTCGTGAGTGGAATTATGTCACTACTGCAAGAGAACGGCTGTTATAAAATGTTTGGGCCCTCTTATTCCTTCGCTCTTCTCTCTCTCTTCCACTTCTGCCATGAGACAGCACAGAACTAAAGCCCTCACCTGATGTTGAGTCCCTCGATCCTAGATTCTCAGTCTATAGAACTGTAAGGATTTCTTTCAGTAAATTTCTCTTTATAAATTATTTTTGCTATAGCAATACAACTAAGATGGGGGAACACATTTTTTTTTTCAAACATGTAAACAGTGTAGTAATATCCCAGATTAAAAGATCAAAGTAGAAGCAGCAAAGTTGCTCAGTTGATAAAGACATGTTTCGCAAACCCTGATGACCTGAGTTCAATCCCTGGGATCCAAATGGGTGGAAGGGGAAAACCAATTCCCACAAGTTGTCCTCTGGCCTCCACATAAGGTACACTAAATACATAAGCATAAAAATTAAAGAAGTCAAAGTAATGTGACAAATCAATATTTTAACATAATCAAAACATTTAACATCTAGCTCCAGTTCCAGTAATAAGAGTGTAAGAATTACTACAAACGACAATATCAATATTGGGAAATTATTTCTTTTCTCATTGAAGAACAGTCAATAAGCCATGCCCCAAATGACTCAGAAAAAAAAAAAAAAAATAGAGTAAGAGAAAAATAAAGTAGTAAGAAAAGCAAGCAAATGTTAAAACAAATCAAGTAAAATGTTAGCAATAGTCAGATACGGGTTGTCTTAACTCTATTGCTGTGAAGAGACACCACAACCAAGGTAACTTTTTTTTTAAGCATTTAGTTGCAGACTTGCTTACAATTTCAAAGGATGAGTTTATCACCATCATAGTGGCGGCACAGGAGCAGGTAGATAGGTGTGTTGTCACTGGAACGGTAGCTGAGACTACATATGATCAGCAAGTTGGAAGCAGAGAGCAGTGAGACTAGGACTAGTGTTGGCTTCAGAAACCTCAAAGCCCACTCCCAATGGCATACCTTCTTGGAGGCCACACCTCCTAGTCCTTCCCAAATCGTCTACAAACTAGGAACAGAACATGCAAAACTATTAGCACATGGGAGTTATTCTCATTCAAACAACCACATGAATAAAGAATATAAGTGCTTTTTGCATTATTTAATTCTTGCAACTTTTTCTAAGTTCTAAATTATTCCAAGTAAGACATTAAAAATGTAGTATGCAGACATTCAACTACCCATTCTGTTCAAAATAGTTCCCCTAGCTACATGAGACCCTGAACAGCTGAAATGTGGTTAGCTCAAGTTAGGATGTGCAATTAGAGTTAAGTACACACCACATTCCAAAAACTTAAGAACAAAAAAATGCAGTCTTAATAATTTTATATGGCTCACACATAGAGATATTTCAAATATACTAGTTTAAAAGAACACTTTTAACTTTTTACTTCTGTTTTACTTTTTAAAAGTATGACTACTTCCAATCTTGGCTTACAAATGACTCATGTTTGCATTGGACAGAGCTAAACCAGACAGTCAACCCACAGTGTTGGGTTTCACATGACTTTACAGCTTTCTCTCTTAGTACCTTTCTGCTTTACATACACCTCTATCTCTAAGTCATATGGTTTTAAACAACTTATGTGCCTGTTCACCACTGTCTTGAGTATCCATTACATGGCAAGTACTGTTATAAGTGCATGCTATAAGTACTGCTACATACTGTTGTTGTGTTAAAAGGCATTGTTCTAAGGGAGAAACACCAGCAAAAGAGAGAGAAAGGTCACCCTTTCTAAATTTTTGCTTACATCATATCTCCTTTCCTGCCATAAAACTTTCCCTCCCTCGATCCTGAGCATTCTTCAAGACCCCCTCAAATGACAATAATTCTAGCGTGACCTTTCCTTTGTACTTCACTAGACTTTAATGACTCTATTATTTACTTTAGCATTTCATATAAACGGTCCCTGAAAGAGAAATTGGGACTCACATTTATCCTGCCTTTTCCACAGTGCTAACCACACCAAATACTCAGTAAGGAGAGGGAGGGAACAATGTTCCAGAAAAAGGGAACAGACTTGGAAATTCTTAAAAAAAAAAAAAAAAATGACTGTAGAAACTAGAGAGATGACTCAGTAGTTAAAAGCACTTGCTGATCTTGCAGAGGACCAGGGTTCAGTTACTATAGCTACATGGCAGTTTACACAGGTCTATAACTCTAGTTACGGGGATCTACCCCTTCCATTTGGCCTTCACTGGCAACACGTATGAACATGGTGCATAGATATACATGCAGGTAGAACACAAACAAAATAAACAACTACTTTTTTTTTTAATTTGGCTCTCGTCTCCAGTAGTTTTTGGAATCTACTAACTTTATTGATGTAGATAAATCAAGGAATCCCATTCACTTTCTATTCTCTGATGTGTAAAAACAAAGAGATAAACCAAATGATCAGAAAAACAACCCTTCCATTTCTACAATTCTGAATTAAATACATTCTTTCCTTAGGAATATTTTATATATTTATCAGCAAAAGAAAATCTAATCTCCACTACTAAATCAAAAAAAAATTTTTAAGAAACAGCACAAAGTCTGCAAACTGTCTGATGTAGTAAATGCAGATCATCTTTCTGGCCACTGAGAGGAAGCCTTAAATATTTCTCAAAGTGTCCATGAGAGTTTGAATAAGAATGTATTCCATATGGGGGAATACAAAGTGAATAAAGTGTAATTAATAAAAAAAATAAAATTATACACAAAAAAAGAATTTATTCCATAGATCATTGGTTTGAATACTTTGTCCCTGGCTGACGAAACTCTTTAGGAAGGCTTAGGAGTGTGGCCCTTTTGGAGGAAGTGTATCACTCCAGGCAGGCTTTCTCCCTAAATGCCTCAAAATTGTGCATCAAAATGTGAGCTCTCGGCTGTCCTGTCAGCCATGCCTTTCTCCACCTTCATGGACTCTAACTTCTAAAATCATAAGACATAAATTGAACACCTTCCTTTATAAGTTGCCTTGTTCATGTTTCTTAAAAAAAAAAAAAACTGCAATAGAAATTCAGCTAGGCTAGTACCATTAATCAAAATATTCCTTACATACATATTGGTGTACTGAGAACTTTGGTTTTTTTTTGAAAAACATAGAAACATTATGTGAATATGTTTTTGTTTTAATCCTAGGTGTCAGATATAGGGCTGCTTCAGACTGTCCACAGTAACTAACTATAGTTTGTCTCATGCTGCAGGAGGGTTGTGATTTTGCCAGCTGAAGATAATTTCTGCTTAGAATTCTGGGGAAACTGTAGAGGGGTGTGTGTGTGTGTGTGTGTGTGTGTGTGTGTATGTGTATGTGTATGTGTGTGTGTGTGTGTGTGTGTGTGTGTGTGTGTGTGTGTGTGTATAAAATGACAGAACTCCAAGAGAGGTGGTGGCTGCTGCTCCCCTGCTGCTGCTTGTCCCTGCTGCTCCTGGTTCCTGCTGCTGCTTTTGCTGGCCACTTGACTGTTCATTGCTGGTTGGAGATATTCTGACAAGGAAGATTGGACTTATCCCAAGGAACTCAATACCCCTAATTAGCAGGAAGTACTCTAAAGAAATTTACACCCTCTTTCCCCTCTATCCTTCCTTCTCTTCTACATAGCGTTGAGGGAGTTGGAAGGAATTGGGGTGAAGAAGGGTGGTAGGGAAAAGAACCCAATAAAGGAGCCAAAAGTCAGGCTACATATCTATATGCCTTCATCACCATTATCATTTTTCCAGATCTGTCTAAGCCTCAATAACACCTTTTCTTTAGTAAGCTAATTAAAGATACGGAAGAGAAGGAAGAAAATTTCTGTGAAGTGCCCTAAAGACTTATTAGTAATGTTCAAAGATTGAGTTACAACTGATTATACATGCAATGTCCTTTTCTTCTTTCAAAATATTATCTAAATGACACTAACCAGAAGAAAATTATAGTAATCCAAATTAAAGATCACCTAAAAACAGAATGTCAGAGACGCGAACTATAATTCAAAACATGTTTGAATTATATAGACTGTTTCAAACAAACCTCAAATCAGTAAGTGTAGTTTTAATCTTATATCTTAGTACCAATGTTGAGTAATAAGGTTGACAGGGTAAGGTTAAATAAAAGAATTGACATTTACATAATTTAAAGATTCGTGTTATACCTGTTAGCAAAAACCACCTGTAGAGTCAATAAAAAACACACACTCTAGGATCTAAATGAGTATAAATCACACGCATTAAGATTCATCAAAATACCCCTATTAAATGCTAAGCATTAAAACAAACACATCACAAGACAATCCTCAACACCTTCCAAGAGATGCAAGGTCTTCTCATAAATTGGTCACTACCCACTAGAGTAGCCTCATCCCCCACCCAACCCTGAATACCGTCTCACTTCTTAAACGTAACTGTTCATCTCCCCCTAGGATCACTTGCTCCTTTTATGATTCCATACTTTTATAAAGGCTACTCCCTCTGCCTGGTAGGTCCTTCCCTCTCAAGCTATAAATATGCCCTTCTTCCTGAAGCTTATCATAACCGCCTAATTCCCTCCTCCAAAAGTGGCTCCCAGAGCTCTCCTCATCCTTCTCATTCACAGTACTGTAATGACTTTTTAATGTTCACCAGGTTCTGAGTTCTAAAGGAAGAGTGAAATCTTATTAAACCATTTCTTAGCTCCTAGCATTGTGCCTGAATTCTACTGAAGCTCAACATATACACTGTAGAAGAGAAAGTTAACTATGACAGATATTACAAACCTTTCTATTGAAGAATATATACATTTAGCACAGTGGAACCCAACCAGGGGCAATTTAGCCCCTAGAGAACATTTGGGTAAAGTCTGAAGATATATTTGGTTGCAGGTACAATATTGGGGGAAAAAATGTGGCTGTCATTTACTCCATAAAAGCCAAAGATGATGTTAGCCAACTACAAATGCACAAGGCTACCCCTACAACAAAGAGCGACTCCCTCACAAGCATCTCTAGTTCCCTGGCTAGGAAGCCCAGTTGCCATCTGATTTATTCAAATACAATAATTCACTAACACATCTCAGCAATAAGCATAGTAAATACCATTTGTTTTAGCTTTGACAGAAGCTTCTTGAACAGTTAGACACACAACAACACTAAGAATGACCTTCACATAATCCCACTGGTTCACAGCTTCAAGAGTACTGGAAAGCATCCCATGTTTTTTGAAAGCCAAACTGTAGCTACCAGAAGCAACTCCCAAATCAGAAAACACATAAACTGTAAAGCAAACCACAGGCAAACTCCATTTCTCTTGGGTAACTATGACAAAAAAAGAAAATCTGAGGTGTGAGGTAATCAGTTCCTCCAGGACTGATAAAAGTCCCTTAAGTAAATCAAGTAATCAATCAGGCACTGAAACCTTTACTGTTGAACGAAGCAACTGATGGGCAGAGTAAAGGACATGCCCTTGCCTGCTGCCAAATCACTGCCTTATCAAAACCTCAAAAAAAAAAAAAAAAAAGAAATGCCAGAACAACTGCAAAAGAAAAAAGAAAACCAAATGTCAATACAGAGAGTCAGAGACAATAGTTAACTATTCCTCCTCTGATACATGACCAGATGACTTAAATTTTTCACAGAAACTGTCTAAGCATGAGGCTTCCCTTCCTGTGTACTGGCTGACTCAACCTCCTTGGCACATTACTTGACTAAATACTACACAGTAAGTTTTTGTCCTTTGAACTAATTCTCCTACTCTCTAGGTAACATCTCTTCATATTAACCATTCTCCGAGGGGAGCGAATTGAAGCTATCCAAAACAAAAACCTGAAGTTAGGCAACTCTTATTAGAAGAGATTTTAATTATGTTATTCTAGGAACTGGTACCTAAACAAAACACCTAGGGCTTCCTAACGCTCTTACCTTTTCACCCTCAAGATTTTCCAGATTTTAAATTGAGATAGCCCCGGTAGAGACTAAACTAGAGTGCATCTGCCTGCCGTTCGATCCACTTATTCCTGGGATAACTAAAATGAGGTTCTGGGGCTTGGAGAGGAAAATGCACTTGTAATTCTTTAAAAAGTTTCCACCAGTGAGTAACATCTTCCTTCTCCGCTGACTTTGCCAGTTAAGCGTCTTCCAGTCTCAGGACTCCAGCCAGCGCCAGGCCGGCTCTGCCATTACTCTCCTGTTCGGTGCAGATGAGTAAAGGGGCAAAGGCGGGTGACTGTCCTGGGGAGGTGGAGGCACGCTGGGGCAGGGGAGGGCCCCGCCGCCGCCGCCGCCGCCGCCGCCGCCGCCGCGCACTCGCGGGCGGGGAGCGGCAAGGGACGCGCGGGCACCACACCCTCCGGCCCGCAGTGACAGCCCGGCGCGGGAGCCGGCCCCGGGCCTCCGGGCTCCGGCCTGCGCCCCGCCCAGCCGCAGCCCGGCTCGGGCAGGACCAGCAGGCCTCGGCGGCCGCTGCTGCGGGGCCTAGTGGGGCCGGGAGCACCCCCGCCCCCCGCCCCGCCTGCCTCGGTGGCCCGCGGCCGGGCTCCGGCGCTCACGTGCTGCCGGAAGGACGGGTTCGCTCTTACCCTCTGCAGGATCCTCCGAAACATGGTTCGGCCGGCAGCCGCCGCCGCGGGGACTCTCCCGGCGCCCTACGCGGGTTGCTCGCGGCTGGACCGGCAGCCGAGGCGAGGAGGGCGGGCGAGACGCGGTGGGGGACGCTGCTCGGGCGGCCCCGACTTCCCCACGGGCGGCGAGGGGCAGCGAGCACGCGCCAGCGAGGAGGGAAGCCGCGAGCGCCCGCCTGGCCGGGCCGCCCCCGTAACTGACAGCTGGGCGGGCCCGCCCGCGGCCGAGGGGCGGAGTGGCTGCCGCCCCGCCTCCCTGGCCCGTCGGTCCGCGGGGGGCGGGGCCCGAGCGGAGCCGGCCCGAGGCTTTGACCAATCGGAAGCGAGGCTAGCGTGACAGACAGGCGGCAGGAAGCTGGTGCCTCGGCTTCTTCCGGCGAGCGCTTGGACTCTTGGGCCGCGGACCGCGCTTTGCTGCTGCGTCCCAGCAGAGAGGCTGGGTGGAGACTCCTGGGTCCCGTCTGGAAGTGTCCTTAACCCGGGGCACGAGGAAAGGGCACCAGAGCTACCTTCGGCCGAGCTCCAGCCTATGATGGAAGTTTGCTAGCGCTCTAGACACTTCGCCGATCCTCAGCCGGATCCTCATCTTGGCCAGAAAGTCAGAGTCGTTCGCCAAGCACCAGGCCAGCGTAGGCCGGAGAAACAGGGGCGTACTTAACTGTGTTAGGCTTCCCTCTGCTTTTCCAGTCCCCGGTGACCCGCTTCCTTCCTGCTTCTAATTGCAGCCAGAGCCACTGTAAAGCATGGGAGGAGGGCTGGGAAGAGGTTAGGTTATGAATAAAGTTTGGGTTTATCCTTTTGCAGCAGGGCAAAGGTTTTTTCATGTTTCAGCTGGAGACATCTTTGCGTTAAGCTGAAACTGCCCTCGGCCCTTTCTGCCCTCCTGTAGGAAGGCATCCAAACATGTTCTAGAAACTCAGGGTCGAAATGCCCACCCTACCTTCCCACCCCTGGCTAACTGCATGCTCTTAGCTTCTGGCTTGCTTCCTCCTGCAACTGACAACTGGGGTGTGTGTTTTGTGTGCCCTTTGTCTCTAAAAACCTCTCTGTAATCACAGATTTTAGGTTGCTTCCTGAGACGTTTCTCTCCAGACAGTCCCAGTGCTTGGGAGGCCTCCGGCTGCTTCTAGATACCTAGACTGCACGAGGGAAGCTAGGTACCCTTCAGAGTACCTGGCGACCTGGGAGCTGAGAGGAAAGTCAGATAGGTCTGGCGTTTGGGGATGCCCATAGCAGCTTGCAGTGCCTAGATTGCAAAAAGAGGCATCTGAACACCTCGGAGGTAAGGTTTCTCTGTAGCTCACAAGGCTGGGGATTTCTGGGAAACCTAAATACAGGGTTGATTTCTGACACAGTGGGGCTTCCAGGAAGCTGCCCTCTCTGTTAGATCAGGATTCTGGTGGGAGCTACCAGATTATAGAATTTTGTCTTTTTTGTTTTGTGTAAGATTGCTTGTTTATCGTTGTTGAGAAAAGTGAAACTCTTCTACCCAGGAAGCCCCCTGAACCTGAAGTCTTGTTTTAAGGATTGCTAGAGAAAAGCCCAGGAGTCCAGAGAACAGGTCTATACAGGAATATTAACTACTTTTTGTTCTCTTGATTGACCTTCATTTCAGGTAGGCCGGCAGGCTCAAGACTCCTCATCCTTTCTCTTATACACAAAGAGCAACACATGGTCTTCAATAAACCAGGACACCCGGACCAGCTCCCCTACATCGTGGCCTGGAGGTGTCTAGTGGAGCAGTCCCAATCCTGGATAAAAAAATTACTGACCCGACCTTTCTCCTAACACTACCGTTTTTCTTTCAGAGAAAGTGAGCGAAACTAAGGAGCGGTATAAGTCTTGGCCTCTGGTCCTGTCAGCCCCTCAGAGAAGTCATACTGCCACCCCATACATCTGGGGCACCAGCCAAGCAAAGATACATGTCAGTGGAGGCATTGTAAACCCAGCTCCCACCTGGCATAGATCCTCTTACCAACCCCAACCACCCGTCATTCTCCCTCTTCTGACTCTGACCCCAAGTCCCTTTCTGACTTCCTTTTGGGGGAGTATCCCCACCTGCTCCTCTTTTAAGGACACACCAGACCTCCCTCAGGCTGCCAGCTGCAAGACATCTTCCCCGGGCACCCCTTTCCTCATCAGGGGCCACCTTCTCGTTGAGGGAGGCCCCTGGTGTGGGGACTTCCCAGGGTAGGAAAGACAAAAGGCCCCTTCAGTCTGTGCTGATTTGTGTTCCATTCTCCACTAGTAGTCTGTATAACTGGAAACTACAGAACCTCTCTTTCTCAAAGAAGTCCCAGAGTTTAATCTCTCACTAGAAATAGTGTTTTCTCCACACCAGCCAATTTGGGCAGACTGCTAGTGGCTACTTCAGACCCTCTTCACTGTGAAAGAGAAGTGAGGAATCCTACAGGAAGCCCGCAAGCTGCTCTTGAGGGAAGACGAGACAGACCAGTGGCCCTATACTAGTTGAGAAGGTTTTTCCTTCCAGGCAATGGGATTGGAATCCCTTAACCTCTTCCAAGTCCCTGGGCTGCTGCTAAGTGCCCTACAGATTTGTCTCAGTAAGTTAAGTCAGGTAATCCAAGGCCCAAATGACTCCCAGCTACATTTCTGTCTGCCTTCAGGAAGCTAATCAGACTTACACTTCAATTGACGAGAGGCTCCAGAAAATCAGAAGGTTTTTGTTTCTTAGTCAGCATCAGACTTTGAGGAAAGATTAGGAGAACAGGAGGATTTGAAGTTGAAATTGCCTCCCAAGTGTACAACAATAGGGACACTCTGGAGGATAGGCAGACCAGGAAATTAGCTGAGAATATGGTGGCAGCCTTCCAGGAAGAGTGACCTGGGTGCACAGGATTTATTTTTTAAAAAAAAGAAGAAGAAGAAGCCAAAAGAGACAGATATCAAGAAAAGCACCCCCTTGAGAAAAGTTCAGTGTGCCCACTGTAAAGAGATTGGCCATTAGAGAGACAAATGCCCAAGATCAATGTGCCTACTCTGAAGGGAGCAGCCATTGGAAAGATGAATACCCAAACCAAAAAATGAGAGACTGTGTCATGGGATGCAGGTTTAGACAGCACAGAATTAGAATTTCCTTGTGGTTATAGGCCACTTACTCAGTTTTAAATCAGATAGATGGGCCACTGAGTAAGAAACAGCCTGTGGTTTGCTGAGTTGACCAAGCCCCTATACCTGGCTGCCTAGGGTACTGAACAGGACCTCCACACCAGAGAGAGGAGCATGCTTTTCAGGAGCTGAAGTAGGCCCTGGCCTCATCTCTGGCATTAGCCTTACCTGACATAACCAAGCCATTCCACTTGTTTGTGGGTGAGAAGAAAGGCATTTCGCAGGGAGTCCTAACACGAAGACAGGCCCTGGCAACAACCTGTTGCCTACCTCTCTTAAGAAGCTGGACCCTGGGACAGCTGGGTGGCCAGCATGCTTAAGGCTGTAGCAGCCTTAGCCCTCTTGACAAAGGAAGTTGATAAATTGATTCTGGGACTCACTTGAAGCTCTCTTGAGTACCACCCCAGATATATGGATGACTAATGGCCATAAAACCTATTACCATGCTTTGTTCTTAGACCAGCTGAGAGTTAAGTTTCCTCAAAGAGCTGCCCTATGTCCAGCCACTTTGCTACCAGAGACCAGTGAGTCCAACAGACTGCCTTGAATTACCATCACATTGTAAGGATTGAAGCTGGACCTGACAGATACCCCATGGGTGAAGCCAGACTTGATAATGTTCTCCGATGGCAGTTTTATCTAGGAAGACACCGGTATGCTGGAACAGGTGTTGTGACTGTGGAATGTGTCCTCTAGGCTGAACATATTCCCCAGGGACCTCATCTCAAGGAGCTGAACTAATTGCACTCACTGAGGCTCTCAAATTGGAGAAAGAAAAGGCTGTAAATGTATGTACTGACATTAGCTATGCCTTTGCCAGCATGCATTTGCACAGAGCCATGTATAGGAAGAGGGGCCTTCTGATCACAGAGGGAAAAGCTATTTAAAACAAGACTGAAATCCTGAACTTAAAAGCTGGAATCTGGGTACCAAAATGAGTGGCTATCATCCGCTGTTCCAGACATCAGAAAAGAGAGTCACTTAAGGGACTTGAAAGCATGAAGGCTTATAATACAGTCAAGGAGGCTGCTCTACAAGCAGTAAAATGCCTGCCTTTCATCCCAGAACCCATTTTACCTGACAGACCCCAATACTCAGAAAAAGATTTACGGGCAGCTGAAAAACTGGGCACCAAAGCATGGCTCAAACTAACTGATGAGGAAATTGTGCTCCATCAAGCACTAGGAAGACATTTGGCAAGTCAGCTCCATGAAGGGACTCACCTAGGAGTCCCTTCAGGTTAACTGGGCTTTTAAATAAGTTGTTAGTTCTCACAGGAATGGACCAGATAATACAGGAAAGTGTTGCCAGGTGTCAATCCTGTCAATATACAAACACTGTCTCCAATAAGGTGCCATCCCAGGCATCAAGGAATGAGGCCTAGGACCAGATAAATGAAGTAGGTTTTACACAGATCCAAGACCAGGACAGTATGGATATAGGTATTTACTTGTCTTTGTGGGTACACAGATGGGTACCCTTCTCCCACCAAGACTGCTCAGATCACAGCCAAGAAACTTGAAGAGATAATACCTAGATTTGGAATCCCACTATTCATAAGATCAAATATGGACCAGCCTTCATATCTAGAACTACTGAGAGCCTTTCTGGTATTCTGGGAATCAGCTGGAAGTTGCATTGTGTGTATCATCCCCAAAGTTCAAGGCAGGTAGAGAGGATAAATCAGACCTGGCAGAGACCTTGACTGAATTAACCTTGAAGTACTCCATAAGTAAAAGGTTTAACTGCATTTGAAATTTTTTTGGAAGACCTCCCATTTTCCCTTGAATAGGATTAGAACTAACCACTGAAATTAGTAAATCAACTACTTCAGGCTGTACAGACTCTACAGCTAACTCAGGAGGCCATGGCCTACTTTAAGGCTGCTTTCCAGACTCCACTGCCTCATCCACATCCCTTTTGGCCAGGAGATAAAGTGTAGATCAAGAGACATGGAGCTGAAGCATTGGGGTCCAGCCAGAAGGGACCATAGCTGATCATCCTGACTACCCCTTTGCTATCCAGGTAGACAGCATCCATACCTGACATCCAGGTCAGGCATGTCACAGAAAAATGAAGACAAGGCTCCAGAAAAATGGACATGACTGAGAAGACTTAGACTTTCAGGCTAATGTGGTTGTTCTATCTGACTACATACCCTCCTGATTTTTCCTGAGATCCAAATTGGATCCCCTCCTGCCAAATGCTCAGGTCCCTGTATCAACAATCTGAACCCTAGTGTGTGGAAGTTTCATCTAAATGCTCTAGGAAACCACAATAAGACTATAGTTGTGCCTTCTGCCTCATAGCAGGCTATGCAGAAATTGAACACCTCACTTTTGATGTCAGGGGCACCTACCCAGAAAGATTATCTGACCCCAAAACTTAAAATACTGAAACTTACATGCTAGGTTCATATATGAACAAACTCAGATTACAGGGACCATAATTACAGGTGGTGTCCACACTGGAGCTGCAAGTACCAGAGTACCTGCCCCCAACAGGGAGGAGAAAGCCCATCCTCACTTTTCTTGGTTTATGAGTAGGGTAGAGTTACCTGTGAAGTTCTTGACCACAGAGACAACAGATGGGAAACAAGTCATTAGTGCTTTCTATAGAGATGGGAATGGGTTGATGCCTGTGGAGGGATCCAAGATACTGATCTTTAGAATACTGGTTAAGTATACACCTTTCTTTGGTCCCACTCCCAAGCAAAAGACCTGAGGCCACTTGGTATTTGTGCCTTTTCCTCCCTGGCTCATCTTACCCGCAATTCCTCCTACCTGCACTCTTCTGCTTCCAGACCTACTTCCACCACTGCTATCATTTTCCCTGTCTCCCACCCCCATCAGCAGAACATACAAGGTCAAGCAACTTTCTGACACCACACCTTTTCTCCCTCTTTTCACTAATGCTGCTTTTCTGACCTTTCCAGAATCCCTAATGACCATGATAGAGTCAGTATACCAGCTCATAAATACTACTAACCTTAATACTGCACTTGGATGCTGATCCTGCATTCCTGCAAAACCCCAGCACTATGTAGGATTCAATGTACATCAGGACCCAGCCTCCATCATTTCGTCAGCCTGGGCAAATTACATATGGGGACTGGTTCGCTCAGCTATCAAGTTTCTTGACCCAGATCGGATCCACAGTGAAGGGACCTCTTTTTATTCCAAGAACTATGATATGTCTAGAACCCACTTTGAGAGTAAATGCAGGTCCACTATCATTGTTTCAAGCTTGCCAGGAGCCTCTCCATCAGTTAACAATTTTCTTCTTTACTGCGCAGCAGAAACTATTTGGCTTGCATGTGTTAACTGGTTGTCTCCTTGCCTATCTATATTGAATGTGCATAAAACCCTGAAGTTTTGCATCTTACTATCCATGTTTCCCCAGATGTGTGTTCAGGAAGACAGCACCTGTAGTCACAAACTTTCCAGACTCCCTGTTCAGAAGGAAGCATGCAGCCCCTCATACCTCTCATAAGCTTAGGGATCACTCTTGACACCACAGGTACAAAAGTGGCAGACATTAACTCAAAACCTAGGACATCAAGTAGACTGCGGCCTATCCATATTAGAAAGTTGATTCACAAAGTGGAAGAACAGTTTAAAATCATTAGCTGAAGTGGTTTTACAACATGACAAGGCACTCAACCTACTCTGTGCAGAACAAGAAGGTTCTTGTATGGCTTTAGGAGAAAATGGTTTCTATGCAAACCACTCAGAGATCATTAGAGATAATTTGACTACATTCCAAAAGAAAACGAAAAAGAAAGGACCCAGTGTGGAAAAAGAACGATTCCCCTGCTCATTTTCAGGGCCCTCCTGGCTAATAAGTCTACTGCCCTAACGAACATTGCAATGCCCATAGCCCTTCTCCTGCTATTTACTGTTGCCTTTGCATCACTAATTACTTTAACTAGGCATACTAGATCCCAGTATGAACAGGTACCTACCACAGAGTCAAGAATTTGTCTCAGGGTACAACTCAAAGATGGCTTACATTATGTTTAAAGTTTAATTAGCGTGCATGAGGAATGTGAGAAAGAAAATTACCTTCAGCCCGTAAGCCTCTAGTCTGTAGAAGCTGTACTCTGTCAGACAGCTTGCTCAAAAGAACTTCCTGGAATGTTAAGGACTATCCTGTAATTACTTGGTCTTGTACAAGTTAACAAAAACTATTGTTCTTGCAAGGTAACAGGTCATAATGCTAACAATGTTTTCCACTTCTGTAAAGCAGCTTCGCTTGCTCAACATAACCAAAGTT
This sequence comes from Psammomys obesus, assembly GCF_907164565.1. Classification (NCBI taxonomy): domain Eukaryota; kingdom Metazoa; phylum Chordata; class Mammalia; order Rodentia; family Muridae; genus Psammomys; species Psammomys obesus. Next base: position 12,840,717 of record NW_026596091.1, on the reverse strand, counting down.
GCAGGACATCTGTTTGCTAAATTGAGCTCCTGCTTACACATCCAGCATGCTTGCACATAGGCAAGATGTATGCCAACAGGTAACCAGAAAGTAACTGGTTTTTACCATTATAAACTCCTGACTGGCTAATGTGGCTTGGTGCTACATCTTGAGAATCCAAAACTCAGCTTTAGTCCTGGCATCAATATCTAAATAAAGCCTCTACATATTAAAATTTGCTTGTGGTCAGACTGGTGGATCTCTGAATGACCCCAGCTATACCCCTCCTAGGCACATATCCAGAAGATGCTCAAACACACAACAAGGACATTTGCTCAACCATGTTTGTAGCAGCTTTATTTGTAACAGCCAGAAGCTGGAAACAACCCAGATGCCCCTCAGTTGAAGGATGGATACAGAAATTTTGGTACATCTACACAATGGAATATTACTCAGCAATAAAAAACAAGGAAATCATTAAATTTGCAGGCAAATGGTGGGAACTGGAAAAGATCATCCTGAGTGAGCTATCCCAGAAGCAGAAAGACACACACGGTATATACTCACTTATAAGTGGATATTAGTCATATAATATAGGATAAACATACTAAAATCTGTTCACCTAAAGAAACTAATCAAGAAGGAGGGCTCTGGCTAAAATGCTCAATTCCCATTCAAAAAGGCAAAGAGGATGGACATCAGAAGAGGGAAAAAATAGGGAACAGGACAGGAGCCAACCACAGGGAGCCTCTGAAAGGCTCTGCCCTGCAGGGTATCAAAGCAGTTACGGAGACTTTTTTTTTTTTAACAATTTATTCACTTCGTATCTGGGCTATAGTCCCCTCCCTTGTGCCCTCCTAATCCCACCCTCCCTCCCTTTTCTCCCTCTATGCTCCTCCCCTTCTGTCTGACCCTAGCCTATCTGGACTGGCTTCATTTGTCTTCCTCTGTGCCCTCCCCAAGGGGGAGGCGATCAGAGAGCCTGCCACTGAGTTCACTCCAGAGACAGTCCCTGTTCCCCTTACTAGAGAACCCATTTGGAGACTGAGTCTATGGGCTACATCTGAGCAGGAGTTTTAGGTCCTCTCCATGCATGGTCCTTGGTTGTGGTATCAGTCTCTCTCTGCAAGGCCCCCAGGGACAGAACAGGAGCCTACCACAGACTCTACTGATTGAGGTATTGAAGCAGAAGCTGGGGCTCAGCCAAACTTTGGACAGAATGCATGGAATTTTAGGAAAGAGGGGGGGATAGAAAGACCTGGAGGGGACAGGAGCTCCAAAAGGAGACCAACAGAGCAAAGGGGCTTTAACTCAATCATTGGGGCCATGGAAATGCACACTGGCATACCTGTCCAAATGATCAGACCATCTGGCCTCAGGATAGCCCACTTGTCTAAGAGATGTGGTCCCTACTGCTTGCTATTGTAGAGAAAGAAGCAAACAAGTAAAGTATGGGCCAGAATCTTATACTCGCAACACCTCACTCAATTGAGGCCCATCTCTGAGGCCCCAGTAACAGGCCATACTCCTGGACCACCCTCAAGTCTAGTTTGAGGAAACCCTCAATCATCAATCCTGCTACTCTCTTGCCTGACGACAACCTGCAGGTACTCATACATGACTGTCTTGAGGTAAGTCTAGGGTGGTCTAGGGAATCAGCCCACACCTAATGAAAACCCTGCTGAGAGAGCCTGACATATCTTGAGACAAAAAGAACTATGTATGGCTTTGGGAGAAACCTGTTATTTCTATACTAATCAATCAGGAATAATTAGCAAAAATCTTGCCATGGTTGGGAAGCACTTAAAAAAGAGAGCCAAAAATATGAATCAGTGTCTATTCTCTTGGTCTCCCAGGTTATCAGCACTGGCTGGGCCTTTAAATCTCAGTTTGATTAGATTAATAGTGGACACCTGCATTTTAAGTTTCATGGCTAATTATGGGAAAACAAAGGATTAAATTGATCAAATTAATGATCCTTGAGACCAACTTCTACTTCTTTAAAGTAGGATGCCTTTTATGATTTGATCATTCACTTAGACCAGTGGAGAATGTGACAGAACAAAGGCTTCTTCTTTGTGTTTCAGCTGGAACCATTTTTAAACCTTTGGTTTAAACTGAAAGTAACAGGGCTGGAAAGATGGCTCATTAGCTAAGAGCACTGGCTGTTCTCCCAGAGGATCCAGAGTCGATTCCCAGCACCCACATGACAGCTTACAACTATCTGTAACTCCAGATCCAAGGGGATCTAACACCCTCACACAGATATATATGCACGCAGGCAAAGTGCCAATGCACATTAAATATAAACTGAAAGTGAAACCCCTGCCCCTATGTGCTCCCATTGGGTAAAAAATCTTGTTCTATAAACTTAGGCTTGAAATGCCCCAGATAACTGCTTGTTCTTGGCTTCTGTTAGACCGATTACTTGCTTCTCCCTGCAGCTGCTAACCAGGATGTAGTTTTTCTGTGTTGTTTGTCTCTAAAAACTCCCTGTAATATACGTTTGAGGCTGCTCTGTGAGAAGTTTCTGTCCAGGCAGTAACAGGCTGGCTTAATACAGAGTCTCAACTCATAATACAGAATCTCAATTCAGACTTTGGTCATGCTGTGTGGTCTTTGGGTCTCTCTCCACTCTCAATACTGTGGGGCTTAACTGTATTTCATGGATTGATGTCATTAAAAATGTTGCACTTTGTAAAGCCTTACCTAGTTTAAGAAATTTTAAGTCTGATTCTGATTAACACATAAATGAAGTAGAAACTCATTAATGCTTATATTTCTACACAAGATGTAGATTTGGAACTAGCCTCCAGGCATAATGTCATTATTTAAATTTGAAAGTCAGCATTCCCATGTCCCACAGTTGTGCCAATATTCACTAGCCAAAAGGGTCAACTTTCACCCTGAATGGAACTATTTAATATTGACTATATTGTGAAAGATTGGGGAACTACAAAATTAACCTTGTCCTTTGTGGGTATTCAAGAGGATACATAAACCTTAAATTCTACCTAGCAATACCTAGTGTGCTTATTAAAAATTAAGTGTTAAACTTTTAAAAATACAGAACAATGTTATTTTCAAACATTAATGACAAAGTGTTTAGTAAGTTGTAACAAAATAATATATCTTTTTAAAAAGCATATATTGGTCTTTATCAAAACAGTCACACTTATAAGGAACACATTATAAATCATTACTGATAATACACATGCTAAGCAAACTGCCATCTCTGATCCACATTTTATTTCAGACAATACAAGAACCCAAAGACATAGGGTGATAAAAGTGACATGTGATTTTCAAAATTAATTTAAATTTGCTAACTAATGTATAAGCCTTGTCTTTCCTGGAATTCTTAGGTGGACTCTGATTAATAGGCTTGTGTCTACTGTTTAGTGAGATAGGTTGTTCAAAAATCTTCGTATTCTTGTGTGGTTTATATTTTGTCACTGGAATAATATAGCATAGTACTTAGTTGCTCCAGATGAAAATAAGCAGTGTTTGAGACATAATCAAGTAAGAATACCCTTCAGTAATCCTACACATAACAGTTTTGTTTATTCTATGTGACCACTAATTCTTGTCTGTTCACCCTTTTTATACTAACATTTCTAAAACCCCTTTTTTGATATCAAGACCTCCAATCCATTGTTCTCTCTTACTTTCTTAGTGTAGTAATGTCTCTGGCATGCTTATTTCCAACAAAACCCAGATCAAAGCAAATGGGGTGGTGTAAGCCCATAATCCTAGCACTCAAGAAAATGAGTCAGAAGGTTCATGAATTTGAAGCCAAACCACATAGTCAGACTTTGTCTAAAAAAGAAATAAACACTGCTATGCCTATTTCTTTCTTACATACATTATTAAGATAAAAAAATATTACTTGAGGCACATTTTTTTTCCAATCCTATTAACATAGTATCAGTTGTTGACTTTGGCCATAATTCTCAGTTATGTAGAAAACGTACTGGTCTAGCCCTATTTCTTAGCCCCATATTACATGGTGCATAGACAAAGTCCTCAGTGTAAAATACACAACAACAACTTCTATCCATAATTTTCACAGTTTCTGTAACACCAAGCTGCCTGGCCTGAACCCAGCACCAATATTCCCAGAGGTATAATAAAGTTAGGACTAAAATGCTTACCCTTGTGGAACTTCACTAAAATCAGAACAAGAAAAAAATGTCCACTCTCTCCTCTACTGTTCAATACAGTACCTGAAGTATTGTCTAGAGCAATAAGATTTTTTTTAAAAGGCCATAAAAGGGATACAAATAGAAAACAAAATCAAAGTATCCTTATATACAGTAGTTCTTTACTTTGTTATTGTTACCACCATGCCACAGAAATCTTAACATCATCCTTTCCTGTTTGCTGATTTATTTCTCTGTCCAATCAATAAGCTAATTCTATACATTTTACCCCACTCATTTTGCCCTATTTTACTTTTATCTGGGTCACTTAGTCATCTCAATTTTCAGTGTTTCACCCTTTCAATTCATTCTCCACATTCTAGTTGGAATGATCTTCTTAAAGAACAAATTTTTTCATTGTTTCTCCTCTATTTAAAATATCTCACCTGTTCCCCATTTTGGAATTTAGTTTCTATTGCTGTGATAAAACACTGACCAAAAGCAACTTGGGTAGGAAAAGGGTTATTTGGTTTACAGACCCCAATCACAGTCCATCTTTGAGAGAAGCCAAGGCAAGAAATTCAAGCCAAGCAAGAACCTGAAGGCAGGAACTGAAGTAGAGACCATTGCTTTCTGGCTTGCTTCAGATTTATGTTTACTTCTTATACCTCCCAGGACCATTTTCCCAGGCTGACACCACCCATAGTGGGCTGGGCCTACTGTATTGATCAACAATCAAGCTGCCATGCAGACAGGCCTATAGGCCAATCTGATGGGGGAATTTTTTTTCAAATGAGTGCTGCTGTTAATTTAATGGTTTGGCTAATAATGTTTATTTTTTAGCCGTATAATTATTACAGTGATATTATCAAACCCATTATTATAATCAATAAAGGACACAGGCCCTGATAGATTTTAGAACAGCCTCATATCACCTAGAGCAGGGCAGATTCTAACCCCTAATCTGTCTTTATCTCCCAGCCCCATCCCAGTTGCCTCCCGTCCATAATTCCATAAATACCTGCTCATTCTTTGTCTGGGCCACTTCCTCCATCCATGCCAGCCATGTGCTTCTTTCCACACTATGCCATGGCTGGGTCTTCTTCCTCCTCCTGTCCTTGTCTCTCACTCTTTCCCATGATCCTCCTGTCTTCCAAACCCTTGAACCTTTGCCATGCCTACCTCCTTCTGCCCTGCTCGGGTATAGACATTTTAATCAACCAGTTAGGGATAACGGTGAACATCCTTCTCATCACATAGTTACAGGACATAGTTCAGCATTATTAACAATGCCCATGGCAGAGCGGTAACCAAACCTCAAGGCACTGAAATCAGAATTTGAAAACACAGTTAAACCTTTCTCCAACAAATGAAATTTCAAACTAACTAGCACACCCATATTGAAGATAAATACCCAAATTCCTCATCGTGGCTCTCAGGGCCTTCACATGCCTTTGTCCCAGCTATTGTTCCATCTTTGCCTCTTGACATTATCTCATTTATACTATTCTATTTGTGCATGTGAATGTTTGAAGTTTTCTGGCCTTATCATACAGTCTCTCCCTTGTTTCTGAACCATTATATATCTTATTCCTATTCTCATATGTCTGGAGTGTGCCTTACCCTTTATTTGTCTAATTATGACTCATACCTAAGTCTTAACACTCCAAAACTAAGCTGCCTGGCCTATGAGGACCTGTATTTTGTGATCAAAACTATTATCATAGAGAAAAGACCATGGGTCACATACTCAAGACACTGTAGACCATATAACATTTTTCCTCCAGTTGCTGTAAGCTTAGATTATATGAATGTGCTCAGAGAAGAACTTATGTTCAATGTTCTGACAAAATTCCAAGTTCTAAGCCCACAAATATTCAAAGGCTGTACCAGAGTGAGTTTATAAATCTGAATGACCTTTCTGAGGTCTCTTGATGGCCAGCCAGCTGGTTTTTCTCGATGACATATGATAATGAAGACTTGAGTATAATTTAGACCCATAGGCGGGCCTTCAACATCCTCTTATGATTTGAACCTCAACAGTAGACCATGTATAGATATAACCTAGAACCCTTGCTTGGATATAGCCCATGGTAACTCAGTATCCAAGTGGGTACCCTAGTAAGGGGAACAGGAACTATTTCTGACATGAACTCAAGGACTGGCTCCTTTACCTCCCTTCACCCCTGAGGGAGAAACAGCCTTTCAAGGACACATGTAATAGGAAGAAACTTAAATTTTTGTATATATGTGCACACACACACAATGTGGGAGAGCACATGAAATCAATGGACAACTTTGCAGAGTAGGTTTTTGCCTTCCACTTTATGTAGGTTCTGAAGACCAAACTCAAGTGGTTAGAGTATGAGAATAGTATAGTATAGTCAAAGTATAGCATAGTATTTCGTATAGTATAGAATAGAAAGAAATGGAATAGAATGGAATAGAATAGAATAGAATAGAATAGAATAGAATAGAATAGAATAGAATAG
>NW_026596091.1:12833824-12834094 GCF_907164565.1 Psammomys obesus | reverse complement strand
AGAATAGAATAGAATAGAATAGAATAGAATAGAATAGAATAGAATAGTATAGTCAAAGTATAGTATGTCATAGTATAGTATAGAACAGTATAGTATAGTCAAAGTATAGTATAGTATATAGTATAGTATGACATAGTATAGTATAGTATAGTATAGTATGGCATAGTATAGTATAGTATAGTATAGTATGGCACAGTAATAGTATAGCATAGTATAGTATGGCATAGTATAGTATAGTATAGTATAGTATAGTATAGTATAGTATGGCAC
>NW_026596091.1:12813054-12833814 GCF_907164565.1 Psammomys obesus | reverse complement strand
ATAGTATAGTATAGTATAGTATAGTATAGTATAGTATAGTATAGTATAGTATGGCACAGTATAATATAGTGTAGTATGGCATAGTATAGTACAGTATAGTATAGTATGGCATAGTAATAGTATAGTATAGTATAGTATGGCACAGTATAGTATAGTGTAGTATGGCATAGTATAGTATAGTACAGTATAGTATGGCACAGTATAGTATAGTATAATATAGTATAGTCAAAGGTATAACCTTTTCTCAGCAAACCATCTCAATGGCCTCATTTTTAGGTTTTTAAGAACCCTCTATACTTATTTCTATAGTGGCTAGCCTAGTTTTTTTTCCCACCAGCCGTGTATAAGAATCCCTTATAGTACATTGTTTAATGATAGCCATTCTAGCTGGGCTGAGATGGACTCTCAGTACAGCTCTAGTTTCCATCTTTCTGCTGGCAACTAAGCTTGAACAGTTTTCATCTATTTATTGGATATTTGTATGTTGATGGCTTGTAGTTTTGTTTTTGTGTTCTTTGTATACTCTAGATTTAATTCTAATAGGCAAATATAACAAAGGTTGTTTTTTGTTTTTTGTTTTCATTCAGTAGACTGTCCATCCAGTCTTTGACTGTTTATTTGGCTATTCAGAAGCTTTTTAATTTTATGAGTCCATAGATTTAAAATTTGGAAATTTTAATTTTATGAATCCCATTTACCAATCGTTGGCATTATTTCATGAACAATTGGACACCTATTCTGAAAAAAAAGTTTGCATTTTGAAGAGTTTCCCCACTTTTTCCTCTAGCATTTTTAGAGTCTTAGGCCTTACATTAAAATCTTTAATGAATTCAGAGTCTACTTTTTCACCCCACAGGATGAAATACAGGGCTCTTATTTCATTCTTTTACATTTGCATATGCAATTTTGCTTACACCATTTGTCAAAGAGGCTGTCAAAGAGGAATGTTTTAATGCATTTATTTTTAAAAAATTATGTAACTACAGCTATGTGGGTTTATTTCCAGGTCCTCTGTTTTAGTCCCTTGGTCCTCACTTCTGCTTTTGTGCCAGCAATAAATGATTTCGTTTATAATGGTTTTGTGGTATAATTTAAAATCAGGTACTGGGACCCCACCAGCATCGCCCCTTTTGCCTGGTTGCCTTGGCTATTTGGAGCCTTCCACACTTCTCTCTGCATTTTGGAGTTACACCTTCACAAGCAGGAGTGATAGGTGTCGGGAGCCGTGACTCCAGTGGCCTGCTTTGATGGCTTTTGGGAGGCCTTTACTAATGGCAGGAGAACTTGCAAGTCCATCTCCTTTTGTTTGTGACAGCAGGTAGGATAGCTTGTGAGGATCACACCTCTTCCTCAGACTCCTTGTGCAAATTAATCCATTGTTCTGATATGTTTCTACTCTGGCTCAGAAACTCTACAATAAAAAGACAGGCCGACAGTTACTGCAGAAGAAGGCTGAAGATGATGCTCCAAGCATCCTGTCTCAACTCTTGTGTAAACAGGACACAAATAAGCAACTAGATACAATGTTGTGCTATGGGAGGAGCCAGAGGACAGGAAAGAGGGGAGGAGCTAGAGAAGAAGGCTAGAGACAGAGTTGGAGGCAGAGACTTGAGGCTTGCTGCTGGCACTGCTTGCTGCAGCTGCCTGCCTTTTGCCATGGCTGTCGAGTCTGGACCTTTAAAAAGTTTCCTGTGTGCTGTGTGTTTATTTTATTAATTTTAATCCTCACTCCCAACTCAAGAACCGTTCGACTCTGCCCGGCTGGCCCCAGCAGATAAGACAGATGGAGCTCAGGGCTTGGACTTTATAGAAATAAAGAGCTCATGCCCCAAGGGCAAGAGATGAAGGTGGTGGCTGCGTTTGAGAACCTGCCACCAAAATCCATTGGACAGCCCCAAGGGCGGGTGAAGCTGCCAACATTCCGACAGCAGGTGCTGAACCCACCCAAAACCTGACAAGTGCACAGGGAAAACAGGGATCAGGCTGGAAGGAATGTGAAAAGCTTTCGGTGTGGGAGGGGTGTCCCATGTCTCCTTTTGCTTCCCCATTTCTGTGTTAACCTGCTGAGAAGTAGGACAGTGGTCATGACTGAGGACTTGGTGGTTTTTGTTGTTTTTTGTTTGTTTGTTTGGGGGGGGGGGCTTTTGCTTTTCCTTCCTGGGCTCACAGCTGTCCCTGGATCTGTTCTTTTTCTGTGCCTTAGTTACACACACACACAATCATGACCCACTTGCCCCTATCTAAAGACCCTTTCTGGCATTTTCGGAAGGGAACCTCAAGCTGTTCCTGCTGTCTTAGAAAGATGATGCTTGCTACAGTCAGCCTCCTGGCTGGAATGACGCTCCCAGCGGGCACTTAGCTCTGACCAGATTGGTTCCAGGTGTCCCTAGGAGAAAGAAGACTGCTCCTGAGACCCATCCCAATGGTTCCCAACCATCCTAATGCTATGATCCTCTATTACAGTTCCTCATGTTGTGGTGATTCCCCAACCATAAAATTATTTTGTTGCTACTTGGTAACTATAGTTTTGCCACAGTTGTGAATTGTAATGTAAATATCTGATACGCAAGTTATTTAATATGTGACCTCTGTGGGAATCATAACCCACAGGGTGAAAACTTGCACCAGATAGACCTGCTTGGACGCCATCCACAAGCAGGGGAATTCACACAAGTGCCCCCAGCTCCTGCCCCAAGAGGCTCTGTTGTTACTTCCAGGCAGAGAATTTGCCTGTGCCTCAAAGGATGACTGCCCCTGCTTTGATATGCATCATTCCTGGCTTGGCCTGTGAGGCCGGCCTGAGATGGGGGACACTCCCCCACCCCCACCTAACCACACACCACGTTTGCTACTTTCACTGGTGAGCTTCTGGCTACAGAGTCGCTGCCATGGGCTGTTGCTGAGCACCCTGAGAGCTGAGAGCTGTAAATTTTCCTGACTATCTCTCAGCTAGGCAGCAGGAAGTGTGACTCGCCCATCTCTCTCAAGCAGTAGGCACCTGTTTCGACTTTCTTGTTAAAAGTGTACACTCTCCCATTAAAATTGCTCCCACGTGGAGAAAACGTGTTCTTCGTTTACTGTCCACCCACTCCATTCTTGGAGGGAGGGCGAGATAGGAACCCAAGAAAAGACAAATCAACTGTTTCTATATGGTAAATCCCATCCACTTACTATAACTTGGGTTTCTTATACACATGCACATTCTTAACATTATCTTTTGTGCTCTTGTTTGTGCTTTAAGTTTGCAATTAAAATACATTAATCTAACTCAGTATAATGACTCAATAATTATTTACACTTTGCTATTCTTTTCATGTTTTTTTTTCCCTGAAATTTATAGTTTTTGTCTCGGATTTTTTTTTAATCCAGACATATTTTATATAAATAAAACTTCAGTATGTTTCCCTAATGCATAGAAATTTAAAGGAAACATGAAAATATAACGTTATACTCCTAAAATGAACAGTTCTGTAATACACTTAATATTCAATTCAAGTTAACCTTTTCTTTCACTTTGATAAATTCCATTTTTAATTTTGAGGCAGGATCTCACTACTAGGCCCAGGCTTGCCTCTTGAATGCTTGGATGACTGACATTCACTTGACCCTCAACTTTCCTTGATTATTGCAAACGTATCGTTTTAAAGTTGTCTAAATAAAAACAAACACATGGTGTGCACCTTCCAAAATAGAGTTCATATAAGTCTCTCGATTTATTAGTTGGTGTTGGAATGTAAAATGTGTCTCATAGGCTCCTGCACTTCGACACTTGTTTCCCAGAGGGTGGCACTGCTTTGGAAGATGGTGGAACTTTGGGAGTGAAGCCTTGTTGGAGGAAGTGGGTCACAGTGGGGTGAGCCATGATGGTTTAGAGCCTGGCCTTATCCCTTCTTCCTACTTCTTTGTATATTTTTATCTTGTCTATGTACCACAATGTGACTAGCTGCCTCAAGCTATTGCCACCCACCTCCTCCCCATTGTGATGGAATACACACACACACACACACACACACACACACACACACACATCCAGGGTACATAAAATATATATAGTTGGGCTCCCTTCTCAGAGCCCAAATAAACTGGTTTTGTCAGATACTTCATCACAGCAAAGAGAGAAGTTAACAACACTTTTCCTTTGTTTGTTCTCTCCCTTTCGTTTTTAAATCTGGCACCATGAATTAACTTCATAACAAACCTTGTATTTTTTAGAAGAAGTGGGGTTATGTTTCTGTGGAATGTCTCATAGTCTGGATTGGTTTGACAGCATCCCCTTGGGATTGTTAACTAGTTCCTCCACCTGTATATATTCCTATAAGCTGGTGGGTGGGTGGTGCGTGGTTTATGAGGCTTCATTAGATTCAGGTGCGGATTTTACAAGTGTGGGGAAGGGCAGGTATAGATTAGGGTTGGTACAACAGCTTAGTTTTAAAGTAAACTATAATAGGTTTGTTAGACATGCTGAGTCTGTGCTGACAAGTACACTGTTTTTCTTCTGAACATCTACTTTCTAACAAGCAGAGCTCCCTTTTTTAACTCCCGGATTGTGTTTCAGACCCATCCTTCTGCTGTGGCATCACTCTCAAATGCGAGAAGAATCTCACTTTCATTTGTGGAACATTTCTGTTCCATCCAAATTAAACTTTAATTTCTTATCCAACTCAGGTGATCTGTCCTCCCCTTCCTGTTCTCCTACTGCAGCTCATCGGCAGGGGCCAGTATGGAGGAAAGGGGACATTCCAGTTATTGGGAAGTCCCTATGATGTCTTCTTGATCCACAGGAAATGTTGTGTCTGCTCGGTTACCATGACCAGCTCTCATGGTAACCCTGTCGAAGCCTTGCAGCAGGAAAGGTTTCAACCTGTTCTTCAAATTTCTCTAGAACCTTTAAAGCCCAGGAATCTTTTCCAGCCTCTTTACCAAACTCCCTTGCCTTCTATAGTAACCCAAATGCAGGCCAGAAGGAATCCACCCAGAGGAAAAATCCAACATCCCATTTTAGACAGTTCCCCAGGTGTCGGAGCCGCTCCCCGCCATTACGAGATGGCGCCGGCTTCCTGCTTCCTGGTTCTTCTTGCCAGCATTTTCGCGCTTCTTGTCAGCATTGCCCTGCGCTTTACGCATGCACAGCTTTATGTTGATGAGGGTTTAGGCTGCAATCCAATTGCCAGCCATATACTGATGAGGACTCGAGCAGAGCACCACTTACAGACGGACAGGTCGCCTTGCTGGCTATTTAAACGGGGCGCTGCCAGGGGTTTGGGTCCTTCACCATCTGCAAGAAAGAGCTGTACAATAAACTTGCCGCTGAAGAAATCCTCGGTTGTTGCGTCGTCCTTATCGGCAAAGGCCGGTCGCGACACCCAGGTATTCTAAAGAATTCTCACTGCCTTCTTTTTTGCCCCATCTAGACAGAGAAGGAATGCCATTGTGTACTCTTCTAGCAAAATGCCCTAAAAATGCATCTGCCCTAAAGAATTTCAGGTCTTTCCTGCTGTGTGCTATTTGGAATGGTAGTTGCCTGCTGTCCTAGGTTTCTATTGCTGTGATGAAAGCACCATGACTCAAAGCAACTCGGGGAAGCAAGAGTTTATTTCATCCTTTCAGGTCACTCTCCATCACTGAGGAAAGGCAGGGCAGGAACCTGGAGTCAGGAACTGAAGCAAAAGCCATGGAGAACTACTGCTTACTGACTTGCTCCTCCAGGCTTGATTGGTTTGCTCTCTCATACACTCAGTGTTGCACTGCCTAAAATGGGATGTTAGACTTTTCCTCCTGGTGGGATGCCTTCTGAGCAAGTGAGTTTGGGAAAGTTGCCAAAAAGGATCCCTTAGACCCTGAAGGGTTACACAGTGGGATGAGCCTTTTCAAATCAACCACTAATCAAGAAACTACCCAATAGACTATAAGCCAATAGTCGTACAGGCATTTTTCTCAACTGAGTGCCCCTCTTCCCTAATGACTCTAGCTTGTGTCAAGTTGATATAAAACTAACCAGCACCTGGTGGGGAAAGTTGTGTCGTACAAAAACAGTGGTTCTCAACCTGTGGGTCACAAAACTTTGGGGTGGTTTGAATAACCCTTTTATAGGGGTCACTTAAGACCATCTGCATATCAGATATTTATATTATGATTCATAACAGTAGCAAAATTACAGTTATGAAATAGCAATGAAAATAATTTTATGGTTGGAGGTCACCAGAACATGAACTGTATGAAGGGGTTGCAGCTTTAGAACGGTTGAGAGCCATTGTCCTGAGACCTGTGCATAGGTTGGGAGCCCCTCTTTGTGTTGAAATAAGGCCTGCACATTTGTGGAAAGCCCCTCCTTGAAATATGAACTAATTCTTTGGGGAGGGGGTCTTAAACTTTCACTCTATAGTTTATCACTGAAGGAAGTCCAGAACAGGAACCAAACTGAGAGGCAGGAGCTGATGCAGAAGCCATGGAGGAGTGCTGCTTACTGGCTTGCTCGTCATGGCCCCCAACCACCTCCCCTCTCCCCGAGACCCACCCTACCTCCAACTTCTCTTAGAAAAAGCAGATCTTCAGGGACATCAACCAAACATGTCATAACAAGTTAAAATAAGACCTGGCACGTACCATCACATGAAGGTGGGACAAGGCAACCCAGTAGGAGAAAAAGGGTCCCACAAGTCAGCCAAACAGTCAGGAACTACTCCTTCTCCCACTATTAGAATTTCCACAAGAACATCAAGCTACTCACCCATAACACATATGCAGAAGGGCTACTAGGTCAGACTCCTATTGGCTTCCTGATCTCTGGAGCCCTGATGAGTCCTGTCAGTTGATTCTATGGGCCATGTTCTTATGATGCCTCTTGCTCCTCGGATCCTTTCTCCTCCTCCTTCCCAGGACTCCCCTAGCTCCACCGAATGTTTAACTGTGGGACTCTGCATCCTCTCCCTTCAGCTGCTGGATGAAGCCTCTCTGATAATTGACGATAATTCTGATAGGCTGTGGTCCCAGAACACTCTGCAGACCAGGACAAACTTCCTGCAGAGTGGAAGCTTTTGTGGCTGGGTTGATGTCCCAGTCCCTCCACTTGAGGCCTTGCCTGATTGCAGTAGATGGCCAGTCAGGCACTGTGTCCCCCATTACTAGGGTTCATTGCTAGTATTACTCTTGCAGAGAGTTTCCATTGCATTAGGTTTCCACCTCACCCCAGAAATACCATCTCTCCAATTCCAGTAATTTCTCCCGGTATTTTCTCCCCATCCCTCCTGTTTTTAATTCCACCTGCCCTCAGTCCACCTTTGGAATCTATTCTATTTCCCTTCCCAAGAGAGCCTTGTGTCTGCCCCCCTTCCCAATCCCCCGTTAACCTCTCTGGGTCTGTGACCGTAGCAAGATTGTCTTTTACTTTAAGCTCATATCCACTTATGAGTGAGTACATACCAAAACATGGGCTAATTCTTACTTCTTATTGTCATGTCCAGAGATGGTTTCTAAATTGTTGGCCAACAGGAAAATTCTCATTTATGGTGGTATAACTCTAGTAAGACCAGGGGCCTAAGGAGGTAAAATGATGGCCTAGCGTAAGCAAGGTCCTGTTTCTAATCTTCAGCACCAAAAAAAACACAAACAGCAAGCCAAAAAAAAAAAGATCCTCACTTCACTTCGGTTTGGAAAAGTATACAGAATTTTCTGGTTTGTTTTTAAATGAAGAGCTTAGAGAAACCCCAACTGCCATAAAAATTTTTTTTGCCAGGAGTCAGTGGGATGTTCTTTTTTTCTATTCTTCCTCAGGAAGGCCTGCCTGGCCTAGCAAATTTTACCAACAGAAGCAAGAAATGGAAAACATTTCCCAAAACAGCAGAAGATAAGGAAGAAGGCCACGGTGACACAGCAACTAGTTACTTACAAATGCCGATGAAACGAGAACACTGTGTTCTTTAACATTCCAGATTTGTGCATAGGATGGCAAACTTGTTTACTTCTGTGTTTTATTGGCTACAACCTAAAAGAACTGTAATTGATGTGTTAAGGTTTCTGTGTAGTCTTTTACTAATGGCTTTAACTATGATTAACTGAGGAAAGATCTGCTTATTGGGGCCTTAAGGAAAACCAGGGTAAAGAAATGACAAGAAAGTGCATGGACTGAAGAGTTGGCAGGAAACATTTTTATTTTGTTCTCAGACAGAGTAGGATGAAACAATAACCTAAGAACTCCAGGTGATGAAAGAGCACACTTGAATAAATGACCAGGGATCCAGGTGAGGAAGACTTGAGTCTACCTTGGGCAACTGGGCCCAAAGAAAGAACGTAAAAATGTATGGAGGACTGGAGAGATGGCTCTGTGCTTCAGAACACTTTCTGCTCTTGCAAAGGATCCAAGTTCTGTTCTCAATACCCAAAGGTAGCTCATGACTACATAACTCCAGCTGATCTGATATCCTCTTCTGATCTCTGTAGACACTAGGCACACACGTGGTACCTTCTAGCACAACATTTATACACATAAGAATAAAACACACCGAAAATAAAATGTGGGTCAGTAAGATTGCTTAGCAGGTAAAAGCATTTGCTGTGTAAGCCCTGGAACCCGGGAAAAAGGAAAGCTGCAATGACCTGCATCTGTAATTCCAGAACTCCTAAGGTGAAATGGGAGGCAGAAACAGTAGAACTAACAGAGCTCGAAGGCCAGGAATCCTGGAGCATATGGCAAGGCAGAAACAACAAGGAAGACCCTGCCTCAACAATATGGAAGGTGATAACTGACTCTAAAGGTTGCCCTCTGACCTCTACACACATGTGCTGTGGTATGCATGTGCCCACATTCACATACACACATGTGTTCATGCATATGCACGCACACACACACTCTCGCACAAACACACATGTTTAAATGTGTTTTTTGCTTCTTCCAGATATGTGAGATGGTGAATCATTTGACTCACACTGAACTTACTCTGGACTTGGCTGGTTACATATACCTGAAGTTAAGAATTATACATTCAGACTACATACACCTATTAGAGCTTCAAGTCCACACTATATAATATCGAAAGAAATGAAGGAGGAAAAGGGAAAAATGAAAAAAAGAGAAATAAAGGAGAAACTGAGAAGAAAGGAAGGTTAGTTTTAATGGTAATTTTAACGGCTGAATAAGTGTAAATTGGCTAGTAGTCTTTTTATGGTGTGGTTAAAGCATTGATTTTCAGCCTCATTGTGCAAATTAGATAAAAATAAGCATTTAATTTTTAAAATGTGTTATAGTAATAGCTGAAAAGGTAGCTATGCAATAAGAGTTTGAAAAAGGGTGCTGAGCTGGTATTGGTTTGTGTCTTTAAGGCTGACATTACAAATTAATTTTGTAACTACAGAATAACAAACCCTTGATTCTTTGTTTTCAAAACTCTATCTTCCAAGTTATTTGGATTTAATTACAAGTGTGTTTAACCACAAAGATATTCATATTTATAGACCACAGACATTCCATCAGGAAATATAATATAGGATACATGTCTTTTAAAAAACTTTATAAACAGAATTTCCAAAGACAGACTATCATCCTTAATAATTCTTCATGTTCGTATTTTAAAATAAATTCTTGTCTTCAGGTGAGTCTTGGGTAAAAATGCTGATAAGAGGTCACAGCTAGGTCCTATGGTTACCTACAGTTAGGCCCTTCAGATTTCCCTCCATCTTCCTCTCCCTTGCTTGGAACCATTTCTAACCAGCTGTGCTTGTATTTCTGGCCTCTTGTATTAGTCACTTTTCTTGTTACTATTACAAAATACCAAAAAAATAAGTGAGCAGCTTAAGGAAGAAGGTATTCCTTTTTTTGCTCAGTTCAAATGTACATTCCACCATGATGACGAAGTCAGGGGTGCAGGAGCTTAAGACAGCTGCTCATGCTTCATCTGCAGTGGGGAATCAGAGAGAGAGGAATGCAAGAGCCCAGCCTGCCTCTTTCTTTTTCTGAAGTCTTGTATCCTGGCCATTCACATTTAAAGTGTGTCTTCTTACCCCAACTAACCCAATGCGGAAGCTCCACCACAGACATGCCCAGAGGTTTATCTCCTAGGTGATTCTGGATCCTATCAAGTCAATAATGTTAACTGCCACAACCTTGATATATCATCTCACCCAGCCCCCTCACTCCACTCTCCTGGAGACATCTACCAGGGCATGAAGACAGATATCATAAAACTACCTCTTCAAGTTCTTCACACACTATACACCCTTCATTACTGTGCTTACAACATTAATGAATAGTTTCTTTTCCATAGGATACAAACACCATATAAATAGATTTTTAGGTTCATTCAGGAATCATTATTGATAGTCTGTGAATTCTTGAATTTGGGAGAGGTTCAGTCTTCTAAGAAAGGAAATCATTATATAGCTTGACAAGGCAGACAGGAAGATGCAAATGTCATAAAGAAACCAGATTCTCCAGGGAGAACAAAATTAGCAGAGTTTCTCTGAGGCACCAGAGAAGGTTTATTTGAAGTCACAATGAGAAATCGTTCAGATTATTCTTGTTTGAAGGAAAAGAGGGATATGACTATAACATAGAACAGAGTCAATGAAGCGGATTGGTCAAGAGGAGCAGAATGGAAAGAGTCAGGGATGCAGATGCTGTGGCTTACTCCATTGCCAACATGGCAGAGGACTTACAGATAGCAAAACATCAAACCAGGCAACCAGGCACTTACAACATGTAACAGAAGCAATGCCAGTAGCTTGATTGAGAGAGACAAGCAAAAATAATGTCATCAAATCCCGGGCTCCCAAGGTCCTGCAGAAATGATTGGGGGAACTGAAACAGCCTCTCTCTGAGTTCTCACGGTGCAGCATTCTTAATACCTTTAGCTATTTGTTGTTCTCTTTTCTCCCAGCTACAGAGGCAGGACCGAGCCTGACCTAGGACAGGGTATTTTGGAGTACATTTGACATAGACATGTTGGAGTCTGGGACAGGTGGTTCCTTTCACTCTCAGGGTGGGGGTGGCGGTTGTTTTAGACAAGCTCAAACAGGCTATAACAACTTACAGTATAGTTTATATTACAGCATTCTTTCTTACAAAAGACCCTTTCTTCTAAAAAGAATAGTAAGCAAAAGTGAATATCCAGAGACATACACAAGAAGGAATCCTAAGGACAATGTTTGAGAAAAAAGAAATCAGGTTTAGGAAATGGCTCATAGGATAATGGCTCATGCAGGCATGAGGATTATGCATTCATGAGAGACCAAAGAATTAAAATTTAGATTTTTTGGATATTGGTTTAAAGTTTAAAGCACAAGCCTGAACGAAGGCCAGCCAGGTGGAGACATGTCCAGCCACCTGCAGGGGAGGAATCAGCCTTACCAAATTCTTTTCCTGCCCACCAGAGATACAGTTGCTAGGAAATGGGCCCAGATGGCCAGGCCAGAACTATCTATGGTCTTGGTTCCTAAAGTAAACCAATCATTTAAAAAGCTAATTTCCCTTACCCAATCATGTAACACCAAGTCATGTAATCTGCCGCTTGCAGTTTTTTTCTTTAAAAACCTTGTTTCCATAGACAGTCCAGCCACACTCCTCCTCTTCACCAAGGAGGCTGCTGCGACCTGGGCTTGAGCTTGTAATAAACCCTCATATATTTGCAGTGGAGTAGATTCCTGGTAGTATTTGGGGGTCTCACAAACTCAAATAACATTCAGATCCCTACCCACTGAAATCTAGATGCACTAGATCTGTAACTCCAGTACTTCTAGTTGGGAGGCAGAGGCAAGAAAATCCCTAGAGGTTGAAGACCTAGCTAGCCTGCCATGCAGAGCCACAAGTGACAAGGGGCCCTGTTTCAAATTAGGTGGAAGTTGAGAACCAACACCTGAGAGCCCACCCGAGAATGCAAACAACTGTAAAAGAAAAACAGCTGTGACTATTCCCATCCTTGAATTAAAGCCAGAGGCACATAGCTCTCGAACAGTAGGATGAACTGCTCCGAGATAGCCTTGAATTGAAGCTAGAGGCAGATAGCTCTCGAAGGGCAGGATGAACTGATCCGAGACAGTTTTAGAAAAAAATAAGGGCAGGGTAAATTGTTTTGAGAAAACTCAAAAACGGCCAAAAACTGCAAACAACTAGCTGTAAACCATCTTCATGCTATTCTTGCTGACCAATCAATGTATAGAGCAAAAGTAGCCAGATTTTTAAGTATAAAAATCCTGTGCTTTGCATGCTCGGGGTCGTCTCCTGCCTTTGGAGGGGCGACCCTATAGCAATTGAAATAAAAAACCTCTTGCTTTTGCATCGAGTTGTAGTCTGTGGGAATTACTGAAAAGGGTGTGATCTTGAACTCCTGAGCTGTGAGACCCCAGGTCTTACATTTTTGGTGTGTTGGCCGGGAAAGGGCATGCCTCTTCCCCAACCCTCATCAGACTGAGCTCGGAGGTTGAGCTCGGAACAAGTTAGTCTAATTTCTGTTTTGCTTTGCTTGTTTCTGTCTTACCAATCTGTTTCTGTTTAGGTGCCTATCTGGACCTTTTTTGGTCATCTGATCAGTCATTGCAATAGACAGACATGTCAGAATATCGCTTGACTGGGAACTGGAAGACACTCCAGTTTGGGAGGCTAGGACCAGGATGGTCCTCCTCCCATCTGTTTTCTATCAGAGAGGGCCACTGTCAGGCAGCCTCTCAATCAGAGTTCTGTGGTACCACCCGCAAGGGCATCCTTGGCTAATTGCCTGTCTTGTTCTCTTTGTCTCTAGTGTTGTTGCCTCTTTGACTTTCTTGATGGACGACTTTATTATGGGACAGACTGTGACTACACTCTTATCCCTCACCCTTGATCATTTCTCGGAGGTGAGATATAGGCCACATAACCTTTCAGTTGAAGTTAAAAAAGGAAAATGGCAAACTTTCTGCTCCTCAGAGTGGCCTACTTTTCAGGTTGGATGGCCACCGGAGGGCACCCTTCACCTTGACAAGATCCTTGCTGTCAAGATTAAGACCCTCCAGACTCCAGGAGGCCACTTGATCAGGTTCCCTGTATTATGACTTGAGAGGATCTAGTTTGTCACCCACCTCCTTGGTTGCGCCCCTTTATTCTTCCCACAGAGACTTCCCCAACAGCTATCTGTGTGGTCAAGGAGGAGAAGAAGATACTTGCCACTCCAGATACAGATCTCCTTTTTTTTACCTTCTGCCTCCCTACCCTCCAGTTCTCCCCATCAGGTCCGAAGCAGAGTGCCGCCAGCCCTTCAGTACATCCACAGTCACAACCAGATTTTGAAAGCAAGAGTGCCACTAGCAGTCCCTCTGCACCTCTGTAGTCACCACCAGATTCTGAAAGTGAAAGTGGTCGATGGGCAGGAACTGGCCGCTGAGCAGCTCAGCCAGGCTCTATGGCCCTTCCTTTGCAGGCCTATGGGCCCCCTGAGGGCAATGGAAATCAACCCCTTCAGTACTGGCCTTTTTCATCAGCTGATCTCTATAACTGGAAAGCCCATAACCCCCCTCCCTTTTCTGAAAATCCCCAAGCCTTAACTGATTTGTTTGAATCTGTCCTATTCTCACACCAGCCCACTTGGGATGATTGGCAGCAACTCTTGCAGGTCCTCCTGACTACCGAGGAACAGGGATGGGTCCTCCTGGAGGCGAGAAAGAATGTGCCAGGGATGGATGGGAGGCCCTTCGTCCTCCCTAATGCTTTCCCCTCACCCATCCCAACTAGGATTACAACACACCTGGAGGTAGGGAACACCTGAAAGTCTACCGCCAGACTCTAATGGCGGGTTTTCGTGGGGCCGCTTGAAAGCCCACCAATTTGACAAAGGTAAGAGAGACAGTTCAGGGGCCAGATGAATCTCCTGCAGCCTTTCTTGAATGGCTGATAGAGGCATACCATTGGTTTACACCCTATGATACTACCTCAGATGAGCATAGGGCAATGATGACTATAACTTTTATAGACCAGTCGGCCAGAGATATTCGTAGAAAGCTCCAGAAAATAGAAAGTTTGCAGGACAAGTCACTGAAGGATTTAGTGCAGGTAGCAGAGAAGGTTTTCTATAGCTGGGAGACGAAAGAAGAAAAGGAGGAAAGAAAGCAGAAAGAGCAAGAAGAGAGAAAAAGAGAAAGGGATAAGAAACAAGACAGAAAGTTAACTAAGATCCTGGCCACCGTAGTGCAGGAGAATCGTAAAGATAGGAAGAGAGTTCCTGGCAATCGGGGAGGCCCTCTGTCTAAGGATCAGTGTGCATATTGCAAGGAGAAAGGACACTGGATCAAGGATTGTCCTTAAAGGAAGAAACCAGAAAAACCGAACGCCCAAGCCCTGGAGACCCGGGTCCTAACCCTGGGTGATGATAGCGACTAGGGGGGATGGGTTCGGCCCTCCTCCCGAGCCCAGGGTAACCCTTAAGGTAGAGGGGAAGCCAATTCACTTCTTGGTGGACACTGGCGCCCAGCATTCTGTTCTGTTACAAGACTTTGGAGCTAAAAAAGGGAAGAAATCATGGGTCCAAGGAGCCACTGGATGTAAACAACACTCATGGACTACCTGAAGAACAGTGGATCTTGGAGTGGGCCGGGTATCCCACTCATTCTTAGTTGTCCCTGAATGCCCATACCCACTGTCAGGGCAAGATATCCTAACTAAGATAAGGGCCCATATTCATTTTAGACCAGATGACCCACAGGTGACAGACAATAAAGGAGACCCATTCATGTACTGACAATTCAACTGGAAGATGAATAGCGCCTGTTTAAAAAGGTGGTAAGTCCAGAAAAAGACAATGACTGGTGGCTAGAGAGATATACCAGGGCATGGGCTGAAATGGCTGGCCTAGGAAAAGCAGAGAGACAGCCCCCAGTTCAGAAAGAGCTGAAGCCTCAGGCTACCCCGATCACGGTGCGACAATATCCGATGTCTAAGGAAGCCTGTGGCAAGATTCGCCCTCACATACAGCGGCTCCTTGACCTAGGGGTTCTCAAAAGGTGCCAATCTGCCTGGAATACTCCATTGCTGCCAGTTCAGAAGCCTGGGAGCAATGATTACCGACCCATACAGGACTTGAGGGAAGTTAACAAACAAGACTTACACCATACCGTGCCCAACCCGTATAACCTGTTGACTCTGGGACAGGACCTCACCATCTATGCTCCTCATGCCCTTGAGAGTGTCATGATCGCTGGCTCATGATCGCCCACATGACACATTACCAGGCTTTGCTCTTAAATAATGATAGAGTCACCTTTGCTCTGGCTATGGGGCTAAACCCTGCCACCTTATTGCCAGATCCAGAAATCCAGCTCCCAGAGCATGATTGTTTACAGGTTCTAGCAGAGGAACAGGAGAAAGGACTTGAAAGGTCAGCCTCTGCCTGACGCCAAAGTGACATACTACACAGACGGGAGCAGTTTTTTGGAAAACAGGAAGAGAAAGGCAGGGGCAGTGGTGGTAGATGGACATAAGGTAATATGGGCCCAGGCGATGCCGGAGGGCACTTCTGCTCAGCAAGCTGAATTGATCACTTTAACCCAGGCATTAACTCTGGGAAAGGATAAAAAGATAAACATCTACACTGATAGTTGGTACGCCTTCGCAACAGCCCATGTGCGCGGGGCCATCTATCAGCAGAGAGGCCTGCTAATATCAGCCGGTAATGAGATCAAAAATAAAAACGAGATTCTGGCTTTGCTCAATGCCTTTTGCTGTCCGCCAAAGTAAGCATTATTCATTGCCCAGGACATCAGAAGGGAACTTCCAGGGCAGCAAAGGGGAATAACATGGCCGATCAGGAGGCTAAAGCAGCTGCTGGAGGAAACTCTGTCCCAATGGTACTAACTGCTGAACTGCTCAGAGAAGAACGGCTAAACTACTCAAAATGACTTAAAGCGAATACGGCAAAAACAGGGGATATTTGACACCGATGTGGGGGCATGGATTGACTCCAAAGGTAAGATCATTCTACCATAGGACGACACTGAGGGATTAGTAACTCAGATTCATAAGTGGACTCACTTGGGGGCAAAGAAATTGGCTGAAATTGCCCGCCAATACCAGTACCAAATATTAAACCTCACAGCCCTGACTGAGAGAGTGACTAGGGTGTGTAAACCTTGTCAGAGGGTAAACATAGGAAAGAGTTTCCAGAGCCCAGGGAAGTGGCTGAGAGGAACTAGACCTGGAATGCATTGGGAAGTAGATTTCACTAAAATTAAACCAGCCAGGTATGGCAATAAATATCTCCTGGTTTTTGTGGACACTTTCTCAGGATGGGTGGAAGCTTTTCCCACAAAGAAAGAAACCACCCTGGTCGTGGCCAAGAAGATTCTGGAAGACATTTTTCCTCGGTTCGGTATTCCAAACGTAATTGGGTCAGACAATGGGCCAGCCTTTGTTGCTCAGGTAAGCCAGGAGGTGGTCAGGTTTCTGGGGATTGATTGGAACTTACATTGTGCTTACAGACCCCAAAGTTCAGGGTAGAAAGAATGAATAAAACTCTAAAAGAGACTCTCACCAAATTGAGCATGGAGACTGGCGGTGACTGGATGGTGCTCCTTCCCTTGGCCCTCTTTAGAGTCAAAAATACTCCCTCCTTACTGGGCCTGACTCCCTTCGAACTACTGCATGGGGTTCCTGCTCCCCTGACTCTTCTTGGGGACCCCCTCGACATAACTAGTGGTAACTCTGACTTGTTGTCCAGGCTGAAAGGACTGCAACTTATTCAGAAAGAGATTTGGAGCAAGGTTGGCAGTGCATATGCACCCGGGTCCTTCGAGGTGCCCCGTCAGTTCCAGGTTGGAGATCTGGTGTACATGCGACGACACTGCAGCCAGAATCTGAAACCTTGGTGGAAGGGTCCTTATTACATCCTGCTCACCACCCCAACAGCTGTCAAAATAGAGAGCATCGCAGCCTGGATCCATGCGTCACACGTCAAGCCTGCTCTTCATCAACCTGCCAAAACCTGGAAACTCCAAGCCTCCAGCAGCCCATTAAAACTGAAAGTCATCAGAGACAATGAACTCTCCAACCAGTAAAGTGGACAGACAATGGTACCTCTGGGTGGTGCTGTTTGTACTCAATTGGGTAACTATTGACAGGAGCTTTGGTGATCCTCACCAGGCTCGCAAGGCCCTGGAAGCAATGTATGGTAAACCCTGTGATTGCAAGGGTAGGGTGATGAATGGCAGAGCCTTACTAAATGGTGAGATTTGGGGGCCCAATAAGGCCTATGCTCAAGTTGAGTGTGGTGATAAATGGGCATATAGAGCCCTAACAACCTTCAGGGAGCATTCTAAGTTTAGAATGGCATTGTGTAACCAAGCCTAAAATGGTTCCTCATGTAAATGGGCGCCCCAGGCCTTGCCCTTGTGGTACCTATCAACAGGCTGTGCATAGCGGTTGCTGTGGGGTTGTAAAACAATGTATTGGAAAAGATAACATCACCTATTTCACTGCCATATTGAACCAAGTCAGGGGGGCCATGGGGATAGACAATTGGTCCCACAACGTGCCAGTAGGAGGCCATGGATCTCAATTACTCTAAGCCCCTTGTTCGGGGATGGTAGGGAAGCCTGTATGCTGGAGTAAGGTACCTCCCATTCACCTCTCAGACAGAGGAGGGCCACAGGATCAGGTCAGACAAGAATAGGTTAAACAACGCATTAAAGAGTTAATAAAAAAAAGTTAATAAAAAAAAAAACACCCTCTGGTTCTTCCTGATAATAGAGGAAACTTTATTTTAGACCCCCAGACTATAGATGTTATTACTGCCACTCATAGCCTCCTAAATGACACCAATCCTTCGCTGGCAAGTGACTGCTGGCTCTGCCTTCGACAAGGGCAGCCTGTTCCTCTGGCGCTCCCTGCCTCTAACGCCACTTACTCCACTGCTGAGGGATCCTGCCACCCAGCACCCCCTATGAGAGTACAGCCTCTCTTCAACCAAAATGTTACCTGTTTGACAAAACCCTACAAAAATGATAGCTCAGATCTACCTGTAGGGGATGCTACCTTTGCCGTTTGTGATTTAACAATTGACATCTCCACAGCTCTCTGCCCTGACAATAACACTGTTTTCTTATGCGGGAATAATAAAGCCTATGCGTTCTTGCCCACAGATTGGACTGGGACCTGTGTACAGGCAACCTTACTCCCTGATATTAGCATCATTCCAGGGGATGAGCCGGTCCCAGTCCCCAGCTTTGACTTAATGGCTGGAGGAACAATGAAAGCCGTTCCTCTGTTAGTGGGAATTGGGCTGACTGCCTCCATAGGTGCTGTGTCAGCTGGTTTGGGTGTTTCATTATATAAATACAACAAACTGTCCCAACAGTTAATTAGTGATGTACAATTGCTTTCAAACACTATCAATGACCTCCAAGACCAGCTCAATTCCTTAGCAGAAGTAGTTCTCCAGAGTCGGAGGGGATTTCTCCTTACGGCCGAAAAAGGAGGAATCTGCTTATCCCTACAGGAGCAATGCTGTTTTTACACTAATAAGTCAGGCATTATTAAAGGACAGATTAAAAAATTATAAGAAGATCTTAAAAAAAAGGAGACAAAAATTAATAAATCTCCTTTTTAGAATGGGTTTAATGGACTGCTCCCCTATGTGCTTCCCTTACTGGGACCTCTTGCTACCCTTTTGCTCCTTGTCACAATAGTACCCTGTATTGTTAACCGATTACTTGCCTTCGTCAGGGAACATGTAAGTGCAGTTCAGGTCCTGATGCTCCAGAGGCAGTATTAACCTCTCTCTGAAGTTGATCCACAATTTTAGGGTTAAAATTGGAGCAAAAAGAAAAGGGAGGGATGAGAGCCCACCCGAGAATGCAAACAACTGTAAAAGAAAAACAGCTGTGACTATTCCCATCCTTGAATTAAAGCCAGAGGCACATAGCTCTCGAACAGTAGGATGAACTGCTCCGAGATAGCCTTGAATTGAAGCTAGAGGCAGATAGCTCTCGAAGGGCAGGATGAACTGATCTGAGATAGCTTTTAAAAAAATAAGGGCAGGGTAAATTGTTTTGAGAAAACTCACAAACGGCCAAAAACTGCAAACAACTAGCTGTAAACCATCTTCATGCTATTCTTGCTGACCAATAAATGTATAGAGCAAAAGTGGCCAGATTTTTAAGTATGAAAACCTTGTGCTTTGCATGCTCAGGGTCGTCTCCTGTCTTTGAAGGGGTGACCCTATAGCAATTGAAATAACAAAACCTCTTGCTTTTGCATCAAGTCGTGGTCTGTGGGAATTCTTGGGAAGGGCATGATCTTGAACTCCTGAGCTGTGAGACCCCAGGTCTTACACACCCATAGTTATCCTCTGACTCTCACACATGTGCTGTGGCCCATATGCACTCACACACATTAACATACACAGGGCATATTAACACAGGGAGAGAGAGAGATGGAGAAGGAGGAGGACACAGGGGAACAGGGAGGGAGGAGGGGAGGGAGAGGAGAAGTAATAGTACTAGTAGTTGTTGTTGTTCCATGAAGAGGCAGGAGGGGAGGGAAATGATAATATAGATTCTGGCTATCATGGTTCTATTTAGTCACATTCAAATTACTTGTGGGTAAAAAGAATGCAATCAAATGGAATTTAAATTTTTGCTTAGTCTCTTGATAAAATATTAAAGTTAAAATAGACTTTTATTATGTAGCAAAGCTCTCAAGCTGCACTTCTGAGTCTGAACTCTCCTTTTGCTATGAAGTCCTATTATGTACTCTGTGGTTAGTCCCTCCCCTTCAAACTCACTCTTTCTACTGTCTTCTACTTCAGAAAATGCAAATGGATAGCTGTCCTAGTTTTCTATTCCTATGATAAATGCCATGATCAAAAGCAATTTGAGAAAGTACAGGTTCATTTCATCTTACAGGTTACACAGTCCATCATCAATGGAAGCCAAGGCAGGAACTCAAGTCAGAAACCTGCAGCAGAGACCCCACAAGGACAAGCTGACTACTGGCTTGCTCCCAGGCTCATGTTCAGCTACCTTTCTTATACAACCCAACCCTACTTGCTTAGAGTTAGTTCAGCTCAATGGGCTGGGCCTTCTTACATCAATTGGCAGTTAAGAAAATGCCCCACAGACATGTCTGTGGGCCAGTGTGACAGAGGCAATTCTTTAACTGAGTCTCCCTCTTTCTGGGTTGCAAACTTGACAACCAAGATTAGCTCTCATGACATTTTTACGGGAGTTTTTGTTTCTTCTTGAAAACATCAATGGAGCATCTTTGAATTTTTGACTTTAAAAACATGACACAAACAAACACAAAACAAAACCCTTTTTGTTTGCTCAGACTTGTGGCTTATGACTGTAAGCCCAATGTTCAGGAGGCAGAGACAGACTGATCTCTGTGCATTCCAGGGCATCCTGATCTCTGCAGTAAGTTTCAGGCCAGAAAGGGCAGCACTTAGAGCCTATCTCAAACACAAAACAAACCACCTTGAGGAGAGGAGATATATAGAGGTCCAAGAAGAGTGAGACAATGCTTTTAGGGTTCACATCACTTCATTGGGCTTTGTACTCTGACCCTTCACTTTGCAGAGAGAAACATGCCAGAGAACTTCTTGGGGCAACCCTACTGAGTTTTGCAGCCTTCACTGACTCAAAATGAGTCAGTGAAGTCTTGCTGTTTCTGCTGAATCGTGCTGATTTGTGTTGCTGTTTGGTGTTGGCGTTTGGACTGGATTGCTTGTATCCAAATAACGAAGAGTGGACCCACCCCTATGAACTACTTCTAAAAAGGTCTGCAACCCCCTTTTCCTTATAACCTTCTTTCTC
>NW_026596091.1:12797220-12813044 GCF_907164565.1 Psammomys obesus | reverse complement strand
AGGTCTGCAACCCCCTTTTCCTTATAACCTTCTTTCTCCCTGTCTCTGGTCAGTGGGTTGGAAGGAAGATAGAAGTGTTTAAGAACCCTAAATAAAGTA
Organism: Psammomys obesus; assembly: GCF_907164565.1. NCBI lineage: Eukaryota > Metazoa > Chordata > Mammalia > Rodentia > Muridae > Psammomys > Psammomys obesus. The sequence continues at coordinate 12,812,945 of NW_026596091.1, read as the reverse complement.
GTTTTGTGAAAAATCTGAGCCTACACTCCCTTTCAGCAAAGAAATAACCAGTAAAATTCTCCAGAAATCACCATAGGGCTCCAGATACTGGATGAGATTCATGTGACCATTTCCCCATATCCCTGATTGTAAGTTAACAACATTTTTAATTTTTATTTTGTTATGAGTATTTTTTTATTTTCTGTGTTTACTAGTCTTTATCAGTTCTCCTTACTGTGACAAAGTATCTGACGTAAACACCTTAAGGACAGAAGAATTTGTTTTTGGATCACAGATTAAGGGGATAAAGTCCAGCAGTGAGGGAAAAGCAGAGGTCGGGACTTGAGGCAGCTGGTCGCATGGCTTTCCCAGTAAAGAAGCAAAACAAGATGAACTCTGATCCACAGCTCCTTTCTCCTTTTAGTTCGGTCTGAGCTCCCAGGTCAAGGAATGGTGCAACACTTTTAGGATGGTTCTTCCTTCCTCAGTCAACCTCTCTGGAAGCTCCCTCATAGAAAAACCCAAAGGAGCATCTCCTGGGTGATTCTGAACCCAGTCAGTTGACAGTGAAGAGTCATCATAATACCCTGGGACTTCCTTTTTGACCAATTGGTATTTTAAAGAGTTAAAGATTTGTTTCAAAAAAAATATTTGTTTCCAATCTTTCTTTCTGCTACTTATGTCTAGTTTGCTTCCTCTCTGGCTCAGAGGCATATATACATATTCTCTATTTGGGCCTAGGATGTTTTATTCACACTAACTAGGTTAACCTGCTTGGTCTTTATCTAATCACATGTTAGCCTGCAAAAATGTATTTAACATGATCCCAACTCTTCCGTCTCACTGATGCAATTGTTGTGTACTGTGCTTTCCATGTGCTGTATGTTCTATATATGTGTTTTATTACTATTTTAGAATTTTGTACATTTATACAATGAAATATGATTATGTCTACCCCCAATTTCTTCTTTCTACCCTTCAATCCCCTCTAACACCTCCTCCCAACTTCATATATATATGTATATATTTGTTTATTTATTTATCTGTATCTATAACCCCTTAAATTCAATTAAGTGCTTACGTGCTTCCCGTATGAACATGGGTGTGGGTCCATCCAATGGAGAGCAGGACAACCTCCCAAAAAAAGAAAGATTGTCTCTCCCCCAGTAGCCATCAACTACCTCAGGCAGGGGTGGAGCCTTGTGCGCCCCTCATCCATAAATGTACTATTTCTGTTTTAAGAGACTAAAACACCCAATGTTTTTGGTGCAGCTAGAATTTTAAAAAGAGTTTCCCATTTACCTGTCATTTCTGACATTCTTGAGCAGAGCCAAGTCCTTGCCCAATATAATTGCTGCTTCTGACTGAAGATATTACTGTACCATTTCTTAGAACTGCATGTCTGTGTATAATTAATAACTTGGGGAGTTTGTTCAATCATATCTCTATAGCTTCTTGAGTTGGGGGGGAGATGTTTTTGGCAGCCTTCTAACTTGCAGTGTTTTAGACAAGAACACCACAGTTGTTAGCTTTTTGCATCTGGAAGGGGCCTTTTTCTCCAGCTGCCTTCAAGCTGTTACTTTATTCTGGGTTTGCACTGGTTTGAAAATACTGCATGTAGGTGTGGGCGCCGAGTCGTGAGAGGAGCAGCTGGTTCTCACAGCCATGCTCTCTACACTTTATTGTTTCACTCTCCCAAGTCCCTGATGAAATAGTCTGAATTGAATAGGTCCATGGTTATGCCTGTCTCTACATTCCAGACAAGCTATCAGGAAACATGTAGGCAGGGCCTGTCTGAACATGCTGTCAGGGGCAGGAGAGGAGAGCAATTTACCTGTCATGTGTCTCGCTGACCAAGTTCAACTCACAGGGTCCTGTTACCCCACCTGCTACCATATGCCTAGATTGTAATACCAGCCCCACCAACAGCATTGAGAGAGTAATTCTGTCTGGACCCACGTGCAAACATTCCAGCAGCCTTGGAAGCTGACAGAACTACTACCTTTCGAGAGTGAGAAAATGGTCATGGCAGCCTCAAGAACGGCTGAAGTCAGAAGCAGGATGAACAAGCTGAGTCCAGAGGCTGAGGGAGGAGCTCAGTGTGCTCCTGACATGGTCAAGGTCCTAGTTTTGATCTTCAGCACTGCACAATGAATGAACAGTGAATCCATACCTGGGAACACCGTCGAGGGGTAGAGGGCTTGCTTGCCATGTGCAAGGCCCTGAGTTCAATCCCTAAAGCAAACAAAACAATGAAACCAGCAAAACAAACACAAAACAACCAAACTGAAGCCACAGCAATCTAGGGCTGGAGTTCTAGCCCTGTTGGTAAAATCCTTCTTAGTATGTGCAAAAGCTCTGAGTTTTATCTCCAGTATGTCATATACCCAGCACAGTGGTGCGTGCCTATAATAGCAACACAGAGTGGTGCCTACCGATAATCGCAACACATAGCAGTGCATGCCTATAATTACAACACTTGGGAACAGGAGAACCAGAAGTTCAAAGTCATTCTCAATTACATAGTGAATTTGAGAGTTCAAGGCCAGCCTCAGGTATGAGAATCCCTGTCTCTTAAACAAAACAGAACCCAACACCTAGGTAATATATATCCTTTAGGGCATAATCCAGAAGTGGCTACATATACACCTATTCACATCCCAATGACAAAGGCCACCTTAATTTCCAGAAAGGCTGAGCAAAGCTGGTTTTAGCCATGTGCTCTTCCAAAATCTCTATCATCACCAAGAGTATCATGGAATTTGAAGGCAAACAGACACTGGAGAGCCAATTGGCAGAGTCTGCCACAACAGTTCATATAACAATTTTGCCCAGATCATGTCCCAGAGCCTGAGTAAACTCTACTAGCACTCTGGATATGTCAGTGTTAGATGCCAGGCCAATGCACAAAAGAGCACTGAGCACCAAGGACAACTCGGTGCATGCTCTATCCATATTTTTAAGTCTCCTCCAGAAACATGCCAGGGTCATCCTTATGATGCTGTGTCACAAGCAGAGCCTGCTCCAGGTGGTACCATTTTTCCTGAGTCCTGGATAATCTGACTTTCCAGATGCAAAGCTTACATATGGAGGAACCCATGTATGTTACCTTAGTGCTTGGAAGAATGCAGCAGGAAGATTATAAACTCCAGGCCAGCTTCAGCTACCCAGAGAAAGACTTTGTGAAAGGCAGAAAACTGACATGAATGGGGAAAGGAGAATACCATTGGCCAGTAAGCACATGAGAAAACATTATATTACTGATTGGCAAAGATTATTTATTTGAGGCCAGTGAGATGACCTAATGGAAGTGGGGACATTGGGGTCCCCTTTTAAAAACAGACTCAAATGAAAGCTAAAGAATAATTTCATCAGAGTTTAAAAGAAAAAAAAAAACTAGGACAAGCAGCTGTGAACTTCAGCTATTGTCCAGAGGAGAAGGCAGGCAAGAAGGGGAAAGCCAGGCCATGTAAACTGGCATGGTTCAGACACACAGCCCATAGGCCGGGGATGGGAGATGTTTGAGAGAAAGAGAAGGAAGTCCAAAGTGTCAAGGAAAGTATGCTTAGAAAACAGAGAAAAGCTTGGAGCCCCAGATTCGCGCGGCGGCTGCACCATCCTCCCAGGGCCCGAGTCTGCTAGACGCCATACTAGCTCCGCAGGAGCGCCATCACTGACGGTACGGCCCACCCAATCCCACAGTGACAAAGAATACGCTATATACTCACCAAAACCAGACAGAAACGCCATACAAGCTAGACACAACAGGCGCTGGGCCTCCGAAGCTTGGAGAGCACAGTGAAGAGACCCCAGGACTTCCCAGAAAGCATCTGGACTAGCAACCCAGTCTCCAGTTACAGCGGGACTTTCTAACCTGGCGGCGGAGCAGCACTGAGCTGGCGGGGCACATCAGCCCTCCAGTTTAAGACTAACCAGGGCCAAACCAGAGAACAGAAAGGCTGGTTACCCCGATTCCCACTGACGTGACCACCCTGAAATCTCCAGCTGCAGCAAGACCTCATAACCTGGCAGTGACAGCAGCACAGAACTGGCGGAGCACATCAAAGAAGCAGGGCCAAACCAGAGAGCAGAGAGCCCAGATACGCCGATCTCTGCCAAGTGTCCTGCCTGTAAGTGAGTGCACCCTTGAGAATCTGCAGCTCCACTGATCCTGGGTTCTTCTAAAACAGAAGCCAGGCATCGAACCCCCTCCCACCCATATACCCACTTTGGGAAACAGAGGGGCACTTGGAACATTGAAGTTCCTGCTCTGTGGGTCTAATTGAGGAGTTAAGGCAGTTAATGCCAGAAATTGCGCTGCGATCATCACTAGCGCCTGCGACATATACATTGCAGAGCCCCTCCCACACACTCAAGGGTTCAACATTAGCCATCACTCTGTCCCTCGAGACACACGCCCACACCCACTTACACACACACACACACATATACACACGCACGCACGCACGCTTGCATTTGCCTCTGTTTGCGACTGCGTACTTTCCTCCCACAGGTACAGCTAGTCCTCAGCACACGCTAAGGACATGGGACCTCTCTCAACTTCCTGAAGAATTCTCCAGACTCGAGAGAGAGAGACAGTACCAGTCTGATCGGCAGAATCCAAAAACAAACAGGGAAGGTCTCAGATAAGCCAATGGCCAGGGGTAGGCGAAAGAACACTTCCAACATAAATCAGGACATCATGACTTCACCAGCAAACCCCAAAATCGATGGATACTCCAATTCATCAGAAGCACAGGAAAATGACCTTAAAGCCATGCTTGCTCAATTATTTGAGGCTCATAAGGAGGAAATGAACAAATCTTTCAAAGAGTTGGCCAGTCAATTGGAGGTAAAGAAAGAAGAAATGGACAAAACCCTTAAAGAAACACAGGCAAACATAGCCAAACAAATAGAGGCACAAGTAGAGAAAAAATTAGTGGCATACAAAAAGGAAATGAACAAAGAAATAGAGTCCATCGTAGAGAGACAGGAATCCAAATTCAAACACATAAAAGAAATGGTGCAAGGCATGAAAACAGAATTAGAATCAATAAAGAAAACACAAAATGAGAAAACTCTTGAGCTGGAGAACTTGGAGAAAAGATCAGGAACCACAAAAGTAAGCATCACCAACAGAATACAAGAGATGGAAGAGAGAATCTCTGGAGCTGAAGACACACTTGCAGAAATTGATACTTCTCTCAAAGAAAAAGTAAAATCAGAAAAATTCCAATCACAAAATATCCAAGAAATCAAGGATGCTATGAAAAGACAAAATCTAAGAATAATAGGAATTGATGAAAAAGAAGACTCCAGGCTCCAAGGTCCAGAAAATATTTTCAAAAAAATCATAGAAGAAAATTTTCCCAACTTAAAGAAAGAGATGTCCATAAATATACAAGAGGCCTACAGAACACCAAATAGACTAGACCAGAAAAGAAACACATCACGTCACATCATAGTCAAAACACTAAATCTACAGAACAAAGAAAAGATATTAAAAGCAGCAAGGGAAAAAGGCCAAGTAACATATGAAGGTAGACCTATCAGAATCACACCAGACTTCTCTTCAGAAACTATGAAAGCCAGAAGGGCCTGGGCAAGCATCATGGAGACTCTAAGAGATCACAAATGTCAACCGAGACTACCATACCCTGCAAAGCTTTCAATCAACATAGATGGAGAAAACAAAATATTCCATGACAAAACTAAATTTACGCAATATCTATACAGCAAACCAACCCTACAGAAGATACTAGAAGGAAAACTCCAATCCAACGAAAACGAATTCACCCAAGAAAACAGGGCATACAGATAATATCCCAACAAAAAGGAAAAGAAAACAAGCAATGAAACAAGGTAAGATCATCGACTCCATTACAAAAGGAACTAACATGCATTGGTCAATATTATCTATCAATATTAATGGACTCAACTCACCAATAAAAAGACACAGGCTAACAGAATGGTTACGGAAACAGGACCCAACATTCTGTTGCATCCAAGAAACACACCTATGCAACAAAGATAAACACTACCTCAGAGTAAAGGGCTGGAAAAATGTTTTTCAAGCAAATGGTTCCAGAAAACAAGCTGGAGTAGCCATCCTAATATCTAATAAAATAGACTTTCAACCCAAGTTAATCAAAAAAGATAAGGAGGGCCACTATATTCTCATCAAAGGAAAAATCCAACAAGAGGACATCACAATTTTGAATATCTATGCCCCAAATACAAGAGTACCTACATTCGTAAATGAAACAATATTAAAGCTTAAATCATACATTGATCCTAATACCTTAATAGTGGGAGACTTCAACACCCCACTCTCATCAAGGGACAGATCAACCAGACAGACACCAAATAGGGAAATAAAAGCACTCACAGAATCCATAAATCAAATGGACCTAATAGATGTCTACAGATCTTTTCACCCAAACTCAAAAGAGTACACCTTCTTTTCGGCACCACATGGAACCTTCTCCAAAATAGACCATATAGTTGGTCACAAAGCAAGCCTCAACAGATACAAAAGGATTGAAATAATCCCTTGTATACTATCTGACCACCATGGACTAAAGCTGGACATCAACAACAACAGAAACAACAAAAAGCCGACACGCACATGGAAACTGAACAACTTACTACTCAATGACAGCTGGGTCAAGGAAGAAATAAAGAAAGAAATTAAAGACTTTCTAGAATTCAATGAAAAATGAAGGCACAACATACCCAAATTTATGGGACACATTGAAAGCAGTGCTCAGAGGAAAATTTATAGCACTAAGTGCCTACAAGAAGAAATCTGTAACATCACATACAAACAACTTAATGGCCCAACTGAAAAACCTAGAAAAAAAAGAAGCAGATACACCCAAGAGGAGCAGACGGCTGGAAATAATCAAACTAAGGGCAGAAATCAATCAATTAGAAACAAATAAAATTATCCAAAGAATCAATGAAACAAAAAGCTGGTTCTTTGAGAAAATCAACAAGATAGACAAACCCTTAGCCAAACTAACTAAAAAGCAGAGATAAACCATACAAATCAGCAAAATCAGAAAGGAAAATGGGGACATAACTACAGACACTGAGGAAATCCAAACGATTATTAGGTCATACTACAAAAGCCTATATGGCACAAAATTTGAAAATCTAAATGAAATGGATAACTTTCTTGACAGATTCCATCTACCAAAATTAAGTCAAGATCAGGTAGAAAGACTGAATAGTCCTATATCTCCCAAGGAAATTGAAGCAGTCATTAACAGTCTCCCCTCCAAAAAAAGCCCTGGACCAGATGGCTTCAGCGCAGAATTCTACAAGACCTTCAAAGAAGTACTAACACCAATTCTCCTCAAACTATTCCATAAAATAGAAACAGAAGGAACACTACCAAACTCATTCTATGAAGCCACAGTCACTTTGATACCTAAACCACACAAAGATCCAACCAAAAAAGAGAACTTCAGACCTATCTCTCTTATGAACATTGATGCAAAAATACTCAATAAAATACTTGCAAACCGAATCCAAGAACACATCAAAGATATCATCCACCATGACCAAGTAGGCTTCATCCCAGGAATGCAAGGGTGGTTCAACATACGGAAATCCATCAATGTAATCCACGACATAAACAAAATGAAGGAGAAAAACCACATGATCATCTCCTTAGATGCTGAAAAAGCATTTGACAAAGTCCAACACCCATTTATGTTTAAAGTCTTGGAGAGATCAGGGATACAAGGCACATACCTAAAGATAGTAAAGGCAATATACAGCAAGCCTATAGCCAACATCAAACTCAATGGAGAGAAACTTAAATCAATCCCACTGAAATCAGGGACAAGACAAGGCTGCCCACTCTCTCCATATCTCTTTAACATTGTACTTGAAGTCCTAGCCAGAGCAATAAGACAACTAAAGGAGATCAAGGGGATACAAATCGGAAAGGAAGAGGTCAAAGTGTCACTATTCGCAGATGATATGATAGTATACATGAGCAAACCCAAAGATTCAACCAGAGAACTTCTTCAGCTGATAAACACCTTCAGCAAAGTGGCAGGATACAAAATCAACTCAAAAAAATCAGAAGCCCTCTTGTATACGAAAGACAAAAAGGCTGAGAAAGAAATTAGGGAAATAACACCCTTCACAATAGCCACTAATAACATAAAGTACCCTGGTGTGACTCTAACCAAGCAAGTGAAAGACCTGTTTGAGAAAAACTTCAAGTCTTTGAAGAAAGAAATTGAAGAAGATCTCAGAAGATGGAAAGATCTCCCGTGCTCATGGATTGGTAGGATTAACATTGTGAAAATGGCCATCCTGCCAAAAGCAATCTACAGATTCAATGCAATTCCCATCAAAATACCAACTCAATTCTTTACAGACCTTGAAAAAAAGATTCTCAGCTTCATATGGAGAAACAAAAAACCCAGAATCTCCAAAACGATCCTGTACAACAACAGATCATCTGGAGGTATCTCCATTCCCGATCTCAAGCTGTACTACAGGGCAACAGTAATAAAAACTGCATGGTATTGGCATAGAAATAGAAAGGAGGATCAATGGAATTGCATAGAAGACCCAGAAATAAACCCACACACCTATGAATACTCAATATTTGACAAAGAAGCCAAATCCATTCAATGGAAAAAAGACAGCATCTTCAACAAATGGTGCTGGACCAACTGGATGTCTACATGCAGAAAAATGAAAATAGATCCATATTTATCACCCTGCACAAAACTAAAGTCCAAGTGGATCAAAGACCTCAACATAAAACCAGATACTCTAAATCAGCTGGAAAAAAAAGTGGGAAACAGCCTAGAACTCATTGGCACAGGAGACAACTTCCTGAACAGAACTCCAACAGCACAAGCTTTAAGAGCAACAATCAATAAATGGGACCTCATGAAACTGAAAAGCTTCTGTAAAGCAAAAGACACTGTCATCAAAACAAATAGACAGCCTACAGATTGGGAAAGAATCTTCACCAACCCTTTATCTGACAGAGGACTCATATCCAGCATATATAAAGAACTAAAGAAGCTGAAAAGCAGCAAACCAAGTAATCCACTTAAAAAATGGGGAACAGAGCTAAACAGAGACTTCTCGAAAGAGGAACATCGAATGGCAGAGAAACACTTAAAGAAATGCTCAACCTCATTAGCCATTAGGGAAATGCAAATCAAAACGACCCTGAGATTTCACCTTACACCCATCAGAATGGCCAAGATGAAAAACTCAAGTGATAGCACATGCTGGAGAGGTTGTGGAGAAAAGGGAACCCTCCTCCATTGCTGGTGGGAATGTAAACTGGTTCAACCACTCTGGAAGTCAATCTGGCGCTTTCTCAGACAACTAGGAGTAGTGCTACCTCAAGACCCAGCTACACCACTCCTAGGTATATACCCAAAATTTGCTCAAGTACACAACAAGGACATTTGTTCAACCATGTTTGTAGCAGCTTTATTTGTAATAGCCAGAACTTGGAAACAACCCAGATGTCCATCAACGGAGGAATGGGTACAGAAATTGTGGTATTTTTACACAATGGAATACTACTCAGCAATCAAAAAGGAGGAAATCATGAAATTTGCAGGCAAGTGGTGGGATCTAGAAAAGATCATTCTGAGTGAAGTATCCCAGAAGGAGAAAGACAAACTTGGTATATACTCGCTTATATAGACCTACAAGACATGATAAACATAATGAAATCTACACACCTAAAGAAGATAATCAAGAAAGTAGACACAGGCGAAGGTGATTAATCCTCATTTAGAAAGACAAATGGGATATGCATTGAACTTATGACAGGAGTCTACCACAAAAGGCATCTGAAAGACTCTACCTAGCAGTGTTTCAAAGCAGACACTAAGACTCATAACCAAACCCTTGGCAGAGTGCAGGGAATCATATGAAAGAAGGGAAGTTAGTATGATATGGAAAGGATAGGAGCTCTACAAGGACCAAATATATCTGGGCACAGGGTCTTTTCTGAGACTGACACTCAACCAAGGACCATCTATGGATATATCCTAGAACTTCTGCTCGTGTGGCCTGTGGTAGCTCAGTAACCAAGTAGTTTTCCAAAGTAAGGGGAACACGGACTATTTCTAACAGGATCTCAAGGGCAGGCTGTTTGACACCCCCCCCCCCCAGGGGAGGAGCAGTCTGTTAGGCCACAGAGGAGGACTTTGCAGCCAGCCCTGAAGATACCTGATAAAACAGGGTCAGATGAAAGGGGAGGAGGTCCTCCCCTATCAGGGGACTTGGAAAGGGGCAGGGAGGAGACCAGGGAGGGAGTGTGGGGTTGGGGAGGGAATGAGGGAGCGGGATACAGCTGGGACACAGAGTTAACAAAATGTAACTAAAAAGAAAATTAAAATAAAAAAAAAGATACAGAAAAAAAAAGAAAAGAAAACAGAGAAAAAAGACAGAGAAAAATTATATTTTTCTGAATAATTTGGGAAAATGGGCAGACTTAAAGATTCTTATGTGGCTGCAGCCCATCAGCTTCTGCATAGGGAAGGAAAAGTATGGCAGGTCGTTAAAGAATGAATTGTTTCACCAAGCTCTTTAGCATGGCCTAAGACAAGCCTGCCTTCCTAGAGCTGTTTCCTTAGCCAACATGACAGAGCCAACCCAACTGGAATGCTAGGACTCTCCACTCGGGCCAAAGATTCCATTCTCTTGACCTGCAGATGTTCCTACTCTAGTAGTTGGAATCCTAAAACCCATGTAAAGTTAGAGGAAGAAAACTTAGCCCACCAAGTTTTCCTCTAACCTACACACAAACCGGGTGCACACTCTCACACACAGAGACACACACAATCACACACACAAAATGAAAGTGAAAATTCTAAAGTTTTCTTTCTCTTTCTTTCCTCCAAGATCCTTGCTTTCTACTTTGATAGTAAGTAAAGCATTTGATGCTTCCACTTGATAATTGTATCTCCTGAGAGGACACCAGACCATTGTAGCCGTGTACACCATGGAGGATGAAATCAGACAATGTCCTGCTCGGTTACTATTTATTATGTACAATGGTGTTGCTACACCATCTGTCCAGGACTACCCTTAAGGTACAGACTAATAGGTCTTCCTAAAAGTGAGAGATGTGCCAGACCATTGTGGGCCTCCCTTTCCCTAGGGGTTGTTGGCCACTGGCCCACGAGAACAAAACAAACAGAAGTGACCAAATAGGGTTTGGACGGTCATGAGTACAACAGAGGAGACTTCCAGGAGTCAGCTTCAGAGAGTCAGGTCATTTTATTGTTTTGAGGATAAGTTATATAAGGGTTTTCAGGGTTTTGGGTGGAAAGGTCTGATTGGTCATAACACAGTACCTAGTTATCATACAGGCAGGGGAAGGACTCCTGTGCTAAGTCACACAGAGCTTCCAGGAGGCTCTGTGCAGGGTCATCCTCCAAGCAAGGTCAGACACTGTGCTTGGAGACAGTTTCCGTATAAGGTCAGGCAGAGAAGAGGAAGCCATGCTGAGAAAAGGAGTCCTCCATTTTGTGCCAAGCACAGAGAGCTATCCAGATATGGTGGACTGTGACCTTAACAGCAGGGTCTTCTAACAACTGTAAATTTATCAAAGTAAATTGGGACCATAGGATCAGGTTGGTATATTTCAATTACATCATAAGAGTATCATATCAGGAAAACCATACTTAGGACCTTCCTGGACATATCAAAACAAGGAAAGGGTATAACATCCTCACCCGGACTCCATAAAAAGGAGGAGACTCGAGACTGATGTTGAAATAGCTCCCAATGATCTGTGTCATCTGACTGCCCAGTATGTGCATTGAGGGCACAGGCAGAGGACTCCCAAGTACCCTTTCATCTCAGTCAGCACCCACTATTGATCTGGCAACTCTGATAGCCAGCCATCCGTCTACCCATCCATTTGTCCGTGTGCCTGCTGTACATCTGGGCCTGCTGTGCGTTTGTCTATCCACTCGTCCATCCATTAGACGTGCCCTTCACCTCTACGGCCTCTGTGCGTTTGTCTACCCACTCATCCATCCATTAGACGTGCCCTTCACCTCTACGGCCTCTACAGTCTGGCACCTTGCTCATGCATCTCCACTCACCCCTGAGGCTTGGCTTAATGCTGATGCTGAGGCTTGACCTAAGTGGCTCCTTCAACAGGGTTCACAGATTTTCTCATTCTCATACATTTTCTTTGCACCCATCAGCTTTCTGCTTGCCTATTTAATCCTTTGCAGCTATTCCATAATGCATGTGCATACGTGTTCACACACACACACACACACACTATATGATGTGTAACATGTGACCTAAGAGTTAATTTTATCGGCTCAGTGGAACTGAAGAATCTGTGTTTGCCTCAGCCAGATAACTTGGCAAATGCTGCCAGCAAAATAAATGCAATGGGTATAACTTTAAATTTATTGTTATTCAAAACTTTCTACATACATTGTAGAAAGACGCAAAGATGTCTGTCCACGTTCCTGACACAGCATGCTCATGACAAGGATCCTTGAGATTCATGGATTCCTCAGCCATTAAAAGCAAATTGTGCTTTCTCTATCTCTGTATCTCCATCCCTCTGTCCCTTTGTCTCTGTCTGTCTGTCTCTGTCTCTCGGTGTTTCTATCTCTGTGTTTCTTTCTGTCTTTGTCTCTGTGTCTGTTTCTCTCCCCCAACTCTTCATCATGTAGCCCCAGTTGACCTGAAACTTTCTATGTAGATCAGTTAGCCTAAAACTTACAGAGATTAGCTTGCTTCTGCTTCCTGGGTTCTGGAATACATTTGTTTATTTTGTGTGTGTAGAGAGAAGGGCTCATGTATGCCATGGTGTACGCAGAATTGAGAAGACAAGTTGTTGGCCAACTCAGGTCATCAGGCTTGGGAGCAAGTGACTTTACCCACTGAGTCATGTACTGACTTCAACAAGTAAGTAGTTTTCAGGCAGAGCTTCTGTGTTAGAAACTATACAGTCGATTAGATGGCAGTTAAGTCAGCTAACAACAACTATATGTTTAGCACAAGTTGTATTTTTCTTTTGAAATTAAAATTTATCTGGTGTTTTATCTTATCCAGAAAGCCAATTTTAAGCAAGTTTTAAGAAAAAGAAAAGAAAATGACAGGTGAAGACACTATTAGATGACTCAGTGAGCATATTTTATTCTCCTTATTATCTTTGAATAGTTGGGGTTGTAACTCTGTGATAGACAGCTTGCCTACCACAGGCAAGGACCCAACTTCAATCTCCAGAATCAATAAACAACAACAAAAAACAAGTAAATAAATACTATTGAAGCTTTTTTCTAGTCTATAGGAATAAGCCATTTTAAGATATACTAATTTGCCATGGTGACCATCCTACTTAGATTTTTCGTACAGTCAGCAATAATATGATTTTATTTTGAATAAGATCTACAATTCACACTCTGAACAACCAGTGTTTCAAGTTCAGTTCAGTTGCTGGAAAAATACAAATGTAGATCAAATATGATCAGAAAGAGATTGTACAAAAGCAGAATAATCAAATCAGATAATAAGTCTGGTAGTAAAACCAAGGACTAGAGAATGTGGTAGATAAATATACAGAGGATAGGTAGTTAGGTAGGTAGGTAGGTAGATAGATAGATAGATAGATAGATAGATAGATAGATGATAAGGAGTTTAGGCACTGTAGTTAAATATTACACTATAGTTTATTCCACAACACAGAATTCATTAGTCATTAACAGCAATCAATTATTACACTGATTCACAAGGGGGTAGAAGTGATTTGGAGTATAGCCACTCAAAGTTCAAAAAGTCCTTAGATAAAAATAATCTGAAAAATGTTGTGAAGCATGAAAAATACCAAAACACCTTCCAGGCATAGATAATGTTCTCTGGACCTCAGAGGCAGCATTCTGCTCCTAGGAACACAATTTCTTTTTCCTTTCCTTTTTTTTAAAATAATTTTTTAAAGATTTATTTATTATTTATACATCATTCTGCCTGCATACCAGAAGAGGGCACCAGATCTCACTATTATGAGCCACCATGTGGTTGCTGAGAATCGAACTCAGGACCTTTAGGAAGAATAGGCAGTGTTCTTAGCCTCTGAGCCATCTTTCCAGCCCCTAGGAACACAATTTCAACCCACTACAATGCTCTTATTTTAAAGAACATTGAATAGTGACTTCAAAACACCCTGAGGAAATTGGGAATGACTCAGATCCTATTTTTAATCCTACTGCCTTTGGTCACTTGAGTTTGCCATTTGTTATTCATCTACAATGTATCTAGCGTTGTTCTATCACTCTGCCTTTTTTGACTATAGGCAACAGTCAATTGTGTTAGTGTATAGCAGCAATGGCAAGACTGAGCATGGAAATAAGGTCTCAAAGACCCCATTTGATCTGCCAAGTCTTTTTTCTCTTTGCTCTGCTGTACCCCTTCTGCCCAAAGAATTACCCAGTGTTATTCAGCTTTCCATTGCTGTAACAAGCAACTTGAGAAGAAACACTTAACTGAGAAGGCTCACATTAAGATTCAGGCCCAAGACCTTGTAGATCCTTTGGGTTTGTATGGTATCTGTAGAAAATGATTGGAACAGCAAATTTTCTCACCGGAAGCCAGAGAGGCAGGAAGGAACTGGCAGGGTCCCACAATCTCTTTTGAGCTCATGATGACTTAAGGATTTCCTACCCAATCCCACCTTCCATTAGTGCCACCGTTGTATCAAATCTTTAACACATAGACACTGGGGGACATTCAACATTCAACTCACAACAATGTCTTCTTGAAACACTGTCCTCATCTATTGTCATAGGACTATCAGTATCCTGGAGGAGCCTAGTTTGAACAGTTCTCCACACTGTCTGGCCCCATTTTTTTTGTTGGGGAGTATCATATTACATTTAAGACAACAATTCCTGTGGAATGAAACTGTAGGGAATTGGTATCCTGAGTCCCTTCACTATTCGTAAAAGCACTTCTTTTTATTCAAAATTTAACAAAGCCAATCCTGGTAGCACATATATGTAATCTCAGAACTTGGGAGGCTAAGGATAAACGATCATGACTGAGGCTAGCCTGCGCTACTAAGGACACTAGATAGATAACAGATATTTGTTGGAGGTTGGTCTGATGCTTGTATTTGAAGCTGGTTACTGCCTGGGTACGCCTATCCTTGTTGTGTGAAACTACCTGATTGGCTAATTAAATGGCTTATACCTGGGCAGGGCAGAATGGGGTAGGCATGTCTAAGGTTCCCAGGCTTTAGAGGACAGGAGAATCATGGGAAACAGATGAACAGGAAGAGACTAGGAAGGAGGACACCACGATGAGTTAGTGTGGAGAAGAAACCAGGTGGGCCAGGGGTAAGGACTCCAATAATGGCTTGGAAAGGCCCAGATGAAGAATAAAAGCAAGTATTGATAAGATTATGGATGAAAGGTAGCTCAGATAGGAATGGTTAAGGTGGATGAGATTGGATGGGAGATGGGAGAAGGATGGTGAGGTTACTGAGATAGGGTAGGTAGAAATATCTGCCCGACCCAAGGTAATAAGGCAATTATAAAATCTAACAGGTGTCTATATCTTATTATTTATAAAAGCAGGTCAAATGATAATGCCACAATAATTATAGAAATAATAATAAACATTATATAGTCCAACACTAATTTTTATTTACTATGACAGATAGATAGATAGATAGATAGATAGATAGATAGATAGATAGATAGATAGATAGATAG
>NW_026596091.1:12714461-12797210 GCF_907164565.1 Psammomys obesus | reverse complement strand
TAGATAGATAGATAGATAGATAGATAGATAGATAGATAGATAGATAGGATAGCTAGATCAATGGGTAGATGCATGAACAGGCAGACAGGTAAATATATGATAGATAGGTATGATAACTCATGCCTATCATACCAACACTTGGGAGGTTAAAGTGGAAGAATTGCATTTTTAGTTCAAGACCAGCCTGAGTTGTATAGAGAGTTCCAGGCCAGTGTGGGCTATAAAAATAAGATACTGTCTCAAAATAAAACAAAGGATTAAGTAAACAATAGAAGAAATAAATTAAACAAAAGTTTAAGTATATATATGTGTGTGTGTGTGTGTGTGTGTGTATTCCTTTAACAATTCAAAGAATAAATCTAGTCTCAGTTGTTCTACCATGAGACATGAGGGCTCTAGGTCAGTGACAGGTCAATCTCCTGGCATGTGCTAAGCCCTTCGTTTGATCCTCACCCCCAGATTCACACAGTGGAATTGATTTCCTTGCTTCTGCAGTCAGTCATGAACAGCAGGAGGAGCCCTTCTGCACATCTAAGGAAACCATACAAAGCCCCACCAAGTGACACCACACGGCTCCCAGCTGATCAGATCGCTAGCCTGAAACCTCTAACGCCCTAAAAAGGCTGGGATGGGCAGCTGCAATAGCTTACTCCTTCTTTAGGTCACGGTGGGGTACCTCAACACATAACACAAGCACAGACATTAGTAGCTAGGGTGGGGCTGGACTGCCCGTGGTCATAAGATTGCTTGTTGCTCATAAAGTTGTCCCTTCTTCATCCAGATCTCTGTTTAGCATCGTCCTCCAGAGTCTCTTCATGACCACTGTTTCATACATTCAGAGTGTTTATTCATTTTATTTTTAGGTAGGAAACTAACCCAACCGTGCTTTTTTTTTTTTTTTTAAATCTAGAGGTGAGTGTTTTGTTTTGTTTTGTTTTTATCTTTTCATTAGAATGCAAACAGGATCTATTTCTCCATAGTAGACCTTATGATGAAGGCTGTCACCCAGTGGAAGTATCAGCAAGTGCTACTGAATGAATGAATTGGTCACAGGTGGAATGAAGAAGGGCAGCATTAACGTGGGTGTGAGACAGAGTGATAAAGAGAGATGCTATTCTTCATTCAACCTTCTTTCCCCTTAAGGGATGTTGCAATTGAACACAAAGAGCTAATTTTTGGCTTTTATGCCCCTCAGTAATGAAATAGATTTTTCCTGGATAGTTTTGACAAAGGAGCTTATTTGGCTGTAGACTCTGGCCTGACTTACTTGGAGGTGTTCTGTAAAGGTTGGCCTTCAGAGGGTGCTAGATCACTTCAAAAAGATCTAAAAGCAGCTGGGGAGCTGTCCCTTGAGCCTGGGAAGAAAGAGCAAGGCGAGCAGAGAGGTTTAACGGAAGCCACGCTTATATTTTCACATTTTGCTTCAAAACCAAAGTTAATGGAAAAATAAAATAATAAAGCAATTTGTGAAAATGGGAGAGACACACAAAGTCCTCTCCTGAGGGAAAGAAATGGCGTTGGGTCTGGATCTTTCCATGGAAGGAGAAGCCAGGTGAAGAGACACAAGCAGGAAAGGGGTGCTCTGTGAACATGAAGACGGATGCCCGAGGGGTTGCGGGTTCTGGAGGGAAAGAAGGTGAGCTCTCCTCTGTAATACACATTCCATCCCCATGTCACGCTAGAAAATGGGAACCTTAAAACTTTAAGACCAAGTGAGAGATGCCTGTGGACCATGCGAACGAGGCGTGCCTCAACTTCAGCTCAGACAGGCATAGCATCCCTGAAACCAATTCTTGGCTTTTGTGTTCTGCTAGAGTTCATACCTAGCCCACAGTTGGGGCAGAGGGAGAGAATTAGTTAAGCAGTTTGTCACAGAAGGACAAACTGGGAACTTGCAGTCATGGACAAACTGGTTCTATAATGCCTGGATCTATAAGGGGGAAGAAAAGCACCTCTCAGAGAGGAAATGAGGCAAGCGAGTTACCAAGAAATGTATTCCAGCCATCACAGTGCAAGGTGACATTCATACATTTCAAGGGAAAGTAGAGAGCAAATATTCTTAAAGCTGCGACATATCAACACACAGAACTGTCACTTCCTAAGCTCCTTGCCAGTTCAAGGTGACAGTCATTTTGTTATAATGCTTAATGGTTAAACTTGAAGCAGAAATCAATACATCTTGGATAAGAAAATGGAATGGCTCAGCAGGGAAAGGCCTTGCTGCCAAGCCAGACAACATGAGTTGAATCCCTAAAATGCACGTGGTAGGAGGAAAGTAACTTTCACAAGTTGTCTTCTGACTTCGGCAGGCATGCACACCCACCCGACACCCCACCTCAGCCCCAGAACAAATGTGTAAAGACTCAATGAAGGTCAGGAAATGCTTTTGTCAAAACAATGATCCACCTCTCCCAACCACCTTCAAGATCAACAAAACACACTTTGTTGTTGTTGTTACAGAGTAGGAAAACATCTGTTTTCCCAATGAATCGCCTCAATTAAACTGATTGTTTGAAGATAAAATAATAGTCTGAAATTTGACTCCTACAAAATATTTATCTTTCGGAGCTGGAGAGATGGCTCAGTGGCTAAGAGTATTTACTGTGTAAGCCTAAGTACCTAAATGTGAGCTATGCACTAGTACAAGAAGCCAAGCCTGACTGTGTACACCATAACCCAACACTGTAGATGGCAAAGACAGAAGGATCTCCAGACCTGTGGACTTCCTGCCTAGCTATAGTGAGAGACCCGTTATCAAAGGAACCAGTATTATGACATATAATGAGGCGGCAGGATGTACCAGGCAGTCCTATACCAAGGTATGTCCCTGAGGAGTTATGCCACACAAAATATCTGGTAAAAGGAGGTTTATTTGGAGATGGGAAGAGGGGTTAGGGCCTGGAGGAGAGGTAGAGGCCAATGACTGGACATGTAGACAGGAAGGCAGAAGGTGGCAGAGCCATGAAGGCAGAGGACAGATGGAGAGAGGGAACACAGAGAGAAAATGTGGGGATAGACAGAGAGAGAGCTGCGGTGGCGGAGCGGTCCCTTTATTCGGCAGCAGCAGGCACACCTGGCTTTGGCAGGTGATGATGTAGGACATTGCTAGGTCCCCAAGGGTGGGCTTGTGGGATGGCCTGAAAACTCACAACCAGGAGAAAGAGCAAGAGCAAGACTCCAAAGTTTTCTTTATCTGCTTCACACAGATCCCCCAGTTGGGATTTAGGATTTATCTTTCAAACAGGGTTCCAAGATTCTTCTCAAGATTTCCCTGCTTCTTTTTCTCAAGGATTCACTTCATTTCCTATGTTCAGCTCGTCTTCCAATTGTGTTTTAAACAATTATCTGTGAAAGTATTCAAAACATTAAGTCAAAATGCACGAGTCAGTGTAAGCCCACAAACCCAAATACCAACAAGAACTTTCACCAGGTCTACTGTGGAGCCGCTTTGCATTTTAGCATCTTTGAATACCATTGGCACTCAAAAAACCAAGACCCGAAAGTAAGGCTCTTGGTTTGAGTACCTGACATTTGGGGCCATGAGGGGGCCTCAATGGCTCTCCCTTTTTCTTCCCCTTTCCCTTTTCTTTCCTTCTTACAAGGCAGGCTACAGACACTGAAAGAACCTTCTCCCCAAGAGGCAGCCACAGAGCTCAGAGATACAACTTTGGCCTCCCCACCTTTTATGCATAGCAGCTGAATAAAGAAATTTTCCAGCCTACCTTGTCTGAGAGTGGGGTCCTGCCCTACACCCAGGAGAAAAGAATGCCACCTAAAGGGGTCAAGAAAAATCAGAATGGACAGGCCTTCTTGGGTTTCCTCCAGGTCAGATCAGTGGCTTGCGACACTGCTGTCAATTCTGCATTAACCTTACACGTATATGTGAGTGTGCATATGCGCCCATATAACCTAGGCACAGAACAATTTTCCCTAGGTCTTGGCTCTTCAGTTCTAAAGTTCTAATGGAAAGTGCTAGTTGGAGCTCTCTGGCATGCTTTTTGAATAAAAAAAAGAAAAGAAATAAAAAGGAAAGTAAAGGCCTAGGCATGGTGGAAGGGAAAGTTTCTTGTAGAGGTGTAGGAGAGCACAGCCAGAAGAAGGGACATTTGGGGGGCCTCGAATGAATATGACCCAGAGCCATATGAGGAGCGGCAGGAGGGAAAGGGCGAGGGGAACCAAGTGCAGCAGTCAGGAAGACAAAAAGTACAATAAAAGGAGCAGGTAACCGAGATGCCTGGATCATATAAGGAAGGGCAGCCCAGTCCTCAGAGCTGGAGAATTCAGGGAAGAGGGCAGGGTATGCGAGCCACACCCTGTCACAGGTAGGGAGAACCTGGCATCCAGGTCCGCTATGATATTCTAAATAGGCACCCCAATCATCCGTCCCAAGTTTGAAACTTAACACTTTCCTTCTGTTACAGGCAAGTCTGCCATCATCCCCCACACCAATGGTGCCAGCCATCCTACCTTTCTGCCTCTTCCAGGCATAGCAGGAACAAGAGAAGCACTATGTCTACCATGGACCAGGGCCAGCATGAAGATTCAGGTGAGGCATGCATCAAAAGATGCAAGTTATGAAGACTGTCACCTTAGGGGGAAATGAAGCCATGTTTCTGGGTCCAACTTTGCCAAGAGAAGCCAGAGGCTTAAGAGATGTCCCCGAGTGATTTGAAAAATGAGATGACTAATTAAGAGAAATATTTCCAATATCACGTAGACTGAGGCTACAAGCTTTGCACTTGACAGTGTCAGGTAGGGGGTTAAAACAAGGCTCAGCAAGACGACAGCATCAAGCTGAATGGAAAACGAAAAGCACATGCCTCACAGAATCCAGGACGTGTCCTTTCACCGTTCTTACACACTGATACATGCTGCTGGCTGATTGCGTCTATAGAGCTTTCTAATGTATGCAAGGGTAGTAAAATTCTTTCTTTTTCTTCTTCTTCTTCTTCAAAAATAAATCTTGTTGCTGTAATTTAGTATGAAGCAGGCACAAATCATCGCTTTCTGACTCAAGTAAGACTGGGGCTGGAGCTTCTCTGGGAGATCCTTGCCACTGCCTGAAGAAACCATCAAACACTCCAGACCACCCTAAAGGATGGTCTCAAAGGGTGGAAAGGTCACAAGAGGTAAAAGTGGTGCTCCTGAAGCACAGTGGGAGCACTGTCACCTGAGTCTGTAAACATATCAAAAAGTACAGCAGACAGGATTCTTGCCTGGACGTGTTGTACCTGAGGCAGATGCTTCACCATGAATTTAAAGCCAGGCTGCATCACATCGTGAGTTCTAGGCCAGCTTGGTGCAGAGTAGCAGACTAAGACCCTCTCTCAAAACATACAAAACCAAAACACCTTCAGAAACAAAATAGGAGCTGGAGAGGTGCCTCTATAGATGAACTTGCTTGCTGCACGAGTACGAGGAGCCGGGCTCGGACCTCTAGCACCCAGGTAAAAGCTGGAGGCAATCTGTGCAGGTAACTGAGACAGGCAGATCCTGCGTGCTTGCTGGGCAGCCAGCACAGTGTAAACAATGAGCTCTGATTCAATGAAAGACTCAGTTAGCAAACAAACAAACAAGATGGAGAGTGGTAAGGGAAGACGCTCAACCTTGACCTCTGGTCTCTACACATACACACATGTATATCCCACACACAAAAGAAAAATGGAGGGGGCACTGTCTTCTTTCAGAGACAGGAATAAACAAGAAATAGGTATGGAGAGGTGGAATGGGAGGGAAGCTCAGAGAATGTTTTATTGAAGGCCATTTGTTTGCACGGAGAGTCCTCAAAGGCTGCATGCTGGCTCAGGGTGTACCCAAGGTGAAGGCCCCTGGGGAAGAAGGAAGCTGACTAATATGGTTGACAGACATTTTGTTTGGTCATTTAGAACAAGAAGTTCGAAAAATCATACACAGGAGCAAGAATGGGTGTTTAGCAGTCCTGCTCTGGCCATAGCATCAATAAACAAATGAATGAAATAAAAGAAATAAAAAGGAGAGAATGAAAGGGACATGATTAGGTATGCTATCATGGTATGGTGGAGGAGAGAGTTTATTGTAGATCAAAGGAAGAGCATAGGTAGAGGCAGGAATATTTGGAAGAGTCCAGGACATGACCACAGCGAGCTGGGCCATCTGGAAAAGAAGGAGGGAAAGGGAGAAGGGGGAAAGAGGAACCAGGTGCAACAGCCAGGAGGCCCAAGGTACGAAAGGGCGCATAACAAAAATGTCTGGATTATATAGGGAAGGGCCTCTGGCCGAAGGGCAGCCCAGTCTCCGCGCTGTGCAGGATAGACAGCACTGTAACAGGTAGGGCCTGAAGGATGCTGGGAGAACCTGAAGACCAGGTCCACGATGATATGTTAAATAGTCACCTCAGTCATTTGTCCCTTTTGAAACTTAACATAAACTAGGGGAATAGTAAGTCACATGCTGAATCTTCCAGAACATAATGAGGTGGAGGGTTTTCTTAACCTTCAGGGAAAAGAACACAAAATCAAAACAAACCTGAGATGCCGAGCCCTTACATCAGGGCAAAGAGGGAAGGAAAGAAGCTGGGATGGTCTGGTTTCCTGGGGAGCAGGCCTAGGTGGCTCTGGGTACTCAGAGCAGGGGTGGGGCTGGCTAACTGTGAAGAGTGACCCGAACTCCACCCAGGTCAGGGAAGCAGGTGTAACTGGAGGTCATCGGCTGGCCATCTCTGCTTCTCAAAAATTCTGAAAATGAGTGGGACCAATTCAGGAGGAGGGAGCCAAGAAGAAAGGTGGGACAAAAGATCCTTTGAGACTCACTTAGTCATTTCTATAGCTATCTCCAGCCATAAAGAAAGCAATAACACATTCCAAAGATCAGCAGCTGTGAGCGAGTGAGAGCTTTTAATTAGTAGCTTTTAATTGTTAGCTTCTTTGTACTCCTATTTCAGTTGTTAGGTCGATGTGAGCTGGGGGTAACCTTTGTCATATTGTGCCAACATCAGTGGTGGCATTCTGGGTGTGAGTGTTGAGTGTGAGCGCTGAGTACAGGAGGGATGGCCCTACCTTCCCAGCTCATCCCATCCACCTTTGGCTGAACCTGAGCTTATTTCTGTCAACTCAGAATTGGTTGTCCCGTACATTCCAAACAGCTAGAGGCTGTCTTTGAAGAGGGTATGAAAAGCATCATGCAACAACCACAACAAAGAAAGATTCTCTGCTGTTCTGAATCCAAATTAAGATGTGCTGTAAGTACAACATCTGAGCATGGTTATTTTGGTGGAGTGTAAATGAGATGACCCCTCCTCAACAGTTTTAATGGAAGCAGTTTACACCACTTCCAAACATGTATTACAGGTTCAGGAATAGCCGCACACTGACCATTCTGGCACCAGACTCAGACTGATGGAAGTTTATTGAACGCTGAACAAAAACTGTCCGCTCAGGGCCATAATCTGGACTTGGAAGCCAGACTATGAGGCCGGTCTGTTTCTAAGGCAGGTCTTTCATGTGAAAAACCGTAACCAGGAAACAACCAGGTAACCAGGTGTAGGAGCTGGAAGGGGCAGCATTACATCATTTTGATTAGCTAAACATAATCAATTTTGTTCCGACTGTATTGTGTTGGATCTAGGTAGCTAAACAAATAATTTTAAAATGATTGTCTGGAACTTGGGGTAGGGGAGCTCTTTTCAGCTTTCTGGGAATGAGGAAAATAGCAGAATGTTGCAATCTTTAACTCTACGTTAACATCCCTTGAAGCCAAAGTTCTTTTTTCCCTGTTAAAATAGTATGTAAAGACCAACCCCCTGCAAAATGGAAGTGAAGGACAGATATTTGCTGAGTTTACACACACACACACACACACACACACACACACACAAACACACACTTAAGAGGAAAGTAAGTTTGAAAGGTCCAGTTTTGTTCTTTCTACCTTCCCTAGCATCCCTCCTTCAGTAAAACCAATCTCCATTCACCCCATCAGAATACACTTTATTTAAACTGTGTGTTGCTTGATTCTGAGAATTGCCAATAAAAGAGAGTTTAGGCTAAATTTGTTGTAGTTTGTCTTTGGATGAACATTTCTCTAAGAGGGGAAGCACCACACATTGACACTGGTAGCTGATGACAGCATAGGAAAAGGACTAAAACAAGAGCAGAGAAGGAAGCCCAGAGGCCTATGACCCTCATCTACTGAAAGAGATGCCATCAAAACACGGCAGTGTAGGCCTTCTGTCCCAGCTACTCTGGAGGCCCAGGCAAGAGGACCAAAATTCAAAGTTGGTATAGGTCACAGAGTGACTTTAAGGTCAGCCAACAAACTTAGTAAAAGCAAATGGCAAAAGGAAAGCTGGAGGTATATTCAGTGGTCCTATGCTTGCCCAGTTGGCTACTAAGTCCTTGGTGCAATCCCCAGCAACTTAGGGGTAAAGGGAGAGACGTCTGCAGTGTGTTCTGGTTTTCATGGGAACTGATGTTAATCCAGAGGTCAAAAGGAGAGGAGCCACAGACCCTGTATGGCTTCCTACAAAGAACACACTTTTCTTCTTTAATTACTATTTCTTGGTCACTCAGGAATTTCTCCTTTGAGAAAAGTTCTCATAATAGACCAGTCCTCGAATATGCTTCCAGAACAGGGTATTTTGGGCTGTCAAAACTTTTTATTTCTTCAGAAGAATTTTATTATGAAGTTGAAAGAAGCCACACAAGGGCATGACAGCCACACCTGGGCTTAAGTACATTCAGCTTTTATTATTATTACTCCCGTTTTCCCTGCATCTGTTGTTTGCAAATTCGGCTACCATATCTGTTTTCATTCATGTCCATAGTGAAAACATTTGAGTATGCCAGGGTCATGGAGAGAGCCCTCACACAAATAATTTAGAATTTTCCGTTGAGCTGACACTGCCTCACTGATTAACCCACAGTGTTTGGGGAAGGCACTTCCTGATCCCCTCCCTTTGTACCCCTACTTTGCAGCGGAGGTCACCTAACCATTTATGGGCTTGGCCTCCTATGTGGGCAAGAACAATACTAGGAATTAGAAGGTCTCCACTAGCAATTCTAGAACTCAGCCGTGGGTCATGACCCTACCAAGACAGCAGTGACCCTCAGGAAAGAGCTGACCATGAAGTTCTTGCCAGGGGGTGCTTCTTTAAATGACTCTGCTGATAAACTTTCTTCCTTTTAATCCATATTATCTTATGGCTGATAAACTTTCTTCCTTTTAATCCATATTATCTTATGGCTGATAAACTTTCTTCCTTTTAATCCATATTATCTTATGGCTGGAGCACATTAGAAGGTATTCAAGCTTGATGTACCTTTAATTGTAACCCCCTAGGATGCAACGCAAATATTAGAACAGTGGTCACAACCCCTAGGGATCACCTTTTGGAAAACACAGATATTTACATTATGGCTCATAACAAAATTAGTTATAAAGTAGCAGTGAAAAAAAAAAAAGTTATGGTTGTGGTCGCCAGAACATGTGGAACTGTGTTAAAGGATCGCAGCCTTAGGAAGGTTGAGACCCTCTGCATTAGAAGCTCATAACTTGGCCGCTCTCTGAACTCTCATCTTGTTTGCCCTGGCCTTTCACTGTTTGCACCTGATTCTAGCCACACCGTCCATCTTTTTAACATGTCCCAATTTCTAATAAACTTTGCCAGTCTCCTCTTTGGTTTGTGGTCCACTACCTACTAGGATCTGTCACAATATCTTTGTTATAGTGTCATCACTAATAATTTGTAAGTGTCATAATTTGTGAATATGATGTAGAATAACTAAATTAATTAGCACAGTTATCAGCTTTAATATGCACTTTTTTTCTAGTGGAAAATATCTGACATTTACTCTTACCTAGAAATGTATTTGTTTATTCATTCACTCATTTATTTTTGAGACAAGTTTGGCAAGGCTGAGGCATAACAGAGGCTGACCTTGAACTTCCAATCTTCCTGCTTCCACAAGTGCTAAGCTTACAGTTGTTATCAGTCAGGGTTCCCTAGAGGGACAAAAAGGAGGGAACGAATGCATTCCCGGGTGATTCACTACGGTATACGGTATGAACTGAGTAGCACGACAACAGCCACCCACACATCCAAGAGCCTAAGAAGGGATAGTCGTTCAGTCATTCAGTCATGAGGCTGATGCTCCGGCAGCTCCAGTGCGGTGATGGCGGCCTGGAAGATTCCATCCACACTGGAAGGCAGAAGGAGCTGGGGTTTGATGTTGGCAAAGGCTGGCAGCAGCAGCAGTGGCAGGAATGGAGTGGATCCAGTTCCCAGAAGGGAGAGAGGCTGGCGAGCAAAAGCAACAGCTTTTCCCTCTGCTGTCTTCCTATCTGGACTGCCACTCGGAGATGCTGCCCACTCTGAGGGAGGGGTGGTGCTTCCGCTCCCAGTTTATCCTTCCAGGAAATGCTCTCACGCTCACCCAGAAACGTGTCTTTCAGTTGATCCCAGATCTTCCTGAGTTGACAACCAAGATAAACCAATACAGTGGGAATACCAGCGTTCTTATAACCCCACACTTCTACAAACTTAAAAACAAAGAGTAAACCTTATTCTGCATATTTAACTTTGGGCATTGCCTCCCCATTGAACCCTACTGTTCTCCTCTCTCTGTGCAGCACATGGAGCTAGGTCCAAATACTGTCTTTGTGTGCCTGGCTTCTCTCACTTAGTAGAACACTCTCCAGTTCCATCCATGTTGTCACAAATGACAGAATTTCTGTCTAAGATTGTCACAGAACCTTTCAAATGCCGTGCTTGTAAACAAGTTCTGTCATCCTCCAGCTTCTTGTTTTGTTTCCTCACTACATCTTCTCTTCAACAGTTGCTCATGCTATTGACTAAAAACATCACAAGTACAAGTGACATTTGATGTCTACTGCTTTTCCCTAACACAGAACCTACTAGTCCTCTAGAATAAAATGTGTGTCTTGGCATGTGTTTTATTTATTGATTACAAAGTAGATCCTACTATTTTCTCTTCTCAATGGGATCGAATATGAGATATTGCTCTATTGCCCAAGATGGATTTATTTGGTTATAGAGAGAGTTCAATGTCGGGTTAAGACAGTTCTACTACCTAACAACAAGAAATCTGTGGTGTGGTGAGCTTCATTGGGTATATTCCACAGTTCAATTTTATCAGAGACTTACATCCTTTCCTAACCTCTGCTCTGCTGTCATTACCATAGCAACCATGTCCTGGATTCAAGGATGCTGCTGCATCTCTAAGGATCATGCCCAGATAAAAGGAAGTACTGCTTTTTCTGTTGAGTCATATTTGTTTGTTTTGAGACAGGGTCTCTCTCTAGCCATGGCTACCCTGGAATGCACTGTGCACACCAAGCTGCCCTCAGACTCACCTGCCTCTGTCTCATAAGAACTAGGGTTAAAGGTGTATACTACCACACCTAGCTAAGACTTCTAAGAGTGAAGAAACATTTCCAAAAGCCAATACACACACTCAAATGTACACACACACACACACACACACACACACACACACACCCCGCACACTATATTTTATGGCAGAAAACCCACAAACCAGGTTGGGGATAAAGCTCAGTGGTAGAACATTTGCCTAGCATGTTCAAGGCCCTGAGTGCAAGTTCTAGTGTCACAAAAATAGAGTTACAAATTAATATGCCCTCTCCAAGCCAACCAGGTAGGAAGATCCATATTTAACCTCTGAGACATATGGAGGAAGGATGGACGAGCACCTAACATGAAAAGCCTAACATGTGGCTCTTTCCCACATGAAGAAAGTGAGTGGAGATGCTCAGGTAGCCACTGCACAGGCTGTTTCATGGGGAGAGGAAGTCATCCCTCATTTAGAAGGTTGGAATATTTTTGAAGACTTGCTGATCAAGACCCACTCAAACACCATACATTTTTATTTACTTGAAATAGCAGAAGCAGGATTGTGTCCAAAACAAGGGTAGATGAAATCACCTCTAAAACTCCCTGCCAGCCGTTCAGTGCCTCAGTACTGGGCTTGTTGCTTTCTCTTTTCCCCACTGGGGGAATTGCTTGCAGTGGATATTGAGCATTGAGGGCAGAGGTGGCAAAAGCACACCGTGGCTGATCAGTGAGCATTTTTCTAAACAACACAGTGGTGGAAAAGCAAATCACAGGGATTCTAGTAACTATGGGGACCATATAACCAGGCCAATCTTCTCAACATCATACACCCTCAGCCCCTCCGCAAATAATCAAAAAAGCAAGCCAACAGCAGACATCCAATGTGGGATTAGGGAAGCAAAACCAGTTCAGCTGCCTGGGTTTTGTTCCCCCCCACCATCACCGGAAATGTTCTCTTTTGTGTATTTCGGGCTGAAAGCAGATGATGGTGTTAAATCAGGCAGCAAATTAAATGTGGATGTGAGCCCTGCAAAGGGAGGAAACTTGCAGCAAAGTGGATCTGACTCATCTCATTGTGTGCATACATCATTGTGTGCAGATACAGATGGCTCCTCCAGAGGGACTCCTGCTCTCCCTGAGCTCAGGAGGGGAATAAGAGGCACAAGCAATGCTTTTGCTTGTATTTTTGGTTTGAATCAAGATCTTTTGGCTATATAGCCAAAGCTGGCCTCGAACTCACCACAATCCTCCTGCCTCTACCTCCCAAGTGCTGCTGGGACTCCAGGCATGAGTTACTACACTTAGTGTAGACATTTCTTGATTTAAAAAAAAAAAACAAAAACTTGTATAATAAAAAATGGACATACATAGAACAGATAAGTTACATGACTGTGTGTGTGTGTTTGTGTGAAATGCCAATCCCACTGGTCAAGAATAAGACCACTACCATAATTTAAAGACAAATTTAAAGCAAACTTTAATTAAATACTGGCCAGGAGGGTGGATTCTGATCAAGTCTACTCTGGCCATCTCTGGGCACCCATAAAATGGCCATGAGTCAGGTTTTATGGGAGCCCACAAAGGCAAAACCACAGGTTTTCCCCATCAAGTTCAATCAGGGGCAAGCATATATCCCGATGTACTTCCTGCCTGAGTACCTCCTACCTACATCCAATCAGGAGTGAGCATACATCCTGACATATTTCCTGCCCGTGTATCCTCTACCCACTCATGATCAAGTTCATCCAGTGCAGATGGGTCAAACAAAGGACAGACAGGAACTTATTCCTGTCTTAATGGCAAAAAAAGACCTCTTAACTGGCAACGTATATATCTCCCGTTTTTATCTTGTAAGGTGTATTGGTTTTTTGTCCCTGTTTTGGTTTCACACAATCACTGTAGAAATCCACGGAAGGGGTAGACCTTAAGGATAAGTAGGATTGGGTGGGGAGAGGGTAGTTCCTAGTCTGAAGAGAGAGCTTAGTATCTATCACTGACCCCTATGTGTCAAGCGTGACAGTTTGAGGTTATTGGGATAAGGTGTGCCTTTGTTCAGTTCATTCAGAAGACCTAAACAAACAATGAAATAAACAGCAACACCAAGGGTACATAGTACTCAGAGCAAGAATTGGGGAATTTTGAGAATTCTAAGTGCTCATAAATACTGAGACATAGTTCAAAGGACTCACTCATGATGATGCCAGATTTTATAAGGTAGGCACTGAATACAAGAGACGCAAAGCCTGCTCGGAGTCAGGACGGAAAACCAAAGACTCTAACACAGCGGTTCTCAAACTGTGGGTCACAACCCTTTTGGGGGTGTTGAATGACCCTTTCACAGGGGTTGCATATTAGATATCCTGCATATCAGATATTTTCATTGCAATTCATAACAGTAGCAAAATTATAGTTATGAAGTATCAATGAAAATGATGTTATGGTTTGGGGGTCACCACAACAGGAGGAACTGTGTTAAAGGATCACAAAATTGGGAATGTTGGCAATGATGCTCCAGCATCAGTTGTGGAGGCAGATGCGGAAGGCAAGGATTCCTCAGAGACACCAGAGGACACCTCCTGATAGACAAAGGTCACATGCCCCAAAGAGGACTGAGCATGCACCTGAGTGGAGGTGCAGGCTGGAGGGAACACTCAGTGTGAAGGAGGAAGAATAACCCCAGTGTGAAAGAGGAAGAACAGCCTCAGGTGAGTCAGCTGCTGAATTGTCAGTAACAACAAGCCAGGGTTGGTGAAAGGGCATGGATGTCCCACCAAGATGGACTGTATCCACTTTGAACCTGTAAGAGGAAGCCAGGGTTGGTGAAAGGGCATGGATGAGACAGGAAGACCCTGCTCTGAAGGATCTTGATGGTTGTGCTGAGAGCTTGGATTCAATGGTGAGTCAGGAAAATGTCCTAAACATTGAGCTACTGTGAAAACTGGATTCAGGTACTACCCAGATTTTATCAGTTCTCAACTGCCAAACTGGGGAACTCTTTCCTCAATTTGAGTCTGTCCTAGTCTGTTTCCTGTTACCATAACAAAGGCTGCAAGACCAGGTAGTATATCAACAATTAAGGTTTCTTGTTTATTTGGTTGGTTGGTGTTTTTTTTTTTTTGTTTTGTTTTTGTTTTTTGTTTTTTGTTTTTTTGTTTGTTTGTTTGGTTGGTTGGTTGGTTTTTGCTTTTAGCTGGAAAGGCAAAGGGTCTGGTGCTAGCTCCTACTGAGGATCCTTTTCCTGCATCATTGCTTGATGAGACAGAGCAAGTGTCCAAGAAAGCACTTGGCTTAATGAAAAAGATACAATAATGCACTAAACCCTAAACATGTGAATGTACGAACCCCACTTTTCCACACCGCTTCATCATACACAGTTACTTTCTGTCACTGTGATAAATACCAGGACCAAAAGCAGCTGTGTGTGTGTGTGTGTGTGTGTGTGTGTGTGTGTGTGTGCGCACACACGCTTGTGGTTGGGGGGGAGTGAAGGAGTGGGGTTGCTTCCTCTTACAGGTTCAAAGTGGATACAGTACATCTTGGTGGGACAGGCACCAGAAACAGAAGCAGGAGGCCTGCCTGGCAATCAGGAAGCAGAGAGATCATATTTCATCTATGCACAGGAAATAGAACAGGAAGTGAAGTCAGGTTACAAAACCTCAGAGCCTGCCCCCAGTGATGTACTTTCTCTAGCAAGACTCTGCTTCCTAAAGGTTCTATAACCTTCCAAGCAGTGATGACAGGGGATCAAAAGTTCAAGTACATGAACTGTCTTAGTTACTTTTTGGTTGTTATGACAAAACACCATGACCAAGACAACTTAGTTTTAAAAAAAAAGTGTTTAATTAGGCTTGTGGTTCCAGAGGGTTAGAGTTTATGACGGTTGAGCCAAGGTGTGGCAGCACATGGCTGGAGCAGCAGCTGAGAGTTCACAGTCTACAAGTGGGAGGAGGAGAGCACTGGAAATGTCAGGAGGCTTTTGAAGACTCAAGCCCACTCCCAGTGACACACCTCCTTCAACAAGGCCACACCTTCCAATCCTTCCTAAACAGTTCCACCAGCTGGGGACCAAGCATTCAAATATATGAGCCTCTGGGGACCATTCTCGTTTAAACCACCACAGGTAACAAGCTTCTGACACATGAAAACTAGGGGTGCGTTCAAACTACAGCTGTTATGATTCATGTTTTTAGGGTTCGGAGAATAACAGATATGAAGCTCAATTCAAAGAGCAGCTGCTGATTATTGGTTTGCTGTTGTTCTTTTCTGTTTGAGATAGGACTTGACTATGCAGTACTGGCTGGCCTCGAACTCACTATCACCGTTTATCCCAGGCTAGCCTTGAACCCACATCAATCCTCCTGTTTTAGATTCTGGGTTGTTAGGATTATAGGCATGTGTGCCTGCATGTCTGTTTTATACATACATGGAAGTCATTTAAAGAGTAAGTTGTTTTCGGAGAGATGACTTTGAATTCCAGCTTATGCTGTGAACAATTCCAGCTTAGCAACAAACAGCAATTGATGCAATAATAGAAAGGAAAAGAAATTTGTGTCTATGACAAGTTACATGAGGAAAGCAAACACCTGTCAGATAAAGGTCTTTAAGCAAAGTCAGTGAATTTATATTCCTCTTCAAGCTGTCCTTTTTAAAATTTTGTTCATTTGTTTTTAAGATGGGGTTTTATGTAACTAAGGCTGGCCTTAAAACCCCATGTGTAGTCAGAGGATGACTCTGCAGCTGTTGGGATTCCAGATGAGAGGCAGGACCCCCTGCTTCAAAGTGTCTTTAGTAGATAAGCTTGGCTCTCTTTCTTTAGTAGTGCGTATATACTGGAGGGATAGGAGGTGGGCAGATTTCTGTCTCTAGAAATCTGTGTCTTGCTCTTGCAGAGAAGGATGTGAGACAGCTGTCTGGCATCCTAATTTAGGATCTTCAGTGCAACACATTTTAGGTAGGATCATTCTGGCCCTCCATAGAACCCTTCAAAATAGAGTCCGGATTCTTCACCTCAGTATTTTCCCACCCTTTGCTCCCACCGTCCTCTGAGGCTCTACTGATCTACAGCAAAAGTCTGTTTCCCTGAACTGAGTGAGGCCTTAACACTCTGTTTGCAGACCACTTATGATTTTTGTGTGTGTTGCTGTTGCATGGCCTGGCAATTTGTAATTTATGGGTAATTGCTTGTCCCCCAGGATCTTAACTGTTCTATGAGCAAATGCTCATGTATAGCAAGTGATACTGTATAATCTTGCCTCCCAAATAATCCCTGATTGGCCAATAGGGTTGAGCAGAAGAGAGGTAGGCAGAGCTAAGATTCAAGGGCTTGAAGGGCAGAAGGATCACAGGAAAGAGAGAGAGAGAGAGAGAGAGAGAGAGAGAGAGAGAGATAGAGAGGAGAGGAGAGTAAAAAAAAAAGACAGCAGTCACTAAGCATGAACTAGAAGCATGTGGCTGGGCGGAGCTGGCTCTGAGGATAGGTGTAATGGAGAGAAGCAGCCTAGATGAAAAGCAATGAGCAAGTATCTATGGGTATGATGAATGGGAAGTAGCCCAGATAGGAACAATTGGAACAGATGACTTGGGATGTGTGGCTAGGAGTTAACCCAGGAGCTTAGGGAGTTTGTATCTGCCCAGCTCAGGTGGCTTAAGGCTATTAAAAATCTAGCAGGTGTCTGTGTCTTTAATTTATATAAAAGTGGGTTAAATAATAACTGCTGCCTTACTAATCATAGGAATCAATATGAATTATTAACAATGATTTTGACAGTAGGCCGCACTTGGCTGTGTTGCCAAAGGACTGAGAGATCTCTGTGCTGCCAACAATCCTTTCCTGGTCTCAGTTTCCTCAGCTGTGCAAAAGCCTGCAGCCAGACTGTCATCTTGCATGTGTTAACTGGGACCTCATTCACGCTGTTGATCTGTGCAAGTGTTCAAACATTCTAGCTTTTTGGCATCTATCAGCACTTCCTATAAATGATAATGAAGGTCACAATTGGTTTTAATGCCTCTAAATTCCATTTAGAGGTACTTTCCAGCTGAAAATTTCCATGATTCTGAGTGTGTATCAGTTTCATGTCAGGCAGGATTGGAGGCTTGGTCAATATTATTTTTTCCACAGGGAGACTGTGTAAGGCAGGAGATCTCACTTAAGCTAACAAATGTGTATCCTTCACAATGGAAGAATAAATAAAAGTATGATTTGTGGATTAGCGAATGGTTTCTTTCTGCAAAAACATTAACCTCTTCTCTTCATCAGTAACTCAAGTCATGCATACAGCTTTGGCTTTAAGTGTTGGAGAAATTGAGATAATTTCTGAACATTTATTTCCCATCTCTGTACCCTCTTCCTTCTCTGAATGTCCACAATTGTACATTTTCTGCTTACAATTCTCTTCCTTTTCCACTGTTTTGTCCTCACTTACACTTCCATATTTCTGCAAAGAAATCCATGCCAAAGGTTTCATTATTTGAGAATCTAAAGCTCTGCATGGTACCAGTTTGGCCTATAACCCCAGGATCTGGGAGGATGAGGCAAGAGGATTGCCTTGAGTTTGATGCCAGCCTGAGCTAGGCAGTGGTCGTAAGGCCCTGCGTCAGCCATAGGTACACAGCCCCCACCCCATCCTACATTCATTCCTCCTTTCTTTCCTTCCTCGAAAAGCCAGACTTGGTACAGGCCTATAATCCAAGTTACTTGGGAAACTGAGGGCAACAGGATTTCCTTTTCAAGACCTGTCTGGCTACAGAGTGGGTAAGGCCAGCATAGTCAACTTAGCAAGACTTTATCTCAGAATTTAAGAATGAATAAATAAATCACACACACACACACACACACACACACACACACACACACAAAGAGATAGAGAACCCAGTTGTAGTGGGTTCTCTATCTCCTAGCATTCAGGAGGCTGAAGCAGAAAGATCACAAGTTAGACATTAGCCTGGACTACAGGCTTATGTGAGATCTTGTCTCACATAACACACAACAATCAAACAAAACAACAAAAAGTTAAATAGCAATAATTAAGTCATAACAACTGTTCAGTAGTTAATCTAAGCACCTACCAGTGACAAATCTCTAAAAAGCATCAGTAAAATCTCTCATCTATCTCAGTGGAGGTGGAGAGCTCAGGCTGTCCACAGCAGAAGCCTTAATCTGCACACGACAGCATGCCTTCCCATTTATAGACTAAGTGCAGAATATCACAAACTACTCCCACTTTTACTGCTAACACATTGATACAAAAACGCCTGCTGCAGATGAAACTCTAGGACTCAGAAATATTATTTTCCTGTCATAGCTCATTAAAACAGAGGAGACAGCATGAACCAAGAAAAGGGATTTGCTTTCTAATGAGGGTAAATCAGAGGTACCCGAATTGGGGCATGGACTGAAAGGAGGGGAAGATCCGATCTGTGCCTATTTTACAACTTTGGAAAGCTCTAAAGAAAAGCAAAATTGTACATATGCTCAAAATTTTGCAAGTAGGATACACAATTCACAAGGAAATTATTTTCACATATCAATGGAATGGCTCTCTTTCATAACAAAATGTACAGGAAAACAACTATGATACGAGAAGCACATTCCCATGAGGTCAAAGCCTTTGATACAAAACATAAGAACCATTTGAAATACTTCAGATCATACTTCAGGCTTCACTATTGTAGAGGGTTCAGCAGCCAGCAGGAACAAAAATTTCAGTACAAGCTCACAAATGGAACACAACAACACAACAGAAAACAGTTAAAATAAACAACTCCATAGCATATTGTTCAATGAAAAATGCATGTTCTAAAGTATTTTGATATTTGATGCTACAAAACAATTCTGTATTGTAACTTTCTTTTTAGATTTGGTTTTATAAAATAACATAGTAAGGATGTATGTAGTTGAAGAAAGCGAAATTTTATACATTTATTATATAAAACACAAATGAATATCAACAGTGTAAGTTTCTGAGTTTGTAATGTACACAGAACTTAATTTTGTCTGTTCTGTATTTTGGAATGACTGCATTCTTAGGTTAGTCGTTCCCAGACTTAACTTTTTGGGAACAGTAGAAATTCCCAGAGAAACTGAGAGAGCCCCACAGAGTTGCCAAACTATTCATTCTGCTGACCATAACAATAATAAAAGGTCACCATTTCAGAGAGGAAAGGATATTTCAACACCAACAAAAAGGGAAGTTCAATGATTTCAAAACAAAGGAGAGCTCTTCCCAAGAAATGTGTTTGTTAACCACAGAGAGCTCAAAACAATATCATTCTAGCTCATATAAATACAGAAATATTTACAACATTAAATTTCATTGAATGACACAGTTTATGCTGTTTTCTGAACTTACATGGATCTAAAGTGCAACTTGCTGTTAGAAGTTCTGTCTCAGGGCCTGGGACAAAAGGGGCCTGCTACATAGCACCGGGACCTGAGTTGGATGTGGGAACATGAAAGAAGAAAGAGACTGGGGGAGAGTACAAGGGAGTGGGAGGGTGATTAAGCTAACAGGGGTGGGGGAGGGGAATGTATGAAAACACACTTCATTTGAAAATACCGTAATGATATCAAATAGCTGGATGAGGTGGCATACACCTTTAATCCCAGCACTCTGGAGTCCGAGGCATGGTTAAGATCTCTATGAGTTCAAAGCCAGCCTGATCTACACAGTGAATTCCATTCCAGCTAAGGCTGTATTGTGAGACCCTGTCTCAAAAATAAATAAACAAATAAGTAAAGTGAGAGGTAATAAATAAAAACATAGAGAGTAACTGAGGAAGGTTTCCAGTATTGACTCTGGCTTCAACACGCACATGCATTCTTGTAAAAATGTGCTCACTCTTGTACATACACATGCACACAAATAAAAAACTGTCTCGGATATGAGCAAGATTGAAAATCCTAGCCTTGACACTGTTTATGGGACTGACTGTCCATTTACTGCCCTTTGAGAAGCCCTGGACTGTTCTAATAATTTCAAACAGTCAAAACAAGCTAAGAAACAACAGCTAAGGGACAACAGCTCCAATGTCCCCAGGGCTTTTTCTTTACTTGGAAGGTAGGCAATGAAGCAGAAGTATCCCGGAAAACAAGCCCACATCTCCCTGTGATGTCCCACTGTTGTTTCTCACGTTCAAGCCAACATCATGATGGCTTCTTTGCCTTCTAGTAGGAAGCTGGGAGAGTTTCTACAACAGGGGTTCTGAAGTGCAAGTAAAAACTTCCTCCCTAGCTGGATCTAGTGGCACATGACCAATAAATAATTCCAGCACCAGGAAGGACAGTCACAAGTTCAAGGCCAGCCTGGGCAACATGGTGAGTTTCAGGCCAGTGTGGGATACACAGCAAGCCCTTGTCTTAAAATAAATAAGAAAAAAATAAATAAAAAGTGAAAGTTCCAAAGTTTCGGAGAGAAGAAATTAACAAATGTTCAGGCCACTAGATGAGAACGAAATGAAAAAGTATTTCATTTACACAGCTATATTTTAAATTTTATGATTTTGTGTGATGAAGGGTATGGATATGTGGTGTGTGTGTGTGTGTGTGTGTGTGTGTGTGTGTGTGAGAGAGAGAGAGAGAGAGAGAGAGGGAGAGAGAGAGAGAGAGAGAGAGAGAAATCTAGGCAGAGATGGGTACTTTTACCATGGTGCACTGTGAGTTGGCTCTCTCTGCGCCTTTACTCTGGTTCTAAAGTTGAACTCAAGTCTCCAAGTATGTGCAGCAAGACTTGATACAAACTAAGGCATCTTACTGGTCTAAAACTGTATCTTTAAAAAGCTGGGTATCATTGGCTAATGATAATAATGAAAGTTACCACTCAAAGTAAGACAGTATATGTCTTAGGCCACTTTCTATTGCTATGACTGGATACCACAGGCAAGGCTACTTTATAAAGAAAAAAGATTTACTTGACTCATAGGTTAGGAGGCTGTGACTCCAGACAGGGGCTGGCCTATGGGAGGGCTCTCTTCCTGCATCCTGATGTGGTTGTGAGGTCCCCTGTACTGATAGAGCAGCACTGTGAAAAGAGGGTTCTGAGGTAGCAGGCTTGCTCTATCAGTACAGGGGACCTCACAACCACAAGCTCATCCAGTCTGAATTATTTCCCAAAGGTCTCCCCTCCCAACACCACTGGTGTGAATCTAGGGATTAGCTTCTAAGATTTGGGTTTGCAGAAGACACATTTGGTCCATATCAATGTTTGATCTTTAATGTGTAGAAATTAATTACTTCTGATCGTCTCTATGCAAGACAGAAGTTCAACATGCACATTAGTCTATACAGCACATCCTTGTTGTAGAAGATAAATATAAACACACACATGCATACACACACACACACACACACACACACACACACACCAGCTAAGAGAAAAGCAGCCAAAGAATGAGGTACACTCAGACATTTCACACTGGGTTTTGGGCCCCGGTTCAGTTTACATCATTGTCCCCCTGGTTCCAGCCTCTTTCCCCTTTCATCTCTTTCCATTTTTTCATTGTGTTTTGACAGGTGAAGCTGCTCATGCACAAGCCATCTAATAAAAAGACAGGAATGCCACCTTGGCCTCTCTTCCCTCCTGGCTGCATGTGAAGCCTGCAGCGCCCAGGAGTGGCAGGAGGGTTGTTTGGTTTGTGGGCAGGGAGCTGGAATGCTGTCTGTCAGTCCTCTGACCTCTCCCCCCACCCCAGTCCCCAGGAGACCCAGTATGGGAATACTTTAGGCTTCAGCCAGCACAAACATGACACAGCAAGGGGGCAGAGATTGAAATCAGCTCATGCAATTCATTTAAGTGCAAACTTTTTTCTTTATTTTTTTTTTATAAAAGGCTTTATTGTTGCATTGAAACCAAAAGAATTTAGCCTTTCACCTGCAGCTTCCCACTCCCAGCACTAGGAAACCTTCTCTTCTGATAAGAGAGAGGCCTGGTAGAATTTTCTTCTTTCCTCTCTCATCCTGGAGGTTAGGCAAACCACTGAGAGGTCTTTTGGACCCTGACTCACACCAACTAAAATAAAAGAAAGGGCTCTTTGCAGAATCTCCTGGCATAATAATGCACAGAACATAGAAATAAAGGGATCAACAGGTTTTAGGTTTCGTTTTTTAATTTTAGGTTAGTGTGTATGTGTATCTGAGAGAGAGAGAGAGAGAGAGAGAGAGAGAGAGAGAGAGTGCATTGCACTTCCCAATCTATTTAATTATTTAATTATTGTCTTCTTCCATCTGCTCCCAAAAGTTCTTTATTTATTGGTTAGGAGTTTTTTGTATTTATACAGTGAATTTTCATGCCCCATTTCCCCTCTCATCCTTCCAAGAAGCCCTTCTCAAATTTTAATGTCTCCAAGGTTCAGAGAACATCACAAAAAGATAGAAAGAATCTAACAGCCAGATAGTTGTTTTTTTTTTTTTAAAAAAAAAAGGACATGTTTTCCTTGTTTATGCTTCACCCATGAAGCTATACTATATTCCTTTCTCTTCCTCTAATGATCCCAATGTAAAAGGTGCAAACTTTGTAACAGACTAAATGTCCGTGTCCCCTGCCCATTTATATTGAAGTCTTCATATTCCCTCTCCCAGTGGTGGTACTTTAGGGAAGGCCTTTTGGAAGTCACTAAGTCATGAGGAAGCCATATTGATAAAGGTCATGAACACGACCTTTATCAAAAAGCACAGAGACATGCATCTACTGTGGAAGGTCCAGGGAGAGGAGCATGAAGGGCACAGCAGGCTCTCCCTAGGTATCAGATCTCCCAGCCCTCTGACCTGTGAGCAGCATGTTTTGGAGAGAGCATTGCATTTTTATTTATTCCTCTCATATGAGCGGGTCCACTGTGGGGGCACACATACCCCCACACCTGTGCCAAGGTCAGAGGACAACTTTCAGGAGTCAGTTCTCTCCTTCCACCATCCAGTTCTTAGGGGTTAAATTTAGGTTGTCCAGCTTGGTGGCAGGTGTCTTTATCCTCTGAGTCATCCCACAGGCCCATGGGTAAGCCACCTGTTCATGGTATTTGGGGTGTGTGTGTGTGTGTGTGTGTGTGTGTGTGTGTGATAAATTTTGTTAGCTCCAAGAGATTAAAACACACCCTCCACTGATGAGTTCTACAGAAAGTTTGAGAAGCAGGACCAGTTATGGGACCAGTTGAGCATGGCAAGGCTGAAGAGAGAAGAAAGGGAGGTAGAACAGAGAAAAAGGTCTCTGACACCCATGGAGGAGGGCTCTCTTGAACTGATTTCACTGGTTCTTTGTCTTACTCGGAGCCCTAATTCTTACCTGATTTATCAAACAAGGTGTGTGTGTATGTGTATGATGGTGTGTGTGCGTGTTAAACTAATGGTCTGGTCTTCTTGGGTTTTCTTAATGTCTGTATGTATGTGCATGTCTTATGTTGTGTATGTGTGTGTCAAGGGGGGGGTGTATTTGTGTACCTGTGTATGCACATGAGTGTGGAGGCCAGAGAACATCCTCAAAAGCTCTTGAGGAAGTACCTGGTGTGAAGCTCACCAGTTAGGCCGGCCAGTAGGAATTCTCCTGTCTCTTCCTCCTCAGTGGTGGGATCACAAGGGAACGCCTCCAGACTTAGCAATTTCATGTGGGAATTGAACTCAGATCCTGTGAAGCAAGCATTTACCGACGGAGCTACCTCCCTAGAGCCCTGCTTTTGTTTGCTTTTGTATAACAAGTCACCACCAACAGCCACTTGCAAAACTAGGTTGTAACTACTATAGGCCTGGCATCATGCTTAAACGTCTTCTTCAGGCCTTAACATGATGAAAATGAAGACGCAGTTGCTCAAGGCGGAGTTCCCAGCTGAGGACTTGCCTCTGTAATTCCTCAAGTTAGTGAATTTGTTTCCTTGCTATTAGATTCATGGCATGGAGATTCACTTCTTCTGAATCTGCTGTTGTCATGGAGACCTCCTAGTGGGTCCACTAGGAAGAAAGAGTATCCCGTGACTTAATACACTCACTAGAGTTACACCTCATTCCTGTGGTTAGAGGCAAGCCATGGGTTCTACCTACACTGTTGGGAAACAGTACACGGAGGTGTCCGGGAGGAGACATCACGGGGAAGGCCGTAGAGCCCTGGGGCCACACCATTTTCCTTTATCCTCCCTTCAATAGGCAGCATGAAAAAGACCTGAGCCCACTGCAATGGCCTAAGAGTCATAGAATCAGCTTTTGGCACAGTGAAGAGAGAGATTTTACAAACATACACCCTAACACCAAGGTAAAATAAACCTAGCTGTTTTTCCTAGTCTCCAATGGCATGAGAAGTTGACACCATGCAGCCACGGCTTGGAAGCCC
This sequence comes from Psammomys obesus, assembly GCF_907164565.1. NCBI lineage: Eukaryota > Metazoa > Chordata > Mammalia > Rodentia > Muridae > Psammomys > Psammomys obesus. The sequence continues at coordinate 12,772,559 of NW_026596091.1, read as the reverse complement.
TGATTCTCAGCTCTGTAGCTGTTTGACCTTACTGTCTCAAAAGGAAACAAAACAAAATTTTGAAGAAAAGGAGAGAATCGTTGTGCTCATCAAACACCCTTGCTTTGCCTCCTGGCTTTGCTGAAACTCATCAACTCCATGCCTCAAGCAGACACTTAATCTTGCTATATTTCAAACATGTGCCAGCAGAATTCACACTTACACAGTTACCGTGAGGGATGAATCCTGTGTGTAAACGCCTACTCTAATCCTTGGCAGCGAGCACAAAATCGATCAGTTACCACCTGACATGAATGCCCTTCATCCTTAAATCTTTTTTAACTGGCACACACTTCTTGAGAATCCCTGGTAATAGCAGTGGGTCTCTGCTCATTTTTGTCTGCTTTATCGCTCTTATTTCCCTCATGTTATCTTCCCAACCATTTTTGCTTTCTTTTAAGACAGGGTCTCACTGGGTAGCTCACGCTAGCCCGAAATTCACTAACCTTGAACTTGGCAGTGATCTTCCTGCCTCTACTTCCCAGATGCTGGAACTGTGGGTATGTGCCACCTTGCACCAGATTCTAAGCTTTTTGTTTTGAATAGGGTTAAGATTTGCCACTGCAATCTTTCCCTATAAGTGAGAATTTTAATGGCAGTCACTACACCCGCTGTTGTGTAAGCATCCGTCTTCCATGTCTGTCGTGTTCGTCACTTTCCCCAGCTGAAATCTTGCATCTGCTAACCACCGGTGCCTCTATTCCCTTCCCTCTCTTGGAAAAGAACATTTTTTTGGTCTGTTTTTTGTCTCTGAGAACTTGACCATTCTAGGCATCATATAAAAATGAAAATCATACAGCATTGATTCCTCTGTGGTTGATTTATTGGATTAACACAATGCCAAGACTCATGCATATTGCATCATGGTAAGAATGTCCTTTCTCTCTAGGGTTGATTTATGTCCCAGGGTATAAGTGCACCATGTTTGTATTCCCCACTATCTGTTCATGGACACTTAGAGTCCTTACATTTTGGGGCAATTGTGAATAGTTTTGCTACAAACACAAGTGTATACATCTTTCTTTGAATCCCCGCCTACAATTCATCTTAATACGAAGTGAGTTTCTGGTAGTCTACTTTTACAGAAGCTGCCCTGTCTTGTCTCTTCTCTCTGGCTGCTTGGCCTCAGCCACCCCCTCTCATAGCCTAGAGAACGTTGCAGGATTTTTCTTACATTCTTTAGAAAAATCAGAGTGAAGGGTCAGTCTTTCCCTAAGACATACATTGGTCTCTCTTTTCCCTAGATTCCATTTGTTTATAGGACATGGCTGCTTTTTTTTTTTTTTTTTCTGACCCATCTGAAAAAATTCAAAGTACTCACAGGAAAAAAAAATGTTATTTTTTTCCATTCTATGGGTGATAGAGACCTAAGAACAAAGGAGGATTATAGGGTGGACTTGTCTGCTATGATAACTTAGTTGTCTTCCGGTTGTTTCCAACCAAACACACAGTATCATTAGCTCCAGCTTTGCCTTTGACTTACTCTATTTTGACTAGGAGTATTGTCTTCGGAAGCACTACAATTTCCTGGAGAGACTGCAAATCAGCATTCTTGCCTAGAGTTACACATGGCCATTATCTTCCCTGTGCTTGAAAGACATACGAAGGCAGCATATCATTGTGAGCAGCAAGGTTTTATTTTATCTTATTTTTTTTTTTTATTTAGCGTCTGCCTCCCAGATGAACTACAAGGTAAGGTATTTAGATACTGAACATTTATCAGATGTGTTTAATTTTCCTTCTATGCCCTGTAGACAGGAAGAAAACAAGATAATAGGCTTTAACTAGCAGTTGGGATATTCAGACTTCAAAATGTTTAGCTTGTATAATAGACAGTGGCAAGACACTGGATAGCACACATATCTGCCGCTCCAAAGGTACCTTGAGATGAAATGTTTAATGAAGAATCATTTCTGTGAAGTATGCAAAAAATTAAAAAATAAAAAGTGTATTATAGCATCGTTTTCCACACTTAACCTTAGGTTTGTCAAATTTCGGCACATGCGTCCCCTCTAGGAGGCAGTGTTGTGTAGTGGAGCTGTGGTCTGGAAGCTGCTCTCACTGAGAACCATAACACCCTTTCCCCCAGCTGTGTGACCTTGGGAAACTTGTACCTGCTGTTCCCCCAACCCCCGCCCCATCTTCTTGTCTCTCTCTGTAAGTCTCTCTCTCATGTCTTATCTCTCTGTCTCAATTGCAAAATCAGAATGGTAATATCATTGACACGATTGCTCCTATCTTTCCAGGGTAAACACCTGGAAAAATCAGTTAAAGTAAATCAAGTCAACTAAGACTTATCTCCCAAATGAGTGTGTTATCAGAATACTTTCTTGGAAAGTTAGCTAAGAACTGTACAAGTTCTAAAATTATAAAATAAAATTATTTACATTTTATCAAATTTGATTTAAAGCTTCAACTGTATGGTTCTTCTCAAGGGAAAAAAATTTAAAATGGTTTTCATTAAAAATTTTAAATAAGGCCTGGAGAGATGGCTCCGGGGTTAAGAAATACTCACTGGCCAATCTTCCAGGTTCAATTTCCATAACCACCTGTGAACCCACAAAGTTAACGACTGTCTGTAACTCCAGTTCCAGGGGACCTAACTCCCTCAAGCAAAACACCAATGTCCAACATACATAGAATCAAAATAAATAAGCTGCGCAGTGGTGACACACTCCTTTAGTCCCAGCGCTCAGGAGGCAGTTCAAGACCAGCCTGGTCTACAGAGTGATTCAAGGACAGCCAGAGCTACACAGAGAAACTCTGTCTCAAAAAAAAAGTAATAATGATAATAATAATAATTTATTATTTAAAAATTTTAAATAAAATACGATGTATCTTTTTTGATGTTGAGTTTTAGTTTTTGTTGCTATTGTTCTGGATTTTATTTGCTTTTTTTTTTTTTTTTCTTTTCTTTCTTTCTTTTCTTTTTAAATATAGACTCTCACATAACCAGGATTTGTCTCAAACCCACTATGGGCTCAGGAAACCCTGGAACTCCTGAGTCCCATCTTCACCCTGAATGTTGGGATTTCTGCCACTACGCTCAGTTTTACAAAGTGCTGGCGACCAGACTCGGAGCATGGTACATGCTAGGCCAGCATTTTACCAGCTGAGCTCCGCCCCATCCCCTTGTTTTGGTCTGTTTTAAGACATGTTTGCACCACGCAGCGTAGGCTAACTGGAATCTTATTATCTCAGATGCCTGAATTTGGGGGTTACAGGCATGTGGCACCATGCAGCTGACATAATGTTCTTCATTTCACACTTGACTCCGTGTCTTCATAGGACACGCACTGAAAACTATTCTGAGGTCTTGAGTTTCTAAGCACCTTTCTGTTCTTTTACTATCAGGCCCTTCCCTTTAAACAGCTCTGTTGTTGTTCCCCTCATCCTTTTCCTCCATTGTAGGCAGGGTGACCACCGCCCAAGTCTCAGTTGTCAGGGGCTTTACAAATAATCTCCATGGTTTTTCTGTTTTACTTTCACCAACTCCATGATGTCCAGGAATTTATCAATTCCCCCTCTTGTAACCACTGTTTCAAGCTTTCCATTGTTTCAGGCTTATGTCGTATCTGACAACAAACCAGGCTATGCTCAACAAAGTGACTGCTTGCTGGCCAGTCCAGAAACTGGAGCAAAATGGTACGGGATTTAAGTGGGGGTTACTTTAGTGAACAGCCAGTTCTTGCGATACCTTTTGCCCCTGACACCTCTTGGATAATGAACACTGGGAGAGTGAAGTCTGTCTTTCTCCCAAAATGGTTGAGCCAATGCCATGTACTCAACACAGTGCTGGGTGAACAACATGCTCCTTGGTTGTCATTAAATATTCTTATTCTTTACATAAATAGATCTGCCTGTTCACAAAACTTTTAAAGGCACTGAAGCGTGGTGATAAATAAGAAAATAGCATTGTATAGATTTATACTTACATATAAATATGTACCATTAACTCTCTATAACAACAAGTTCTGGGTTCACAAATTCTACACTATATATATATATATATATATTGGTCCCTAGACAAAGTCTCTCATTCTAATTGGGTTGATAAGGCATATATATATATTATATAAAGCATGTGGAAGATGCATCATTCCGGTAAAGGTACTGTACTGTTTTATACCAGTGCATAATGGACACAGGCTAAGAATAATATTTCCCTGGAATCAGTTACCTCTTTTCTTAAATTACAACCATCACTAGAGAATAAATCAATTCACTTCTCTTCCATCTCTACCCCAGATCCTAACTGTATTACTTTAACTTGTCTTCTCTCAACAACCCTATTCCCATCAACTATGCCTCATGATCAGGCATATGCAGTTCATCTGTCTCCTGTCATTAGAATCTATGGTCCAGCATCCTTAGAACTTAGTTTGTCCATTGATGTGTCCCAGCACCAAAAACAGGGACTGTCGCTTGGTAGATGGTCAATAAGCATTTGTTGGCATCACCGTGTTGACACCATGGTGTGGTGGTTTAGATGAGAACAGCCCCCATAGGCTCACAAATTTGAAGGTCTGACCGCAGCTGGTAGAACTGTTTAGGAAGGATGAGGAGGTGTGGACTTTTTGGAGGAGGTGTGTCACCAGGGCTGGGCTTTGAGAATTCTAAAGCTCACACCAGGCCCAGTCTCTCTGTCTCTGACTCTCCCTGTCTCTCTTCTCTTTTTCTGTCTCTCTGTCTCTATCTCTGTCTCTCTCTGTCTCACTGACTCTGTTTCTGACTCTGTCTCTGTCTCTCTGTCTCTCTCTGTCTCACTGACTCTGTTTCTGACTCTGTCTCTGTCTCTCTGTCTCTCTCTGTCTCACTGACTCTGTCTCTGTCTCTCTTGTCTCTGTCTCTCTCTCCTTACCTGTTGCCCAAGGATCAGGATGCAAAGTTCTCAGCTACTGCTTGGCACCATGCGTGCATGCTCCTCACCATGATGGCCATGGACTCTATTACCTTTTGGAACTAGGATCCCTGTGTAAAATGCTTTCTTTTATAAGACTTGCCTTTGTCATAGTGTCTCTTCACAGCAATGGCACAATAGCGAAGACACATGGTAAATAAAAGGTTCCATTTCCCTCTTCGTCTCAGGGCCAAGTGCCCAAAGGCCATCACAACCGTTCTGCAGTAATGGATTCTCATACACTCACTCTGACAGACTCTAATATGAATAAGAAAAACAGTCTGTGGGAAGACAGTCACGCAAATCTTAAGGAACGCAGTGCAGGAGTCTAAGAAGCTCCAAGTAGGGTGGCAGGCTGAGACAGTCAGGTAAACTCAGCCTTCTTGGTCCCTAGACAAAGTCTCTCATTCTAATTGGGTTGATAAGGCATCAAAAGCATGACTCCCAGAGGCAAAAGAAAGAAGCTGGAAATGCTCCCATCTCTGAAGGAAAAGATTTGTGCTTGAATCATGGTGTGGTGGAATAAATTCTTTCTCTAGGGTCAAGAAATTTGTGCACTATGGTATTAATTTGTACTATCTCAAGAAAATCACTGCGAACTTTCGGGGCCCTGAAATGCATTTGTATGACTGCAGGATGAGGCTTAGGCAGCATTTCCCAGCCCTGTTCCCAGAACTGGGTTCTCTAATCTCCGGCCCTCTAGACCTGTACCCACATGGGAGATATACGCCAAATGTAACTGATGAGCACTTGCAGTGAGGCTAGGGCTCACATTTTCAAATGAGAAGACCAAAACAGAATACAGAAAATACAAAACAAACATACAACCCATCCTTTGAATAATTTTATATTGATTAATATTAAAAACAATGGTAGTTTTATCTACTGAGCTAAAGAATAGGGCAGCAGAAGACGCAAGGCAGATTGGAGGCAGAGGCTGTGTGTGGACTTCAGTACTTTTGTTTAGTTTTGCTACAAAAACCTAAAGCTGTTTTGAAAACAAGAATGCATAAGTCAACCATTGTAGCACATGCTTTTTATAAGGGCAGCATTTTGGAAGAGCAGCAGGAGGACCATGAGATGCAAGGCATCCTGGACCACATTGCTAGTTTAAGGCCAACCCAAGCTACAAAATGAGAGCATATCTTAAGAAGTCAAAAACAAACAAACACCAGAAACCTGTTTACATACATACATACATACATAAGTAAAATCAAGAAATAAAATTTATGTATTAAGTTCACCTATTCTTTTTTTGAACCTTTTTAAATGTAGCTGCTAGAACCTTTAAATTTACATATGCAACCAAAGACATGCTAAATTAGGCATGATGGTTCTCACTTGTAATCCCAGCACTCAAGAGACAGTCAGGAGGATTGCCAATAGTCCTGGTGAGCCTGGGCTATAGAGTGAGACCCAGCCCCAAAAGTGAACGATGATGGGTGAGATATTGCTCTTCCATAATCTGAAAGAAGAAAACGTTTTTCTGATCAAATACCATCATCTCATCCCACACTTGTCCCCATGCCACGTCATCCATGCTCACTGTCAGAGTGTGCGTGCCAAGCCTGCCCAGAGTACACAGTGTATAGAACCCTGGTTAATTAGCATTTTCTAAATGCATTTGGCCAGGGCACCCGTTTCCTATTAGGCACCAATTCATCCCCTTCATTTTGAGAAAGACATCTTGGAAAATACAGCTCTGGATTGTCTGTAGCACTAGGATTCAACTGATTTCTCACGTGATTCTGGCGATGTGGAAAGAAACCTTGAGTGGGAATGTAAGACGCTTGCTTGGACAGGGAGAGTTCTGGGGGTGGGGGCGGGGGTGGGGGGGATGAGCTTGGGTTCAGTTTTTTAACAGAAATGAACCTTGGTTTTCTATTGTTTGGGTTCACAAGCTTCCTGATGCTGGGACCCTTTAGTCCACGTTGTGGTGAGCCCCTACCATAAAATTATTTTTGTTGCTACTTCATAACTGCTATGAATCATGATATAAGTATCTGATATGCAGATGGTCTCAGGCAGGTGGCTCCAAGGGGATCGTGATCCACGGGTTGAGAACCACTCTCTTAGAGGAACCAACTGCCCCAGAACTTCAAAGTCCTAGCTGCGGCATGCAGAGACAGCACTGCTCAAAGGAAACTCGAGATTCTAGGAGGAAGCATTGTAACTGACTAGATGGCTACAGAGACTTTGAAGTTAAGAGAACACACGGTGGCCTAACAGTAAGTCAAACCCAGGAGGAGCTGTGCCTCTGCACAGGTCTTCTCCTCTCATCCCAGGAGCAGCTGAGGAGAATCCCCTCCTGGTTTAACTCTCCAGATAAAGCACGAGGCCACAGCTCATGACCTCTGACAGCTTCTGACAGAAGAGAGCTATTTCTGATGCTCAGCACTTCAGATGTCCTGCCAGATGTGACATCCTAAGTTATGGCCGGATCCCTGGGGTTCAGATGTGAGTGTGAAAAACCTCAAAAATTCTCCCGTTGTCTGCAAACTTCTCCTTAGCTGCCGAGACTTGGCTTTGCATGTATTATTCTGGGTTGTACTTATTTTTCAGTGCTGGAAGTTGAAACCAGGCCCCTTGCAGGCTAGACGAGAACTCTAGCACTCAGTGCTAAATAACATTTTTGATAGCTTTATTAACATTTATGTTTTGTTTTTCAAGGCAGGGTTTCTCTACTCGCTGGCCTTGAACTCACAGAGGTCTGCCTGCCTCTGCCTCCCAGAGTGCTGGGATTACAGGTGTGTGCCACCGTACCTGGCTAAAGTATAACGTATACCCAATAAAAATCACCAGCTTGAAGTGTGAGTGATTACAAACGTGATGGAACATGCTTCCATCACCCAAACCTTACCCTCAATTTTTCTTGAGCTCTTTTTCAGTTGATTACCATTCTTAACCACAACCCCTGTAACTACCAATCTTCTTGTTCTCTCTACGGCTTTGTCACATGTGTGTGTGTGTGTGTGTGTCTGTTATATTCTTCATGTAAAATTTCATGTTAATGGAGGAATACACTGCAATATGAGATTTTTTTTTTTTTCTGGCAATCTTTTGCTTACTGTGACGTTTCTAAGATTCCTTTGGGTCACAGGTCAGTCAGTACTCAGCTCTTTTTAATCACAAACATTCCATTGCTCTTCACTGGTCGCTTTTTATCTGTTCATCAGTTGTTAGGCCATTGGATTGTTTGTTGTTCAGGGCTCTTACAATATAATGCCGCTATAAGTATGTGTGTGTCTTTTGTGGGCGTACATTTTTGTTTCTATTGGGCAAAAACTACTAGCAGAATATCTGGGCCATATGATAAGTGTATGTTTAACATTCTAAGACCTTCATTTTTCAAAATGTCTGTATTGCTTTTGCATTCCCGCCAGCAGGAACCCTTGTTGTCTTCAGTCTTTTTACCCTAGCTGAGTTGGTGTGGGTGCTGCAGCATCGCTGTGGTGTTAAGTTGAATTTCCCATCATGCTAAGCATCTATCCATTCATGTGCCTTTTGACCATGTATTGTCCATTGAGAAGCATGTATGAAATATTCTCCTCACTTTAGTATGCTATTGGCTTGTTATCTTTTTTGTCGAGTTAGAGGATATATTTATGATATCGAGATGTGAGTCCCTTGTCAGTTACATACCTCACAAATATTTTTCTCAGTTAATGGCTTACTTTTAAATTTTCTCAATTACATTTTTTGACAAGCTAACGTATCTAAACTTTATGAAGTCTGTTTTTTCTTTGTTGTTTTGTTTGATTGCTTTTTGAGACAGGATCACACTCTGTAGCCAGAACAGGCTGGGATTTACTATATACAACAGGCTGGCCCCAAACTTCTAGTGATCTTACTACATCTGCCTCCTAAGTGCTAAAATCATATGAGTGCACCATCATGTCTGCCTTTACAAAGTTTTAAAATAAGTGCTTTTTTTTCCAGTCTTATGTTTCTGGGTTCTAAATAACATAACTCAACACCAACAAGGATTATTCTTACATATATTATTCGAGAATCTTTATGTTATTAGGTTTCAGATTTAGTTCTATGAGCTATTTTGAATTGAATTTTCAATACATTGTGGAAAATAGATCAAGGCACTTTTCTTAATGTAAATATCTAGTTTCATACTGAAGACTCTCCTTTTGACACCCCCCCCCCAATTATCAAAACTCAATTGGGCCAGAGTGCAGGGAATCTTATGAAAGGGAAGATAGAAAGACATGGAGGGGACAGGAGTTCTATGAGGAGAGCGACAAAACCAAGAACTCTGGGCACAGGGGTATTTTCTGAGAATGACAACCCAACCAAGGACCATGTATGAATATAACCTAGAACCCCTGCTCAGATGTAGTCCATGGCAGCTCAGTCTCCAAGTGGGTACCCTAGTAAGGGGAACAGGGACTGTCTCTGACATTAACTCAGTGGCTGGCTCTTTGATCACCTCCCCCTGAGGGGGGAACAGCCTTACCAGGCCACAGAGGAAGACAATGCAGGCAGTCCTGATGAGACCTGATAAGCTAGGGTCACATGGAAGGGGAGGAGGACCTGCCCTATCAGTGGACTTGGAGAGGGGCATGGGAGGAGATAAGGGAGGGAGGGTGAGATTGGAAAGGAATGAGGAAGGGGGCTACAGCTGGGATACAAAGTGAATAAACTGTAATTAATAAAAAGAATTTTTTTAAAAAGAAATAGTTGATAAACTGCAAAAACATAATTCTTTCAGTTCAAATAAATTTAGATATTATAGAAAATATTTTTGATATTTTAATTTGAAGAAATGATCCACTAGAAATTTATGTTGAATGTAAAATATTTGAACATTTATGAAAAAAGGACTTGTGTATATTCAATGTACAGATTGAAAATATCAGTAATTTAAATAAAATAATATATATCTAAAAACAAAACAAAACAAAAACTCAATTGGCCACACAAACATGTCTCTTTCTGAACTCTCAACTCTGTCATATTGATCTACACATCTATCTTTACGACTACCGAATTGCCAAGTGATTATAGCTTTTATAGTAAACACGAAAATCAGGCAGTGCAAGTCCCCACCTTTGTTCTTTCAGAAGTCATTCTTGCTGAGGCTGCATTTTAAAGGATTCTTTAGTGTCTGGGAGGTAAAGCAGGTATAATCCTATGCCAATTTCATAGCCTCAAATGCACGGACACCTAGACAAATGCTTTTGACTTCATATCATGAGGCTGGCTTCTCTTTCTCTGTGGTCACCACTCTTATTCCTATGGAAATGTCAGCTCATGAGAGCAGAGACTACAAATGCTCTCTTCATCTCTCAGCCCCAAGCAGTATCATGCTTCTGGCAGGTTTTTAACAGTTATCTAGCCAACAAAAAGGAGGAACTAGATGCAGGAGGCACTCAGTGGCTTCTCTCTATTACCAAAGTCAGGAGCGGACTGTATCTTGAACTTCAGTTTCTAAAGGTCTTTATTCTATCTTTTTTTCATGACACAATCTGAGAGCAGTAAACAGGGAAGAAAGGAAAGGGTGGGGAGGAATCGAGGTAGGAAGTAGATAAGAACATTGCTGGAAAGTTCTTTGAAAGGCTCCTGTTTGGACACCTCTCCTTGTTACCTGCAGCTTCCAGCCCCTGAACATGCTCACCATGAACTGTGTACAGCACTCTGGGGCACCAATGAGTCACAGACCCCAAACCGCAGCCTCAGCAGGGCACAACATTTCTTTTCCTTCCTGACACAATGCTAAGAAAATAAAGGACAGTTGAACAGGCCAGAACGGATCCAAAGGTCGGGAGATGACAAATCCCAGCAGAACCATCCAGGAGTCCCAGTGCGTCCAATCCCCAGCCACATCTAAGGACCAACATTTGGCAACTTTCCCTCTTACAACTGAATTTAGGAAAGACCCCTCTCTTTAGAAAGACAGTGTCTCTCTAACTTCAGATATCCTTTTGAAATCTGGAAAAGTCCATGTTAGAAAGGAGAAAAAAAAAGATAACCTGGTATGAATCTGAGAAAAAAAAAAAAAAAAAAACTGGAGAAGAAGATAAGGAATGCATGAATAAAGACAGATGTGGCTTCAGCCCGTAACCTCTAATTCATGCGGTGTGCAGTCTTCTTAAACAGAGGTTGCAGAGTGTAAATGCGCATTTGGAGGGGCTGGCACTGTCAATGAGCCCATCAGCCAAGCTCTCCCTTCAAGTAATTACATGTCCCTCCCACTAAAATGAAAGGGTGTCCACAGGTACCTGGGGAAAACATGGGCCTGTGAGTTCCAAGGCACTGTGGAAACTGTTGTATAGACAAGGACTAAGGAAGAGCTCTATCAGAAACAGCAGCCGATCAGGGGAGAATAAGATCTGTATTTCAGTGGTTGAAAAAACACTTGCTTCGGGTAGATTCCATGAAATCAACATGGAAGACTCTGCAGAGGGAAATCCAAGAGGAGACATGGCTCTGCCTCTACTTGGTCCCAAGTCTGTGGAGGAGAGGCCTGGCCAGCTGCTTCTCTACATCTGGCTTATTCCCTTGCTTCCTAGCTTAAGACCATTTTCTCTGGGGGAGGTTAGGTTTGTTGGGTAAGAGGCATTGTATCTTTCATCATTTGCTTAATGCTTGCTTCCAGCTTCAAGAACAGAGGGAGCATGTCTGCTTGTCCTGCCAGGCTGTGGATTCTTGAGAAGAACATGAATCCTGAAGCCTGTGTCTATGTCCAAATGGCTCTTTTGTAATCCTAACTTCAACAGCACTGGTCTAAGGTGTGATTAAATGGTCTAGCGTGCATTAAGCCTTCAGTAACAAATATAATAAAATAGCAGCAAATAAATAGGGTGGATCATCTACTTTTAAATGAGTAAATAAGATTAACAGTGGTGCTCTCTGGCTACTAAGGTAACAAAGCAATGATAGTAACTGTTACTGGGGGTCACTTCGGCCCAGGCCCCTATGCTGAATGAACATTACTCAGAGCATTTAGGAGATGTGGATACTGAAGTGTCAAAAACAGCCTGACCATTTGGTCTCTTTGTGAGCATGACATTATTCATTAAAAAAATCCGATTATCGGGACAGTCTTTACCTTGGTGACATGTGAGTCGCTAGGGAAATCAGTCTTGGAATAAAGGAGTGACAAGCTCAAACGATAGACCAAAAGATCATGAAAGTATTTAGCAGACCAAGGAAACCAAGAAGAGATCAAGAGGACACAGGGACCCCCCAGTGGCTCAAAGCTGTTACCTCCCACATGTTTGAATGACTGCATGAGAGAAATGGCATTTTCAGGGTAGAGTGAGTCAAGGGAGCCAAGCCACCTTCAGTGTGCATGATGAACAAGGAGAATACAGTCATGCCCAAACGGGGATGAGGCAGAACCAATAAGGACCCCTAGACCATCTCCTCTCACTTGATTTCCTGTTGGATGGCTCCCCACCCAACAAGACTGATGGAGCCCAGGGGATGCCACCCAGGGTCACCTTTTCCTGGAGCAGAGAACAATACACACAAGGGCTGAGGATGGTCTGGCTGGAAGAACAAATGGAATAGTGGGAAAAGATGAATAGGTGCATAAAGCCACCGCCCGTTATTTCATATTGGATTATATTAGAAAACATTAGAAGGAAATGAATGATATTGACAATGAAACGGAGCAATACTCACAGAACTATTGCCGTGCTGAAGATGAAGGCAGACTTCTTGTTTTCTGCTGTGACTAATGAAGATGCCAAGAGTAGAGAGCATCTGTGCATAGGGTCCATCGTTCCTCCCCCCAAGCCTTCCCTGAGATGTGGCAGCTCACGCTGTCAGACTCCACACTTGAAAATGATGCAGTGTTTTCATTTAGTTGAAGTTAAGAACCTTAGCTTTGCCAATAAATCCAAATCACTGTTACCCACTGCCCCCCTCTTTTCCATATTCTAGTCTAATATCTGATTAAGACTAAAGAAGTAACAGTTTTCTGGAAGATAGAAGAGTTAGTAATAATAATAGCTCTTATTTTGTTAAAATAAAAATTTATTTTTGTAAAAATAAATAAAACATAAAAATTTCTAACTTCCTCAGACTCACTATGTAGCAGAGGATGACTTTAAACTCCCAACTCTGCTGTCTCTACTTCCCAAATGCTGAGGTTTCAAAGGTTCACCACCATGCCCAGCCATCCAAACCACTCTAAAGTTTACAACATGGTGGAACTATAAGTGCAGGCACACTTCTGTGCAAGCATCACGGGTATCTAGCTCCCTAAACACTCCATCATCCTACACGGAAACAGTAAACAATAGCTCTCCGTGTCTTTCTTTCAGTAGCTTTCAAACCACCGTTCTGCTTTCTTTCTGGGTGGAGTTGGCCACTCCAGGCAACTCATAAAAGTGGAATTGCACAGAACTTGTGTTTGCGGCTGGCTTGTTTCACTTAGCAGAGTATTCTCAAGGTCATTCATGTTTTAGCCTGTGTCAGTTTCCTTCCTATCAAAGGCTGATTACATTCCCTTGTGTTCACACACCCACACTGTTTTATCTATTAAGAATCAGTAAAAGGCTGTTAGGACTAGTCCCGGCATAAACACAGGTGTACACATACTTGCTTAAGTCTCGGCTTCCAATTCTTTGAGACATATACCCAGAAGTGAAATTGCTGAGTTACGCAGTAATTACCTTTATTTGTTTTGGGAAACCATTACAATGTGACTGCATTTTACACTCCTGTCTGCACTATGCATGGGTTCTGACCGCCCCACATCTTACTTTCCGCCCCATTACTTACTTTCTTGGTTGATTTTGTTTGCTTTTGTTGAGAGCCATTGTAGTGTGTGTGTGTGTGTGTGTGTGTGTGTGTGTGTGTGTGTGTGTGTGTACTGGTATTTTGTTGTGGTTTTGATCTGTATTTTCTTAATGTTTAGTGCTGCCAAGAATGGTTTGGGTGACTTTTGGTCTTTTGTCCATTTTCTTTGCAGATACGTGGGTTTAGGCCCTTTGCCAATTTTAAAACTAGGCTGTTAGACTTTGCCATGGAATTCTAAGCACTATTTACAGTCTTTTCACTACCCACATCGCAAGGTTTTCCCTTGGCAATGGGGGTGGGGGGTGGAGAGTAAAAACTCCCTTTCAGTTTGTTGTGTTGTTTTTGTTTTTTGATTTTTTTTTTTATTATAGACTGCTGAGAGGCACCGACAAGAAGCCAGAGTGCCAGACAGAAAGGCACTCTGAGTGCTTAAATGACAACCCAAAACTTTTTTAAGAGTGACTTATTTTTATAATTATTGTGTGTGTGTATACTGTATAAATATATGTCATGTGATCAGGGACAGGGCCTGAGGAGGCCAGCAGAGTGTGTTATATCCCCTGGAGCTAGATTCACCAGCATTGTGAGCTGCCTGACATGAGTTCTGGGAACTGAGCTGGGGCCTTCTAGAAGGGTAGCAAGCATTCTTAAACTCTGAGACACCTCTCCAGTCCCCAAAAACATTTTTAATGAATTCTGATCTGGATTCATTGGTTTTTATAACCTAAAAGTCTTGAGAGAAGCATCCTGGCTTCAGATGTAGATGACTCTAGCTCTGCTGTTCTTAGAGAAACTGAGACCCTTTGGTGACAAAGGTGATTGGCTCAGGCTCAGGTTATGGTTTCCTTATTATGAAAAAACATGGTATCTCTCCACTCAGGCCAGGCAGAAGACAGGGTCACTTGCCCTTAGAGCTACCAGAAGAGGCCCAGCATGTTATTTTTTATTAAAATTGACTGGAGGTTGTGTATGGTGTTGTATAACTGTATTCTCAGTACTTGGGAGGTTGAGACAGAAGCTTCAAGGCCAGCCTAGGCAACTCACCTCTGAAACAGTGAGACTCTGTTTTAAAACAATAATTCCTTCATAGTATCATTAAGTCCAATGGCTAAGAAAACATCATCAGGGTATGTCTACCTGTGGGTGGACATTGCTCTGGTAGCCAAGTGTCACCAATATTGACACTTGTCATCATTTTTTGTTATTATTATTATTATTATTATTATTATTATTATTATTATTAATGAGTATTCCTTCTATAGTGAACTTGCTTCAGTTTACAGAAGGGAGAGCTGTTCGAGTTGCTCGTGCATTACTCGGGAGCTATATACTGAATCCTCTTGCTCATAAGATGTACAGGAGCAGTGGGCTAGAAAGAAAGGGCCATGGAAATAATTGTGTTTAAGGAAAAAACATTTAGGTATGGATGACTGCCCAGTGCGATATTTCAAAGCAAGAAACCAATTTGATTAATTTAATTACTCATCAAAACTAAAAACCCATTTAATTGATCCCCAAATTCTGTTTGTTTTATAGAAGTAGGAATGCGACAGAGCACTGCACACGAAGATTCGAAAGATGAAGACACGTTTGTGTCGCTAACCTTTCCAGTCTGCCTGCCGAGTGCCCTGGGCAGGGTGCTTGACCTAAGCCAGGAAAATGCGGAGAGGAGACCATAAGCATCCGCTAGACTGAAGAGTTGGATAGGGTTTTGCATTTGCAGGTAGTGTATGGAGAAAGTAAGAATGGCATCAGCCTAGGAATGTCCGTGAGTCTTCCTTAGCTTACACAGGAAATGGAAACCACTCACAAATGACATCTCAATTATTGGAAAGAAAGAAAGGTAAGAAAAGAAAAAAAAAAAAAAAGAGGGAGAAGCTGGGATATGACCCTGTCTTTAAAAGAGTGAACAACTTCTGAGGAACAATACCCAAGATTGTATTCTGACCTACACACACACACACACACACACACACACACACACACACACACTGCAGTGAATTGGAGCGTCATAAACAGAGCCTCAGGGCACTTACACTCTAGTAGAACTCAATTAGTACTGTGAGAGATCAAATTGCTGAGATCAAAGCCATGTGCGTGGTTGACTTTGTGACAAAGAATACAGTGCTCCAGTGTTGGCAACAAACACAGCCCTTCTAACGCTGTGGACCTGAGATTTTCTTTCCTGTACCTAAAGTCCAGTGACCTTTATCAGAGTCATCCATTAACACATACACCACAATAAAGAGCAAAGCCTGACTTTCCAGCTTATTTGGCTGCAATGCGGATAAGCACAGACAATAACTCTCCAATCTGTTCTTGCTTCAAGACTGTGTGCGCCACTAACATAAAGGTCACTGAAGTCGCTGTAAAACACTGCACTGCGCGAGTCGATTCGACCATTTAGGTCTTTTACACTGGCTGCAAAATTAGCTGCCATAAAAGAAAATCCAAGGCAGTGAATAATTCACATGAACGCTTTTGTGTGGGTGGGAGTTGGGTGTGATTTGCTTTGATATGGCGAGATCCTCAGTCAGGACACAGACTTGTGCCTGAGCGTTTGATGGCGGTGACAGGTGAGGCGCTGATGTGACTGTTCTGGTCACGTAGCTGTGATTCTAACAGGGCTCAGGAAGTTGACTTCTCTGGGTTAGTATGTTGTCTTTCTTTTTGGTGTTTTGTTTTGTTTGTTTTTTCCTTCGTGCAGGCTGTAAACAGATTGTGACGTGTGAACGGCCACAGAAGCTGACCAGTAACCGCAAATCTCCTTTTGAACTCTCATTCAAGTTCTCTCTTCACCCCAAAGTGCCTGTCCTGTGCATTTAACCTTGACACCTATGATGTCATGTCATCTGTTTTCAGAGAACCTAGAAGGCTGGAGACACCAAAGAAAGAGGGTGGAGGAGTGCAAGTGAGAGTACTAACTGTATCTTTTTGTTTGTCGTGTTCTCTGATATTCTAACACCTGCGGGGAGGGTTTCCAAACATGGAGGAAGAGCACTCTTCCCTGAACTAGAGAATTTCTGTAAGGATGCTATTCATAGAACTAGCTTGTCTCAAGCTCACATCACTACATGCTTTTCACCCTACCCTCAGACACTAAGGTAGTATTGCCTATGTCCTACATCGCAAGTGTGGGGCAGGCAGGCGCAAGCTCAGGCTCTTCGGACCAAAGCCCACCAGAAATTTCAAGCTGCCCGATGCTGAATCACTTACTCTGCCATGCTTGTCTTTCCTGTGGAAACAAAGCTCTAGTTTGCGATTTCCCCTCATTCTTTTCCACCTCCTGACCAAATCTGCTGATTCCCACATAACCCAGAATGATGGAGAGAAGTTCCTCCTTGTCTCTGAAAACAAAAGTGATAAAACTCTTCTCCCAATAGCATTAACTTCTCCATGCTGTCACTCACTCACTTCTACACATAACATCTCACAGGGAGAAATGAAGCAACCAGCCCTCAGCCTTTGTTAGGAAGATGCTGTTTGCTTTCAAGCCTGGTTCAGAGGCAACCTACTGTATCAAAACACAACAAGTGACCCCCTATCAATTAGGGTGGGAACCATACATTCCATAGAGAAGTCTTCCTATTGCCACGTGGCGTAAGGGTGTATATGGAAACACACTCTTGGGTTGACATTCTATAGGAACAGCAAAGTCTGATAACAGGAATACAAACCTACAAAGGAGGTGAGAAGAGCCCTTTGCTTCCAGTGCTCTCCCAGTTCCTCATATATCACACCGACGACAATCGCAGTGGGGGCTGATGTACTCATTTCCCAGCTCTGTGCCCAGCGTTGTAAATCATCCTCCACTGAACTCTTACAACAAGGCCAGGAAGTGAGAACCAATATCATCCCATTTCAGAGAAGCCAATTTAGAGGTGAAAAACAATGATCCAAAAACATACTAGTGTCCTCAGACTTGACAGAGTCTAAATCCACACTCCACTCTCTAAACCCTTGCCCTGTTCCATTTGTCAAAGCTGAATGAGGCAATGTCTCTCCCATGACGCAGAATCCAACAGTACAGTTCCTTTTGCAAATAATGTGTTCATCAGAAAACCTCAACTACTAACTGGCATCTCCTATTGGCCGGCAGATGCAGCCATGTTCCTTCCAAACCAAACATATTTTTGGTAGGTTTTTAGAAGTTTCGGATCCAGGAAACATTGGGAAATAGGCAATGCTCTTAGAGTCTGGTGATTGCTTTTCCTAGAATTCTGTGTCGTCAGTACTTCTGTTAATGACCTAGGTCACTCTGTCTTCAGTTTCCTCTGTGGTCAGTGTTTAGGACTAAATTATTTCTCTGTGTTTCTAAACACATCAAAATTCTCATTCTGTCTTTGTTTGGAAATTCATCAACAGTTTCATTCCAATAGACTTGCCTGTGGTTCTAGTGGTACAGATGGAATAGAGCAAAGGCTTAGTGAGTGGAGTGTGGATTTAGACTCTATCAACTCTGAGAAA
The DNA here is from genome assembly GCF_907164565.1 of Psammomys obesus. Classification (NCBI taxonomy): domain Eukaryota; kingdom Metazoa; phylum Chordata; class Mammalia; order Rodentia; family Muridae; genus Psammomys; species Psammomys obesus. The sequence goes on along the minus strand of NW_026596091.1, from coordinate 12,754,390 downwards.
ATGACCCTGGATCATTATCTGTCTCCTCTAAATTCTCTTTTTTGAAATGGGACAAGCTATGGCTTTGGGCCCTCACTTCCTCATTTTTTTAATTATAAAAGTTGATGATTTATTTTATAAAATTTTGATTGGCAGAATACAGAGAAGTAATTCTTTTGTCTTTACATATTTAATACAATTACCAGGGAAGGTGTTAACATCTGGAAGAACTCATTACTACCAAAAGGTATTCATTTGGTGAAGTTATTAAAATCACAAATGCTAAGTTCATATAATGCACTTAAAAACACATAAGCTGTAAAACAAGCACGAACACAGTGATCTTTTTTCAGTTTTCTTTTCTTTTTTTTATTATTAGTTACACTTTGTTAACTCTGTATCCCAGCTGTATCCCACTCCTTCATTCCCTTCCAATCCCACCCTCCCTCCCTCATCTCCTCCCTGCCCCTTTCCAAGTCCACTGATTGGGGAGGACCTCCTCCCATTTCATCTGACCCTGTTTTATCAGGTATCATCAGGACTGGCTGCAAAGTCCTCCTCTGTGGCCTAGCAGGACTGCTCCTCCCTTGGGGAGTGGGGAGGTCAAAGAGCCTGCCATTGAGTTCCTGTCAGAAACAGTCCTTCTTCCCCTTACTAGGGAAAACCAATTGGTTACTGAGCTATCATGGGCTACATCTGAGTAGAGATTCTAGGTTATATCCATACATGGTCCTTGGTGGAGTATCAGTCTCAGAAAAGACCCCTGTGCCAAGATATATATGGTCCTTGGGGAGCTCCTATCCTCTCCACATCGTACTAACTCCCCCTTCTTTCATATGATTCCCTGCACTCTGCCGAAGGTATGGTTATGAGTTTTAGTATCTGCTTTGATACACTGCTAGGTAGAATCTTTCAGAGGCTCTCTGTGGTAGGCTCCTGTCCTGTTACTTGTTTTCTCCTATGTCCAATGTCCATCCCATTTGTCTTTCTAAGTGAGGATTGATCATCGTACCCCGGGGTCTTCTTTCTTGTTTATCTTCTTTAGATGTATAGATTTCAGTATGTTTATCCTATCTTATAGGTCTATAAAAGTGAGTATATACCATGTGTGTCTTTCTCCTTCTGGGATACCTGACTCAAAATGATCTTTTCTAGATCCCTCCATTTGCCTGAAAATTTCATGATTTCCTCATTTTTGATTGCTGAGTAGTTTTCCATTGTGTAAAAATACCACAATTTCTGTATCCATTCCTCCATTGAGGAACATCTGGGTTGTTTCCAGGTTCTGGCTATTATGAATAAAGCTGCTACAAACATGGTTGAGCAAATGTCCTTGTTGTGTTCTTGAGCAAATTTTGGATATATGCCTAGCAGTGGTATAGCTGGGTCTTGAGGAAGCATTATTCCTAATTGTCTGAAAAAGCACCAGATTGATTTCCAAATTGGTTGTACCAGTTTACATTCCCACCAGCAATGGAGGAGGGTTCCCCTTTCTCCACAACCTCTCCAGAATATGTTGTCATTTGAGTTTTTTATTTTAGCCATTTTGATGGGTGTAAGGTGGAAGAAATCTCAGGCTCGTTTTGATTTGCATCTCCCTGATGGCTAAGGATGTTGAGCATCTCTTTAAGTTTTTCTCTGCCATTCTATATTCCTCTACAGAGAATTCTCTGTTTAGATCCGTACCCCATTTTTAAATTGGATTACTTTATTTATTGCTTTTTAACTTCTTTAGTTCTTTATATATTCTGGATATCAGCCCTTTGTCAAATATAGGGTTGGTTAAGATCCTTTCCCAGTCTGCAGTCTGTCATTTTGTTCTGACGACAGTGTCTTTTGCTTTACAGAAGCTTTTCATTTTCATGAGGTCCCATTTATTGATTGTTGCTCTTAGAGCCTGTGCTATTGGTGTTCTGTTCAGAAAGTTGTCTCCTGTGCCAATTGAATTCTAGGCTCTTCCCCACTTTTTCTTCTAACTGATTTAGAGTATCTGGTTTTATGTTGAGGTCTTTGATCCACTTGGACTTTAGTTTTGTACAGGGTGATAAATGTGGGTCTATTTTCATTTTTCTGCATGTAGACATCCAGTTGGACCAGTACCATTTGTTGAAGATGCTGTCTTTTTTCCATTGAATGGTTTTGGCTTCTTTGTAAAAAAAAAAAATCAAGTATTCATAGGTGTGTGGGTTTATTTCTGGGTCTGCAATTTGGTTCCATTGATCCTCCTTTCTATTTCTATGCCAATACCATGCAGTTTTTATTACTATTGCTCTGTAGTACAGCTTCAGATCGGGGATAGAGATACCTCCAGATGATCTGTTGTTGTACAGGATCGTTTTGGAGATTCTGGGTTTTTTTGTTTCTCCATATGAAGCTGAGAATCTTTCTTTCAAGGTCTGTAGAATTGAGTTGGTATTTTGATGGGAATTGCATTGAATCTGTAGATTGCTATTGGCAGGATGGCCATTTTCACAATGTTAATCCTACCAATCAATGAGCACGGGAGATCTTTCCATATTCTGATATCTTCTTCAAATTTCTTTCTTCAGAGACTTGAAGTTTTTCTCAAACAGGTCTTTCACTTGCTTGGTTAGAGTCACCTCAACGTACTTTATGTTATTAATGGCTATTGTGAAGGGTGTTGTTTCCCTGATTTCTTTCTCGGCCCTTTGTCTTTGGTATACAGGAGGGCTTCTGATTTTTTTGAGTTGATTTTGTATCCTGCCACTTTGCTGAAGGTGTTTGTCAGCTGAAGGAGTTCTCTGGTTGAATTTTTGGAGTTGCTCATGTATACTATCCTATCATCTGTGAATAGTAACACTTTGACCTCTTCCTTTCTGATTTGTATCCCCTTGACCTCCTTTAGTTGTCTTATTGCTTTAGCTAGGACTTCAAGTACTATGTTGAAGAGATACAGAGAGAGTGGGCAGCCTTGCCTTGTCCCATATTTCAGTGGGATTGATTTAAGTTTCTCTCTATTGAATTTGGAACACAGTGATCTTAAATAAAGATTCCTTTAACAAAAAATAACTAATGAGAAACAAAAGAAAAATGTTGCCAAGTCATACCAAAAAAATAAAAATAAATCAAATATTTCCTTTATTGGCCAGGTTAAATAAAATTAAAAACTAAATAGGCAATTGGGGGGGTGCTGGAGAGATGGCTCAGAGGTTAAGAGCACTGCTGTTCTTCTAAGGGTCCTAAAATCAATTCCCAGCAGCCACATGGTGGCTCACAACCACCTACAATGAGACCTAGTGCCCTCCTGTGCCATGCAGGTGTGCATGCAGACAGAACATTGTATACATAATAAATAAATAAATATAGATATATAGATATAAATAGGCAATGAGGATACAAAGTCTATATAGTCATTTTAGACCTCCTCAAAGGGCTGTCCGATAGTACTCTTACCAAACCATTTTTCCTTTTCATATTAATAATAATTAGGCTTTGAAATAAACATATTATTACCATAAAATGGTGGGCTTATCAGCTCAGAAGTTGTCATTCAGAAGTTGTCTAGTCAAAACGCCTTGTTAAGAAGAAACAAGCTTTAAAATCATGTATATAGTTCCAATAAAGTCTTACATACCTGTCCCCATAGTGTTCAGCTTTGAAACAATAAACATAACATTAACAAGAAGACCATATTTGTGCTACCGGCTGTATTATCACTGTTTTGTTTGGGGCTTTGGTGTTCCTTTTCCCTGATAAGAGTCAGGAATTCTGAAATGCAAAATTGTCTCAGTTCTTTCTCTTACAGCATGTGTGTTTACGCAAAGCACTTAGAACTATAGCACACAATAATCAGGCATGATTAATCCAGTGTGCATTCATTTGTCAGCTTTATTTTTAAAATGGCTTAATTGCGAACCCAACGATTAGTTGATTTTGTTTGTTACAGATGAGATTGCACTGATACGGTAACGTTTTCTATGAAGTACTTCATTTTCTAGGATTATTCCTGCCTATCAGAGCTGTCTCCTTGCAGTAAAACCTTTGCCCTGGTTTCGGCTGACGTGCATATTGACCCTGAGCAAGCAGCGTTTTCCAGTCTTATCACTAGAGATGAATTTGATCATGTTCATACACAACATTTTGGCCCAATTCAGGTTGTTTTTCTTCTCTACCCGATGCATGAGCTCCTTCACCGTTGAGTAGCAGTAGAAGCGCAGAGTTGCTGTGACCAAGGGCACCTGGTCTACGACGCAGGATTGGCCTCCAGACCTGTTATTGATTTCCTCATTTGTAAGGCGGCTATGGTAACTCTGACTTTCTTAGTTCTCTCTGTCTCTCCCTATCTGTGTGTGTGTGTGTGTGTGTGTGTGTGTGTGTGTGTGACAAAGACAGAGAGAGAGCAGGTGCGTTCCTATGTTGGTATGTAAGCATGTCCCTTCATGTAGACACTAGAGGACAGTCCTGAGTGTCAGTCTCAAGAATGCTATCTGCAGCCTTTGAGGCAGTCCACCATTGATTGGAAGCTCTCCAGCAGGCTAGAGAGGCTGATGGGTGGGGGTGGGGCACAAGGAAATGATCATCTTGTTTCCTCTTCCGCAGCACCAGAACTATATATGAACACCACTCCATGTTTTTATTTTATTTTTAATGTGGGTTCTGGATTAAACTCAGTTCCTTATGCTTGCAAGGCAAGAGATTTATAAAGTGTCCCCGCCTCCATCCCTTAGTTTAAAAAAAAAAAAAAAAAAAAGACAAAAATAAGTCCCGTGTGCTGTGCTAAGACCAATTCTTAACATGATTAATGTGCCGCAATGATGGGTTAGCCGTGAGAAATGGCTCTGATTTCCAGATGCGCAGTTTGGAAGTATTACTAGCCTGTGGAGCCGTGGAACAAACAGGTACATTATGGATCTACTTCCAAAAATGGCTTCATCAACCAACCATAAAAGTTAACACTGGCCTAGTGCATCTGCGAAGTCAAGAGCTAGCATCCGAAGTCTGTTGGAACTAGATAATAGAGTAAATGAAATTTAGGCAAATGTAGGAAAGAAATGTTAGGGACACAGTCCACGGTTTCTCCACAGTTTTGCAACTTTTCATGCCATAGAATTCTAGAAAGAGGGTTTTTAAAAATCTCAGACTAATATTAAAAAAATAAAAATTCAATTAAAAAAATCTCAGTAGAAATAAAATGGAGGGAGGAGAAATTCAAATATCAATATTGTCCTCAAGCCCATCCGTCCACTTTTGGGCCACATGGCCCTGGCTATGTCATTCAGCTTTGAATGTCAGTCTCATCCCCTGTAAGAAGAGAGTGTGAGACAAATGATCTCACCGACCTCTTCCTGTTGAGCCACTCCGCAAATCAATGATACCATTGTCCCTGCCCCTGTTCTCCAGAGATATTGTTGCCACAATGATGTAGGGTGGCCCCAAGTAACATCACGTAACAAAGTCCAGTCACGCACAGGAATCCTAGGCAGTGTGAGTGTGAATTCTAATCCCTCTTTGTTCATGCTGTCCTTGAATAACCTTGGGCAGGGCACCTAACTCCACTTAATTCCCTCCAATACCTCATGACACAAAAAGTTCCAGGCCTCTACTAATTTCTAACTACCCTCCAAATGCCCTTATGGTACCACCCACAGTAAATCATAAAATTGGGCTTTTTCTTCTAATAATTCTCAGTTACAGTGTGCTTTCGTTTCAAGCTTGGAAGCCCTTTTTGTTTGTTTGTTTGTTTGTTTGTTTTATTTTCAAATTCTAACCACTCTTTAAGGAAAGCCAAATTTAAGTGAAGGTTGAAATAGCTCTCATACCTATGGCAAAGTCAAGTTATCAGGTTATCAGGAAGGCTGATTCTGTAAAATGGAACCTCCATACTTTTTAGGGTGCAACAGAAAAAGTGGAGCATACATAGTTCAACAAATATTTTTGAGTAGATTGTATTTTCTAATCATATTAACACTATAAGTCCTGCCCCAGATTTAACAAAAACGTTTGCTATATTTATTAACTAATAACAGGGTGAAACTAGTGTAAATAGTATGTGTTTGACATTATGATAAGGGATTTCCATAGTACGTCTATCAACACTCAGGTCAAATGGAGATGTTTCCCATTTTACCTAACTATTGGCCAGTGAGTGGCTTTTTTCTGATTGGCTGAGCAGTGTGGTGGTTTGACTGATAAATGTCCTCCTATAGGCTCTGGAGTTAAAACACCTGCTTCTCAGTTGGTGACCCTGTTTGGAGAAGTTGTGGAACCTTGCTGGAGGAGCTGTGTCAGCAGGAGAGGGTTTAGCGAGTTTACATTCTCTTGCCATTCTTCATTTCCTCTGCTTCTCACTTGCCTTTGATGGTGTGACCACCCAGCATCCGGCTCGGGCTATGAAACCCACCAGTCACTGCCATGCTTCCCTGCTACAATGGCCTCTAATCCCTCTGGAATCATAATGCCACAAACTTGCTTGTATAAGTTGCCTCGGTCATGGAGTTTTATCACAGCAACAGAAAGGTAACGGATACACACCTCAACAACATGCTGGGGAATCCATTCTCCAGTCTTGTCATCCTCAGGGTAAGGCCAACATCTCCACTTGAGCTTCCATAAGGGCTGCCATGATTGCAGGTGTACACAGACATTCCAACACCTAGCAAAGCAGATGTCCCACATAACCCTTCCTATAGGTGAAGAAATGTTGACCCAAAAGGTTCCCCTGCACATCTCCTTTTGAGGATCAAATCCAGTGTGGATATGTAAGCTAGTCATGACAACAAGAATGAGATTGCAAGCATCATCCCAGACCCACGGTAACTCACCTGTGGCTCGCCTTCCTTGGACATGTGGAACCCCAGCAAAATAGAACGGGTTTCCGCTGAATGTGATTGCAGCTGTGTTAGGAAATGGCAGCCGGATTGACAACCACAGCATGTCATCATTGGAATAAATAATCCTGAGGAATTATTATCTTTATCTTGAGGTGACTGCAACCCAGAGATGTTCAATGATTTGCTGCTGGGCCACAGCTGGAAGCTGGAAAAGTCTGTATTAATAACCATCAAATAGAGCTGGGCATGATGGTACATGCCTTTAATCCTAGCACTTGGGAGGCAGAGGCAGGTGGATCTCTGAGTTCAAGGCCAGCCTGGTCTACAAAGCGAGTCCAGTACAGCCAAGGCTACACAGAGAAACCCTGTCTCGAAAAATAAATAAATAAATAAATAACCATCAAATAGCTCTAAAATGCCAACGCATGTAAGAAGCATTACAGAGTTTCATTAAAAAGCAGATTATCCGACTGTGCACTCAGAGGTTCTGATTCTTTTTCTCTTCTCTTGATTCTTCTCTCCTGTCTCCTCATATCTTCTCTTCACATAGGGTCTCATGTAGTCTCACACTCCTAATCCTTCCGCCTCCACCTTCCACATGCTGAGATTATAGGTGTACAACATGATTTCATTATTTTAATAATGTTTTAATATACCCAACTATTTTTATCTAAGATAGGAGTGGATATCATTTGGATAGAAGTCTGTTTAAAAGAAAATGGAGCTAAGTTTCTGGGCACTCACTGTCTATAAAAGCCCATACCATTCCAAGAACCCCCAAAGAAACATTTCATCCCAGTCCCTTCGTAACTTAAAGACACCATCTACCGCCCATACGGTGCTCTGTAACTGAAGAATAAATATAACACATTTAAACGAGGAGAGTGAGGTCAAAAGAAACCTTACAGGTTCCCTAAGCAACCACTGGAGAGTAATAGAAGATTTAAGGTTGAAGACACTCAGCTGTTTGAAGTGGGGGAGGGATCTATCATAAGCTCCAAATATTGATAGGTATCACGGATGCTCAGAATTAGTGCTGACGTTCAGAAACTCATCAGAGGCTCGTTTTACTGTATCTCAACTGAGAGCAGACCAATAACCGACACTGTGCAAGGCTCTCTGCATCACAACGCATTCTGACTGTATTCAAGCAGAGCCTGGCAGACCCGCGCCTGTCATCAACGCTGCAGCAGGGTGTCCTGCATGAAATGAAGCATTGCGCAGATGTCTCTTAAGATGTGGCAAGATCTTCCTTCAGTATGTGCTCTGCAAACAGACTAGGGTTCATTTGTCACTCTTGTCATTTCTACTGAGCCCTTCGGACGCTGTTTTTCATGAATTTAGTCTCCATTTTCCCAGATCAATGGGATATGTCTGTCTCTTTGTGTCCTCACAGCAAACTAATTCTAAACATGCTCATTCTAGGTACTTAGTGAACACTTGGAAAATGAAAAAGAATGATCTAGAACAGGGAGTGAGCACATTCAGATGACAACACCGCCCAAGAGAGAAATAGCTTTTTTAATATTTTTTGTCCCATTTTTACCACCCCTTTAAAAAAAAAAAAGCGCTTTTCGAAATCACATTTGTCACAGAATATTCTCACAGATCTTTGCACTTAAACTTTGTGGCAAAACTATTTCCCAGTGCACAGGTGGTTCCATCACTTTTCACCCCAGAGCTCCTAACAAATCCTGTAGACTTGGGCATAGCCCTCCTACCAGAACCTGAACAACCCCTCCCCAACTCCATGATGCTGCTAAAAGTTCTGTTTCTGTCTTGGGTAGAAGAGGAGCCCCAGCTAAAAGTCAGAGGCAAAGTGCTGGTTGAAAGGGAAGAAAACCTGGTCTTCTGTAAGACTGGCAAGTCATTAACGCATGAGAGAACAAATTTCTTTCTTCTGTCTCTTGTTTTTTAATTTCTTTCTTAAAGGTTTTTTTTCCATTTATTTATTTACCTAGTGTGTGTGAGTGTGTGTGTGTGCTCTGCCCCTCTCAGGCTGCTGAAGCTCTTCAGAGTGACACCCTTCCCCTCATCCTTTTCAAGCCTGATGTTTTTTCAGCACTTTGCTTCCCCCTGGGCGTAAACACCACTTGCACTGCCCCCTCCCACCCAGCATAGCAGCACGCTTCAGTCAGTCACACACGGCGGAGTGAAATCTCTCTGACTCTCCCCGTGGCCAAGACACAAACCCTAACTTCTCTTCACTGTAAAAGTAAAACCCTGGAAGCCAACTCCAGTCCTTTTTTTCAAACATGAGGAGAAGTATTATTTAACAAAGACACCTCCTCACACATTCGCCAATGGGCATCCAACAGACTGGAAATTGCACAGCTAATATTCTGTAGAAATAGGGACAGTCATCCAAAGAGACACTGGTAGTTATCCTTGGACAAATAACAAAACAAACAAAAATTTTTCTGTGCGCTACAGTGTTAAAAATTTAACAGGAATTCCATATTACTGAAAATAAATAATTTTAGTTTAATGCTTATTTATTCAAATAGTTATAAGGAGTTTTCCAAATATGTGTGGGTCTTTGATTTTGCAGTTTCACGTCTAAGAATTTATTCCTAATAATCGGGGGGGGGGCAGTGTACCAATACACACCTACCTGACACTTGTTATAACTTTAATTTTTATAACGAAAATTATCAAACATACACATATGTAACCTTATGGTCAGCCACCAGGTTCTTACATCTAGCTTTGATGATTAGTGTTTTCCCCAGTTCCTTTTCCATTTTGTTCCTGTTATTATTTTTTTACCTTTTTGTTTTCACTAGAACAGATTGAAATAAATGTCATCTTGGCATTCAATTCATAAGGACTTCAATTTAACCCTCTGGGGGACTCTTCTATTCAGATTTATGGTGAGGTTCAGTAATGATTTTTAAAAAATTAGTATTGCACTAATGCCATTATTCTATATATCCAAGCAAGCAGCAGTTCTTTTGTGTGGGGTTGTGGGAGTGTGGGGTGTGAAGGTGTCGGGTGTGTGGGACCTTGTGTGTGGAGACGAGAAGAAAGTACAGGGTGCCCTGCTCCATTACTGTCTACCCGTTCATCTGAGACAGGGTCTGTTGCTGAATCCGGAATTCTGCAGCTGGCCAGTGAACCCCGGCCATCTTCCTGTTTCTGTCCCCCACAGTTCTATGCTGGGTGTTGAGGATTTGAACTCAGGTCCTCATGCTTCTACAACAAGAGCTCTTATTAGCTGGGCCATCTCCCCAGGACAGCGATAATTTCTTCCTATCATCTAAATTCTACATATGTTAGAGTGCTAAAAATGTCCCCTTACAGTTTGTTCAAATACGGATCCAAACGTTCTCCAGGCCAGATTCGTTAGTATTTCTTCTTTTTCTCAATCAATATTTACCTTGTCTCTATAATGTGTAACCATTTCTCTCTTTTGTGTTATTCCATTTATTAATGAAGAAATCAAGCCATTGAATGCCCTAGACAACACTCATGTTTTAGGATTTGGTCAGTTATGACTGCGCATGTCGCTCAGCGTCCCTTCACATGGTAACCTGGTAGCCCTAATGTCTCAGTTGGCTTCAGGGTCTCGTCCCCTTCTGATTACTGGGCAAGAGCATGACATAAGATATTTCTTGTTATATCACATCGGAAAATGCATTAGCCTGTTCACTCCACTGTTAGTGACGTTTCCACTGACTAATAAATTTAGATTTTCTTTCAGCCTAACCCTCCGTTCTAGTTTGCTGTCTATGTCTGTGATGAGTCTCAGAACCGAACCTGTAGAGGAGGGCTTCGCTGAGTGTCCTCCACTTCCCTTAGTGCCGGAATGTGACAGTGTAAGATGAAACAAACCCTTTCCTCCCCAACTTGCTTCAGGCTATGCTATTTTTATCACAGCAACAGAAACCCTGACTAAGGCAGGAATCTTTTGGTTTCACTCACTACCTACATACATTACTAATCATAGTTTACACTTCCTCTTTCTCTTCTCTGGTGTTTTACTCGAATTTTCTCTAGCTTCTCAGAATGTGTGACAAATGCTACTCTCTTGTACATCTGCTGCTCCTTGGTTTCAATCTTCTTGTTTCCACCTACCCCCCACCCCCCGGCCCAGCACACTCATCCTTGAGTGGATTTATCAGAAAGGATCATGATTACCTGTATTCTGGCTTCTTGCATGATTAAAATTACTTGCCCTGATATTTGAAGGACAGCTAGAGAAAGAACACTGCCTTGTTGTAAAGACAAGACTGCAAACAAAATAACCAGCAGTCCAGGACTGGTTAAAGAAATAAACTAAGGTCAGTTAAGTAATGAGCCCAGGTCTGTGTAAGTGCTATGACGCTACAACCACTGCAGGGAAAGGAGAAAACATGATATAACCCTGCAGTGGCCAACATGTTTGTAAAGCGGAAGGCTGCCATGCAGTGTGTATTCGTGAGGGTATGAAAATCAGGTTGAATACGCACAAAACACTTGGTGGCCATTTTTCTGTAGCTATTGTTCATCTTTGCTTTCTTCTTTATGCTTCCCCATCTTTTGTGGTGCTCGTGATCTGGTTGGAAAGAATATAACTGTTTAAAGCAAGATGTGATCTGAAGTCTTCAGGTTTTGGTTTATTTGTGTCGTTTTTAATCAATGCCCCAAGACAGGGTGTGCGGAGGAAGAGAGAGCAGCATGAGCTAATTAGCAGGCTCAGGCCATACTGGTCTCAGTATTCTGCCTGTGATTAGCACTCGATATTTGCTAGTATGAATTCAGCAAAAATAAGTCATTTTCGAGGAAAGTCATTGGTAGCAATACTCTACTGAGCCAAGTTCCTACCTCTAAAGCTGAACTGAGAACGACAGATGAAGAGGTCAAGAGAAGCAGTGGGCTGTGATCCGGATCCAGCAGAGAGGACAGACAATTAGCATTCTGCCCTTAAAACTAATAGAAGTGTGCTCATTTTTACTTAGTCCAAAGAATAAAAATCAATATGGATAGAAAGCTCATAAAAGAGCCTGATGCAGTGAATGGGAGTAGCACACAGAATCATCAAAGGAAGAAGAGAAAGGCAGGGGGGTAGGAGAGGAGATGGAGTGGAGAAGGAGGTCATGGGAGTCTCTCACGTTAAGGGCCTCAGCCTTATGCTGCGTATGTTTAATGTACACAGGCCTACAGTGAGCCCGTGCAGCCGCCGTGATGAACACAGTGAGTGAGGTGTTCCCGATGTGCCTGCCCCTCTGTGTGAGAGCAGGGTAGGAGATTAATCCCTGATCTTCTAATAGCCATTCTAAAGATGCTGACCATGAGCCACATCCAACGCACCTGTCTCGGCTGGATCGGGGCTGTCAGGGTCAGGGCATTCCTCTAAGGGATTAAGAAGAGCAGCCAGGTTTGGGAGCGGCTGTTTACACCATCAATCCAGCATTTCCCAACCTGTGGGTTGTGACTCCCTTGAGGATCAAACCACCCTTTCACAGGGATCAGATATCAGATATCCTGCCTATCAGATACTTACATTATGGTTCAAAACAATAGCAAAATTGCAGTTATGAAGTAGCAATGACGACAACATAAGGAACTGTATTAAAGGGTCACAGCACTGGGAAGGATGAGAACCACCGCATTAGTCGGAGGGTAGTTATTAGTGTTTCTTTCTCTTATAAAACTCTCTTAACAAAAATGAACTGTTTGGGAATGGTGGTGCACAGCTTTAATCCTAGTGCTTGGGAGACAGAGACAGGTGGATCTCTGTGAGTTTTTGGCCAGCCTGGTCTACATAGCAAGTTCTAGGACAGCTGGAATTACATAGTGAGTCCCTTTCTCTCACGAAAATAACAGAGGTTAGAAAGATGCCTCATAGGTTAAGAGCACTGAAGAAGGCTCTTGCAAAGGAATTCCCAGCACCCACATGACAGTCCATAACTATCTATAACTTTAGTTCCAGGGGATCCAGTGCCTTCTTCTGTTCTACTGGATCCTACATGCACATGGACATATAAATTCACACAAGCATACACATACACACAAACACAAACACACACACACAATTTTAAAAGGATAAAGAATCAAGAATTTAGGGAGTTGAAGAGATGGTTAGGTACTTAAGAGCATAGGTTGCTCTTACAGAGGATTCAGGTTCTATTCCCAGCATCCACATAATAACTCATACCATCTCTAAACTCCGGGTCCATGGAATATGATGCCCTGTTCTGTCCTCCATGAGCACTGCATGCCTATGGTACACAGACATGTACACAGACAAAAGAGTCATGCACCTAAAAACAAACAAAAAAATAAATATTTAACTTATGTATCTGTGAAACAAAAACAAAATCAAATAATAAAGTTACACGCTGTCCTGCCTATCCTCCCACTTCTCCTGAAGACACTCTCCAAGAAGATGGTAGGCATTTACGTAAGGACAGTCATTATTGAGCCATGTGTGGTGGTACATGCCTTTAATCCCAGCACTCAGGAGGCAGAGGCAGTCAGGTCACTGTGAGTTTGAGGTCAGCTTCATCTACAATGAGTCCATGACAGGCAGGGCTCTCTTACACAGAGAAACCCTGTCTTGAAGAACCAATCATCATCATCGTCAATAAGAACTCCCATGGGAATAACCTTGGACCACACCTTCCATTCCACAGCTAAATTCAAGACTTGGAGAAAAACAGTCACTGCCATTTAAATTCACATGGAATATCGAGTAATAGCAAGAGTGGAGGAGACAAAGGGATGGCTTTTGATGGAGAATAAAAATGAGGACCCAGGGCATCTCAGATGCTTTCCATCTGTCTTCCCATTTGGCCAGTGCAATAGAGCGAGCTGGGAGTGAACGCAGATTTTATTTGCTCTACTGGTTATTTTAAGAACTCTCAGTTGTTACCGTATCACATTTGGTTCCCAGTTTAGAAACTAGACACTTCTAGAGAAGTGTCAAGACTTCACAGTGAACTTACCTTGCACTTCAGTCACTGAGAAACCGATTAATACTTCCCATTGACTCAGTGTATTATCCAAAGTAGGTGCTGCCTTGTCCTAGCTTAATCCTTAATCCTGTGCAGTGAGGACATACAAAAATAAAGCTGTGAACTGGAGTAGACTCGTAAGTATTCAGGTGTCGCCTACCTTTTCTTTGAGGAGGAGACAGGGTCTCTCCCTGGCCTACAACTCATCAAGTAGTAGGTGAGGCTGCCTGGCCCCTCAACCCAGGGATCTCCCTGTCTCCACCATCATACCCAACTTTAAAGAATTACTTATTATGTGGGCCATAACACTAACACAAAGGTCAGAGGGCAACTTGAGGGAGTCAGTGCTCATCCTACCATGTGGGATCTGGAGCTTGAACTTGGGTCATCAGTCTTGGTACAACACCCTTGGCTTATTGAGCCATCTTGCCAGCTCCCTGTTTTGCTGGTTTATTTATTTTTTTTAAATGTAGGTACTAAGGATTGAAATCGGATCTTCATGCTTGCGAGACAAGCCCTTTACCATTTGAGCCATGGCTCCAACCTCAGTTCGTTGACTTTCACATTAGCGCTTACATTTTCAAATGTAACCTTGAATGAACTGACTTTCATTATCATTAGTTTGAAGCCTGACCCTTGAAAAATGAATAAAATAAGAAAAAGATTCTCAAAGTTTTTCTGACAAGAACTCTAGTTCTAGTTCCCAGACACTCTAGTTGACACATTAGACTGTGTAAATACTCAAGCTCAGTTACATGTTTACTCAATTAAACAGTCACAATTTTCAAGTGCATTTATAAATATAACATATTCAGGTTGCTATGTAGAGATGCTTGATGGGAAAAATCTATAATCAAGACAAGCAAAAACTTTTCTAGCACTTAAAGAGCTCTTGTTGTGATCTTAATCAAATAACCTTAGAACACCAGAAAAAGAATTCTCTTAAATATCTTATCCCTGCTTACAAACTTAATCAAAATATTTGTAACCTGTCAACCTAACACCCCAAGGTTTAACCAAGTTTCATATTTTATGCTGACATGAGGGTAATCTTCCAGAGTCAGAACAAGCCATGCCCTTTTGAAATAATAGAACATACTGGCCCGCTTCAGAGCAGCTTAATTTGGGTGGATGGAATTCAGCAGCCATTAGCCTAGGCTGGATTCAACTAATCTCTTTACTGTCTGGTTGATTTCTGCATTCTTTTCATATTCTTTTTGTCTAGCTCCATCCACAAAATACCTCATCTGTCTAAAAACCATCAGCCTTTATTTGGTCTAAACTGAACTGAATAGAATTCATCCCTCAAAGTTGACTTGGTGCAATCTGAAGATCCCTTTGGAATGCACATATCTACCTTGAATGGAAATCACATCACCTAGCTCTCGCAGTACCACCATAAACACACAGACACACACTGACTGCCTTCCTCAAGGAGAGCTACATCAAGGTAACAGGTTATTATGAGATGGATTCAGTGCCTTTGAGAAGCTTTTTTTAAATTTTTTTAATATTTATTTAGAATGCTCTGTAGAAGGAACACAGGGGTTTTGGAAGTCTTGTCTCCAAGACAATTACACACTTAAGACATTGCTAGGAGATTCATTATATGAAAATAGTTAAAGCTGGAAGACCTTTGCTGTGCTTTTATTTGGTCCAGTCTCACAGTACACAAAGAGCAGGAGGGGAGGAATAGGGGAAACTCCACTGCTTCCTCCGAGTTCCAGGTCCCAAGCAAGTTTGACTTCAATTAAGATGCCTAGAGCTGCAGTGAGTGATCTTCCTCCACTCTTGCCCTCCGTCAGACTGCACACACCACCGCACTTCTTAAATTCATGCAACCCGTGTGTTACTGTCTTCCTAGACAGGGTGGTTTCTCCCACTGAATTCAGCGACCGTAGCCAGGCATTCACTCACTACTCCACATTCTTATTTTTGGTTTTAAGCCTCACCTTTCACTGCTGAGCCATCCCTCCAGCCCCCCTACTCCAAATTCTAACCCAGCCTCACATCTATCTACATATCTTATAGGATTTTAGAGGATCAACTAGTCAAAAGGAGATCCAGAGCCGTGTGTGTGTGTGTGTGTGTGTTTGTATTTTAAGAGTTTGGAAGGAAAGGAGCAAGGCTGGGTTGGAGAGACGGTAGGGATGCAGGCTTGAGGGAAGAATGGAGAACACGGAGAGGTGAATAGGCCTGTAGGAAGAGTAGATGAGGGGAAACAAATGGGGCAGAGGTCAAGTGATTTACAGAGAAGGCCCCTCTGAGGAGTAGCAAGAACACAGTAGGAAGCACAGGTCCAGAAGAAAGATGCCTCTCTCTCTAGACAGGAAGAAGAGAAGGGGAAGCTTGCCATAAACACTGGGAAGGGCATGAGTGAGGAAACGGTTCTGATAATGATGAAGACAGAGGCTGGGTAGGAGGAAATGAGGGGCGGCGTACATATGAAGGATGGAGGGTCTGGATACCATCAGCTAATGGAGTCTTAGAGACGAGGGAATCAATGGTTTGGCAGGACGTTGGGGTTAGAGATTTCAGATAGGGTGATCCTGAGTTAGTGGCACGGCTGGGTAGAGCTGCTGACGTGCCACCGGGGCAGGAGAGAGGCTACAGCTGAGGATCCGGAGCCGTCGTTACCCTCCCGCACGCCAGGCATCCAGCTGACATCCGGCCAACTCTGGGGGAGAGATAGGTCACAAGCCTGCTGCCAAGACCCTCTGTGAGTCCTAGAGACGGATACGCGATAGGTTTGACAGAGGATAAGGTGTGAGGGAAATTTATGTGAGAAGGGAAGGACACGGCCTGGGGACAATTTTAAAGGGTAAGGATGATATCAGCTCCCGACGCCCAGCCGCAAAGGGCAGAGGGTGAGTGAGAATGACACCCTCTGCCGACCTTGCTTGCTGCTGACCTTCACAGCCTGAATTCAACCCTTGGAACCTACACGGAGGAAGGAGAGCGCTGACTCCTGCGTGTTGTCTTCCTGTCCCTACACACAAACGCCGGGACACATGCCCCGCCCCCAAAACGTGCAGGTTTTAAAAGTGTTTTGTTTTCTGCTGTTGTTGGTTTTAAAAACAAAAACAACGAGTCCTCTCTACATAAGAACAAAAGAAAAGCAGGAATCTCTGGAGATTAAGGCCCAGCTGATGGCAGGAAGGGGAGGCTTGGCAGAAATGGTCAGGATGCAGGGACCAGGTTCTGGGGGTAACACTGTAGAAGGCGGGGAGGCAGAAGGAAGAAAAAGAAAACATCCTGAGACCACCCAAAGAGGCCGTCCGTGCTGGTATTTATCATAAGAATGCTGTTGTCTTAATATATAAATGAAGGGCGTTCCTACATGACTGACAGTGGTCTGCTCTGAAGGAGTGTCATCTCGAGGGGGAAAACGATTGCTGTGTCACAAATTCCCCAAACTCACAAACATTCAGTTACAACAAAACCTTAAAGGCCATACTACCTTCTTGTCACACCAGGCTAAAGTCTAACCTGCAAAGTAAAAAAAAAAAAAAAAAAAAAAACACTAAAAAAATTGTGAGAGTCTCTGGTAGATTTATGGAGTGTAAGGCAGAGGCATTTCTTGACAGCCTCAGTTTAAAACCACATCAGGCTATATGAGACCTTGTCTAAACAACAACAAGAAGAAACTCCAAAAATAAAAACAAATCCAGGGCTAGGGAACTGGCTCAACAGTTAAGAGGGTGTGTTTCTGTCACACAGGATAGGGGTTCATTTCTCAGAACCCACGTGGTGGCTCCCAAGAATCTGAACTCCATTTTCAAGGCTCTTCTGACTTCCCTGGGAACCAGGCATGCACATGGCACATGCAGACCAGACCAAAACACTCATCCACATAAAATAAGCATTTAAAACAAGCAACCAAGACCATTTCCCATACAAAAACAAAAACAAAACAAGTAAACAACAACAACAAAACCCAGTACGACAGATCATTAAACACTAAGATCACGGCATGATTTGGCAGCCTCTTTTCTAGATGTATGTGTGTACTTATATGTATATAAAAAAAATCAGGGATTTGAATAGGTATTTGCATATACATGTTTGTAATAGAACTATTCACAAAAGTCAAGATGCCAAAACAACTCAAATGTCACCTACGGATGAGTGGATAAGCAAAAGGCAATGGGCAAAGGGTGGAAAGTTATTCAGCCTTAGGAAGGAAGGCGATCTTGTCACATTCTACAGTGCAGGTGAACCCTGAGGCCACAGTCATAAAAAAAAATTAGGTGGTCACAAGTGGACAAGTGACTCCTTTTCTATCCATTATCTAATGTCAAGTTCACTGAAAGAGAAAGTACTGTGTGGTTACCAGATCTTCGAGAAGGGGAAGTTGTTTAACAGGTAGAGTTTGCAGTATAAGAATGTTCTGGAAATCTGTTTCTCAATAGTGGGGAGATACAGGATACACAGCGCCACTGGACTGCACACTCGGGCGAGGCCACACATTCCTATAAGCCCAACACCAGGGAGGCGGAGCACAAGGGAAATGTGAGTTCCAAGACAGGCTAAGCTACACACCCCTACTCTAAGTACAAAATGACAACAAAAACATTGTGAAGACGATAAATTTTATGGTGTGTGTGTGTGTGTATTAGATCACAATTAAAAATAAAAACAAAAAACAGTCCTTCAGTATCTCCCCTTCTCCTGCCTGATAGTCGAAAAAGAGAAGGTAACTGTACATCCCAGGTTGCCAGGAATCAGGGCCAGATTCTATCTCTGTCAGACCTTGCCCTCACTTTGGGAAATGGTCCTCTCTCTCTCTCTCTCTCTCTCTCTCTCTCTCACTTTCTCTCTCTCCTCTCTCTTTCCCCATTTCTCTCTCAGAAAGTCTCTGTCTCCCTTTCTCTCTCCATCTTCTCTTTGTCTTTGTCTGTCTTTGTCTCTGCCTCTCTCTAGCTCTGTCTCCCTCTCTCTGCGTGTGGTGCTGTGGCAGAAAAAACAACACTGGATGTACCGTTAGCTTCTCTTTTTCATCTATCAGGAAGCAGCTGATTTATGGACGATGACATTCCATTGAACCTGAAAGGGATCAAGACTCTCCTCTGTTCATAAACATCCCTGCGTCCGTGCCCTTTCTCCTGATCTCATCTGGATTATTCAGCTCTTCCACTAGCAGCTCCTGGAATCTGAGGTAGGCCAGAGTGCAGACGAGAGGAGCTTTTCTGTTCCCCAGCTGTTCCCCCAGTAATTTAGAAGTCCAGAAGTCCAGACTTCTTTCTTTCAGAAAACAAGAAAGAAAACACAGGGGCACACTTCAAAATGAGCTTGGTGTGGGGTCTCTCAAGGGGAAACAGCTAGTCCAAACTTACTGCCTTAAGCTCCCTCCTGTGCTTGAGGGAAGGAAGTCTCTCTTCCCCTTTAGGAGTGTTCCTTTGGCTCTTTATTCCAAATTCCATAACAGAGACAGCATGAAAAGCTGGCCCCAGCTCAAGAAAAGCAGGGGTGGAAACCAGCCCTCTGTTCTCTACAGGAGTTATGTCCATGGGTTGTCTTCTATTTCCCATCAAAAATTTCTCTTCTGCAGAGGAAAAGATGGAGTGTTTAAAGATTCCTTACACAACTTCCACAGGATTGATGCTTGGGCAGTTGATGCAAATGTCTTGGTGATTCCAGAAATCTACGAAGGTTCAAAGTGCCAAAGCTGAGGCCACCTCCCGACCCCCAGCCCCAGCCCCTGCTCCTTCATCTTGAGAGGTCCCACACTCCCCAGAGCTTGGAAAGTGTTAGGAAAATCTCCCAGCACAACTATGTCCCGTGAAGAAGAACTAAATAAAACATTTGGCAAGGGCATTTTAAAGATCTTTCCACTGAGGTGTTTTGTTTTTTTTTTTTTCAGCAACCCTTCAGAGGTTGAACCAGGATGCCTATAAAAAGCCTTCTGCATTCCCCTGCACACTCTTCATGAATCCTCAGGAAGGACAGAATACGACAGGAGCCAGAGATCCGGAGCCAGGCCAGATACTGAAGAAGCCAGGCTGGCTGGAGGCTCTGGCAGTTGCACTTCTCCTGCCTCTCTCCTGCCTCTCTAGCTGGCATGGCCTATGCCTACATGGCCTCCTGGCTTGCTTCACCTATGTGTCTGCTAATTATTGAACTAAGAAGTTATTTCTATGCTCAGTTTCCCAGATACTCACATGCACAAATCTGGGAATCTGCCAGAGTGGTGAATCCCTCTAAACAAGAGTCTCATCCACACCTGAGCTGCCATCCCTGACTCTGAGACACGCCTGTCATGTAGAAGCCAATGAGCCACACAGGAAACATGAAGAGCCTCTAGCTAACCCTAGAAAGCAGGGGCCTTCCAGAGCTCACACCAACCATAAAAGTGGAGGGAGAGGCCAAGGCCCTTGCTAGCACTCTGCCCGTCACACATGCAGGAATCAGAACATGAGAAGAGAACACGTCACTACATTCTCTCTCATCATCTCCCCTCCACCAGGTAGTCCCACTTCCAATCTTTGGGAATCCAGGAGCTATGTCTGACGAAATAGTCCACCCCCAACTAAATGCTGACAGGGTGTTTTTCCAGGCAGGAGGATGGGCACCTGTTGCTCCATGGCTGGCTACCTTCCACAAACGGAAAAGGCTGAAGGATCATGTGTTCCCATGTTCCTGGGATGGGAACACAAGGACCTCTTGCCAGTGCTTCTGTCACTCTACTGTAGAGGTCTCTACATCTCAATGTCCAGAGGACCTGGGACCATCTGAGACTCCTCCAGCACGGCTCACGAGAGATTCACAGATCTGTACAATTCCTTTCCATGGTATCTAAGGAAACCAGGATAATCAGCCATAAAAGGCTATGGAAATAGAATGCAGGGTGGAAGGTGGGGGCGAGGATGGGGCTGTGCTAGAGGAGAGGGAAAGGAAGATTATTCCAGAGCAGGAGAGAAGAAAGCCTTTGAGGGGCAGAGGGGACCAGAAAGTGAACAACATCTGTTTTGAGGGAGCCCCTCAAACTTCCCTTCCTAAACAGGGAAGTTTAGGGCTAGGGAGGGAGCACATAGACAGCTGTAATGGATTGAGGCTATTGGTTGTTCCCTGGCTACTGGTTTTAAAGCTCAAGAAAAAAAAATTGTATCTATGCTGTATTACCCTCTTTGTGAAGCTGGGGATGAAAAGGCCAGCTTGGTTCTTAAATCAATATATTTTGTTGTTATAACGCAAATGCAGTCTTGTGTGAATGAGAAGTCACACACTATTATGGATTAGAACAGACTCTGGGGTCCCCTCTGCTCTGGGATGCTCATGAACAAAACGGAGCAGCCAAGAATGTGAACTAAGTGGTACAGGAATTGGTTGTGACATCAGTTTGTCCCGAGCACTGGGCTAGCTGCTTCATATTCAGGGCCTATGAACCCAAGTCCTTACAAGCATCTGTCCACCTAACATTCCCTCGGACATCTCATTCATCTCAAACTGAGCTGCTATCTTCCTCCTCAAGACCCAACCCAGCCACGGTCTTTCCTACTCTGGTCGATGGCAGCTTCAGTCTTCCAGTCTCTCAACTAAGACCTTGGAGCAGTAGTTGATTCTTCTTTCTCATCCTGACCCAGTCTATCCAGACACTGTCTTGATTCTACCTACAGAGTGAGATCCAAAATGGCAGTGCTTCTCACCTCTATATCCACTGTCTTGGTCCGGACCATCTCCATGTCTCACTGGGGATGTATGGATAACCTCTTCATTTCTACTCTGCCTGTTGGAAGTCTGTTCTTACCACAGTGTTTAATGTATCTTTGGAACATGTCAAATAGTGTCACCTTGTGCTTAAAATCACCATCAGTTTTTCATTTTATGCGGAATAAGAGCTCAAGTCCTTACACACCGTGAGTATTGGTACCCCATCTGGATCCCCTTCTTTCTGAGAGACTATCTGCAAATACCTCCTCCTCATGCTGCCATAGTCCACCAGCCACATGGCTTTCCCTCAAGCACACCCCACTTCAAGTTCTTCCTTGAAGTTAGGGTTTTGATCATAGCTGTGTCCCCATATTGCCTAGAATCAACACACAATGAATGTGTGGGATATTTCTGTGCCTAATCTTCCCCATTTCAAAAGGTCAATGAGCTGATGATTCCACACAAGGTCTCCTTTTTATACCACGACCACATTTGAGTTTTGAGCTGTATATCTGACATCATGAGCTACTTATCTGGTCTACCTAAGTATTAGCTCATGCCTTCCAAAGGCGATCTCTGATTTGGGGAAAATAAAAGAAAGGTACAAAGACCCTAGTGAGCTCATGTGAGGCAGTCCATAAGAAACAGGAAATTTCGGTTTGATCCACACAGTTTGGACTCCCTGAGAAAACCTGACGCTCCCTGTTAGTAAAAGGGTGTGTGTGTGTGTGTGTGTGTGTGTGTGTGTGTGTAACAGGAGAGAGAGTGAGCTAGAGATCTGAGAGAGCTGTGCATGAAAGCAATGTGCGCACGTGAACACACACTGGGAGAACTGATGTCCCAAATCCCAAGCAACCAAAAACAATCTTAATTGGGAGAGACATCATGGGAAAACCTGGCATTCAGAAGAAGAAGAAGAAGAAGAAAAAAAGCGTGGCTCCTGAATTTGAATGGCAGAAGAATCTAAAAAGACTGTGGCATATTCGAAGTTGGCTTGCTTGTCACGTTATTTCACATTAAAAAAAAATAATAATAAGTGCAGAAGTTGGGGGATAGAGGTGAAGGAAACTGTAATACTGTAATACTGGCTGTTATTAATATTCTGTCTTTCTTCCTAAGACCATATAGTTCCTTCTGTCTTGTTCCTTATTTTTGAAAATTATTGTTACTGAATTTACCCGTTAATGTGAACTTTCCCACCTGTAATTTTTAACCCAGTCCTCTTTGTACTGGGAGATGAATTGTCTTATGGGAGCTGTGGAGGAGGATGCCAACAAACTATCATGTTCCAGATACTAGATATATCATACCCCTTTTGATCCCCAAACACAAAGCCCTTATCATTATCCCTACTTCATATAGTAGGAGACTGAGGCTGACAGGCATTAGATGACTGGCTCAAAGCCACGTGGGTATTTAAGACTTTAATTCATTACTGAGGTTCCCTAAAATCTTTGCCTCTACAACCATGATGTATTACCTTCTACCTACAATGAGAGCAGAGGAAAAAGCTATTCATGGACACTAAGTATGAATTAATCTCATTAGCTAATTTCTGGCCAATAAAATACACAATGCACAACTTTCCTACATTGTTATCTGTTTCCTTCCATTAAGGAAATGGCCCTCTAAAGGTGTGAAGCTAATACAAGGTGAAGTTTGATGATGAACCAAAATGACCGATTCAGGTCAAAAGAAGTCAGATGTTATCAGATCAAAAAAAAAAAAAAAAAAGTCCTTTCAGCACCTTCTGTGCAAGGCCAACGAAGCTGAAAAAATTACCTTATAACTTTTAATACTGAGCATGTTGACTAGCATGCCTTGGGTTTAATCCCTGGTACCCTATAAACCTTGGGTGGTGGCTTCTGCCTGTAATCCCAGCACTCAAGAGGTAGAAGCAGGAGTAACAGGAGTTCAGATCATCTTTTGCTATATAGTGAGCTCAAAGCCAGTCTGAGTTACAGGAGACCTAGTCTCAAAGGGAAAATAAAATGCTTAGAACTTTTACAGTCTTAAACATCTCTATTAAAAGTTACAGAATGCATGATTTCTGATTAATGCATCCAGATGGTACTAATTGCTAGTAACAGAAAACTCAAAGTAGCTTTAAAATGAGATTTACTATTTTACACAGCAAGACCTGTAGACACAGGATGCCTTAGAGCAAGAGAACTGAGTATCTCTGTGCCGTGACCAGGACACACAGTTCTCTCAGCTTGCCTCTCCTCCATCCCCTGTACAATGGCTGTCCTTTTAAGGTAGACGTCTGTAAAGATCCCATGATGGCTTCCCCAAGCAGAACTCACACACACACACGATAACCATTATAGATGGAGAAGGAATTTCTTGTCTTGGGAATTCAACCAAGATAAGGCATCTATTATTCCAGGCTAAGCGTACAGTTGGCCACCTGGGAACTCACAAATAATTCATAAATGAGAAAAACAACAACCACATGGCACATTTGAACACATGTGAAGCCTCTGTTTGCATCTTGTCTATTAGTAGGTCACTGTCCAAAGCAAATTCCACAGTAAAGCCTACAGCTGAGGGACAGAGCAGCTTGCAGCTCCTGTAAGGACCCATGGCAAGGGAACAGACTATATGGTACTGCCGAGAGTATGGAACTGGACTTGAGAAATCGAACCTGTAGTTGTATTAGGCAGAAACCTGTGAGTGTGTCATCCTTTAGGTACAAAATAATGAATATTAGTAAGCTTTCATGATTTCGAATAATATCCACAGAGGGTGTGTGTGTGTGTGTGTGTGTGTGACGCATGCATGCACACTTGAATGATCTTGAATGGTGTGTACACGTGGAGGCCAGATGGCACTGGATGTCTTCCTTTATCTCTCCACATCCTACTTTTTTATGACAGGATTACTTATTGAACCTAGTGCTCACTGGTTGACTAGCCTGGCTAGCCAGTAAGCTCCAAGGACCCTCCTGTATGAAGGGACTCTGGCCAGCTTGAGCATGGTGGGAATGGCTCTGGCAGGCTTTGCCCTTCTCTTTGATTCCCTTTGCCTTGATAAAGACCATTAGATTCAATACCTAAAGCTAGCCACCAAGGTCTATTCCTTTATTTGGCCACTTCTTCCTGAGGCTGACTACCAAGGTCCAGCTATCAAAGTATTCAAATCCAGCAATCAAAAGCTTTGGTTCACCTAATTAACATGACCAATTAAAATTAAACACCTCATCCTAACATGGGGTTTTCCATTTTACCTTTATAACCCACCATTTTCTTATGGGCTGTGTTTGTTTCCTCTTCATCAAGAGACAGTCAGTCCACCATCTTCCGGGACAAATACTCCTTTCCTTTTTCCCTGTTCCCTTCCCTTTATCCCTCTTTATCTCTCCTCTTTGTCTCTCACTCCCTGTCCACTATCTCTCTGGGGCAAATAAATCTCCTTTGTGCTGAGAACTCGGTGTTGGGGGTTCTAGACGAATACACTGTCTCTTAGGCTGTCTACCAACCACTGCAATATCCAAACACTTGAATTACAGATAAACCTAGGTTTTACGTGAGTTAAAGGTGACCCAAACCCAGGTCATCATGCTTGCACAGCAAAACTTTACCTGAGCCATTTCCCAGTCCAGTAGGGGTAGAGTTTAACTAGGCCTTTTGTTAACCAACTATTGGACCTCTCCGAAAACCAAAGCAAAAAGTTTATGCCAGAAGAAAAAAAACCAACCAGAATTGGTAGGCCCATACAAAGTGAAAACTATGGGATTGTCTGCCTCTGAAGTAGCAGTTTGGTTTCTTTTGGGCAGAGTCATACATGCTCCATTGGAATCAAACATGTATCAGGGTTTAAGGACTGTATCTCTGAAAGTAAGCTGTCAAAGCTGAGTCCTGCCTGATACTAGTTCTCCCTGGAGAGTTACAGGTGTTGTGAGCCCCATTAACTGGGTCTCAGTTTATAAGAGAGCTCTAATTACATGTGGGGCTTTGATATTACCGTACCTGCTGAATCTCTTTCCCACAGAATCACACTAGTAGAATATTCTAATCAAAATTCCCTCCCTGTAACACTTTCTGCCTCTGCCTCCACCGCATATAAATCCTCATGAACTTCATCTCCCTCCCATCTTTATTCATGCCCATCTCCTTGAAATACATACCATCTGGCTAAGTGACAAATCAGCCTGTCTACTACCAATCTCATTGCAAATAGGCTACTTGACTCTGCTTTCCATGCATCTATCACGCTGAGCTTAGCATAGTGTAACAAAAGTAGTAAATATATACCTATTTCTTCCCTTTTCCCCGTACTAATCCTTATCCCTTCAATATCCAGCATCATGTTGGGAAAACAGTAGGAGCCGAGAAACATTTGAAAAGAAAGGGCATGGGCCTATGCTAGTTAGTAGTTCCAACATATTCTTACTCATGCCAAATGCAAATCAGCTGTTTGTGGTGTGTGAGTCATCTCCCAGTGACTTGAATCCAGCCTCACGCCATCTTTTAACACCTCCATCTTCAACTTGTGTCTGCAAGGGTCGCCACACACAGGGAAGAGGGTGATGCTGTCCTGGGGAAATACCCTGTTTCTTCCATAGTGATTGTGTTGGGAAAGGAACGAGGAAAGTGTCAGGTTTGACAGACAATATAGGACTGCCATCGTGACAGAGTGACTATTCAGAGGCATGCAAAGGACAGGCGTCCTGGACCATTTCAGTAAGAATTAGTCAAATGGGGTGGCACATGCCTCTAATACGAGTGCTAATGCAGGAGGATTGCCATGACTTCAAAGCCAGCTTGGGCTGTGTAACAAGACTTTGTCTCAAAAAAAAAAAAAAAAAAGAAAGAAAGAAAAGTCAAGGAAGAATAAATGAATTTGTTAAAGAATGCTTTCTTTCTCTTCAATTTTTTTTCTCTTGTGGATGTTCTCTCTCTCGCTCTCTCTCTCTCTTTGTGTGTGTGTGTGTGTGTGTGTGTGTGTGTGCATGCGCGTGCACTCGAGCACACGCACACACATTTGTGTTCATGTATATGCAGGTGTCCTTAGAAGACAGGGGAAGGTGCTAACCTCCCTGAAGCTGGAGTGACAGATGGTTATAAGACACTGACTTGGGTGCTGAGACTCAAACTAAGGTCCTCTGACTAGCAACAAGCTCTCTTAACCGTTAAGCCATCCACAGGCCCCACCAAAGAGCTCTTGAGGGAACAACCAAAAATAAAGAAGAAGAGTTGCTAATTTGGTTCAGTGGCATCATAAACTAATTAAAACGAGACTAACACATCAGAAAAAAAATCTTCAACTAACAGAGGGAGAGAAAACCTGAGACCCATGTTATCATTAGTCCTGAAGTTGACCTCATATTGTGTGAACCAACTAATTTTATTTCAGAGAGTTGAGTTGAGTTGAGTCTGTTACTTATAAGTAACTGAATATTGCAAATGTTATTGGGATGAATGGGATCATATGGGGGAAAAAAACTAGATGAGCCTGAGTGAAAACTCTGTAAGAATTAGAAAAGGAAGAGGCAATGTTTTTGGGGGTTTTTTGTTTGTTTGTTTGTTTGGTTGGTTGGTTGGTTGGTTTTTGTTTGTTTTTTTGTTTTGTTTTGTTTTGTTTTATCCTAGATGACAGTAAAGTCAGAACCATAAGGTTATGTATTGTGTGGAGAGAAAAGTCTGTTGATAGAGGATTGGTGATTTTCTTAAACTGGGTGATAGATACAAGGAGGCTTTTTATCCCGTTTTTGTATTCATTATCTTATTTTTAATTGCCAAATTAAAAATCATAATGTTCCTGTCTTGGTGTTGGCATTCACAGAATAGCCAGCACTGTCGCCATGCCAGTATGTTTGGCTTAGCCTGAGATAAGCCAAACATGAACAAACTGTTTCCAAATATGCATAGCCTGTGTGACTTAGCTGGTGAAAGGCAGAGGCTGGGATGGTGTGTCTGTCCTCAGGGATTCACTGTAGTTGTCTCGTTGGTGTGTGCCCTTCAGGTATCCCCACCCCTATCCTGACAAAAGTCATTGTGACATTCCTGGCTCCAAAGGGATTGCTCTGGTTTGCAAAGTGACAGCGGGCTCTGCACTACCGGTGATTTGCGCAAACTGTACAAAGTCAAGAGCCACAGGATGATATGTTTTACCAATAGAGACTGTGAGACAGCCAAATGGTGGTTCTGGGACGGCTGCCAGAAGTCAGTGTCAGGGATGAAAGAGGAGCAATCACAAGAAAGGGCAAAGTGCCACTGCCACAGCATGGTCAAAACCCAAGAGGTTGCAGTTGAAAGACAAAGTCTGTCCCATCCGCTCGGCGCAAAAGGCAAAGGAGAGTCTTTCTTTTGCAACACGGGAAAGAAATGTGATTTCAAGTTGTGTTCAGGGTAGGGAGACTATTGAGAAATAGGTGGTGCCATCTCCTGACCTGCACTATGAATAGTTATCATTGACTGAATTTGACACCCATTGGCCAAAAGCTCTGAAGTGCTCAGCTCTGGAGCCAGGCTGCCTGCGCTTAAAGCCTAGATTGCCTATTTGCTTCTCCCATGCTTCTTTGCTGCTGTTTGCTTGCCCATAGAATGAGGAAGATAATGGCCAAGCAAAATTGGACATATTACCTTATGGTTTTTCGTATATAAGCAGCTCAGACTTAGCAAGGTCACAGAGATAGGAAGTAGGGTAGAGGTTACGGGGGCCAGAGAATGGGGGAAGAAATGATAGTGGTTGCTTAATGAGCAGAAAAGCAACTGTTTGGAATGTTGGCAAAGTTCTATCAATGAATGACTGTGATGGCTGCCTAACAGTATGTGCTTAGTACAATGAATTATACATTTTAAAATGGAAACAGTAGTAAGTGTATACTACTACTTACTATACTTGTGGTATAGATATCTTTTGTGACACACACACACACACATAAAAATTTTAAAATAAGATTTTTTTTTTTTTTTTTTTTTTGCTACAAAACTGAGGCCAGGACAGACTGTCTCAGACACTGGATGAGCAGGAACTTCCAGGAGCAAATAGAGATAGTTTTATCTTTCTTATGGAGATTTTCATGGCACAGGCAATTAAGTCATATTGACACAGGTGGTTTCAGTTCTAAATCCAAATACCTATGTCATGCTGATGGTAGTTGTCCTAGTACTCAAGAAAGGAATATCTGTTTTCTGTGATTGTTATCTGCAGCTCTGAGCTCATGGTCCTGGCACACATCAAGGACCTCACTGATTATTATCCCTGTTTATTTACTTTGGAAGGTAAGATGAATACAGCTAAAAATCTGATGTCCCTAAACCTTTCAAGATTAGTTTTGATAAATTATAAAACAAAACAAACAAACAAAAAAGCCTTAGTCTAGGTAAATAGTTCAGTAGTAGGGTGCTTGCCTCACATACACGAGGCCCTAGGTCTAACTTCCGGTTCTGGGAGGTTGGAGGTCGACAGAAAACATGACTTCAGGCTTCATGTAGTTCTGGAACTACATGTTGCTGCTGCTAGTGTCTGTGATTAGGGGAAAGGGAGATTAAAAACACTACAAAAACAGTAAACGGCCTGAGACCTCACACGCTTTGATTTTGACTGGCTGGGTTTTTGCATTTCCTCAAGGACCCTTGAGTAGTTAGCTTCCATAAGCTGCAGGTTTTAGGAAGACAAATCTCTCACAAACCCAGAGATTTAGAAAGATGGTGTTTCAAAGGGAAATACAACACCTGATGGAGACTCAGGAGTCCCTGTTTTATTACTATGTGTGCTGTTGGTTTAATTACCAAAGATTAAGTATATGTTATATATGTTAATATATACATATATATTATATATCTTAATATATATTATATATATATAGTTATAGTTATAGTTATAGTTATATATGGCAACACACCATTCATTCCTCAGGCTGATATTGAGGAATGGACGGTGTGTTGCTATTTTTTCCATGGCTGTGACAGAACAGCTAACACAAACAACGTAAAAGAGGGAAGCTCTATTTTGGCGCATGGATTCTGGGGTGTTAGTCCATTCTTTTGTGAAAGTACAACAAAGCAGAGCGACTCACAATGTGGTGCCCAGGAATGAAAGATGAGGTGGTAAGATGTATGAATGGGTATGTGAGAGAGAGAGACAAGGAGAGAAAATGCATGTGGCATGTCAACTTCAAGACTGCTACGGTCTTGGAATACAAGCAGCAGATGCATGCACTTAGCTAGTGAGTGAAATAATGAACACAGTTGGACATTCTTTATTGCCTCAATTGACCTGAACATTTACCTTTTCATGCTACTTCCAAATTGTTGAGTTGCTAAAAGGTTTCCTAATCACACGTAGCTCCATCTCCACACCTGTTTAAATCACAGACGTTTGTCCTTTTGGCTTCATACTTGAGTGCCAACACACATCTGCCTACTTGAGTTGTAGGCCACCTATCATTTTCTGACTATGTGTTCCGGGCAGTCTAGGGAAGAATTTTACAATGCTTTTAGTTTGAACGTGCATGCTTTTGTGACTAAGAAGATGATGGAGGTGTGGCCTAGCCCCTAACAAAGAATATTGAGTGAATCATATCACCTATTCAAACTTTTTCCTAAAAAAAAAAAAAATTAGAGACTTAGGCTCATCAGTTGATCTCAAGGCACTATGCAGTCCAGCCTAGAGGTGATGTCCAAATTCTGGCACCCGTTGGTTGCAGTTTTCACAGCAAATTACCTGTCATCACATCTCTGGAAAGTGAGTAGCAGGTGTAAAAGCACAATTTCCTCCCGCACCCCAGCTCCCCAAATAACGATTCTGAGGCTTACATACATTTCCAAAAGCCTAGGCCAATACAGTGAGGCATGCTCCCTGACTTGCTCATAACTAATATTCCATTTGTTCTATTCTTAGTTTTGCCACATGCCTGGTTACCCCTGCTCAGTTTCATACATCTATCTTCTTCAGAATCCTGAAGAAAATACTCCTGCCCTGTCCCCCACCCAACCCCCTCCCTGCAAGCCTTGCCCCGCCCTGCCCCACCCCATCCGCTCTTCTCTGACCATCTCCCAAAGTTCCCTCCTCTCTCCCCCACCTCCAACTCCCACCTACTTATTTCCTGCCTCAGCTAACAGGCCATTAGCTTTTTATTGACAGGTGATGCTTCCATATAGAGACAAGAGATTCCTTCTACAAGCAGGTTCTCAGGAATGCTTAGCTCCCAGGTTAGGAGTGAGCACAAAGCTAAACAAAGCTAAACAATGAAGACAGCGTCCTGTAAGTTGCAAAGATTGCCATTATTAGAAATTTAGTTTCATATAGTTTAATTTTATGCTGTCCATTTTTTTGTCTACATTTTTTTTTCACAAATATTTGTACTACTGTGGGTAGAATCTATGGGTTGCCACCAAACTATAAAAGTGTATTTGGGCATTAAACCTGCTACTATAAATAACGTCTTTCCTGAGGTAAAGGATTGCCTGTAAATTTTCTATTTGTTCTTGAGTCGTGATTCTTTGAATCAAGAAATGTAAAAATCTAAAAAAAAAAAAAAAAAAAAAAGAAAAAAAGAAAAAGATTTAGCTATGAATTATCTTTTTTTGCTTATTTTTCTTCCCTGTGCAATGGTCTCTTTATTTACAACCCAAGAAATAGCCTGTCTGTTTCTGTGGAGTTTCTTAATATTTCAAAAGGACTGCTGTAGAGAAAGATAGTTACCCACAAAGCAAGGGCTTCATCCATATAGCCCCTGAGCGCGCGCGCGTGCGCGCGCACACACACACACACACACACACACACACACACACACACACACACCCCGCCATGCTCCATCTAGAAATAAAAGCACTTTCTCACCACTGGGCTCTTGTTCATGCTGTCCCCACCCCTACCCCAACCCCTCTGTCATTCTTTTTCTCTGGTTTCCACCTGTCCTTTCATGCCTAGCATTTGGGATTTTCTTTAAAATCCAAAGTTTTCAATTAGGTGTAGCAAGTAGTCCTTGCTCCTTGATAATCTTTAATGAGGACATTATTTTTTTTCTTGTTCTTAGGTGTGGGTTATGTGGTCGTGTGGGTTTATGTGGTTAGGTGTGGGTTCGGGTTTATGTGAGTGCAGGTTCACACCCATCTGTGTGCTCACGCATGCAGAGGCCAGAGACCAATGTCAGGTGTCGATTTTCACTCGCTGTTCACCTTGTATTTGGAGACAGCATCTTTCATTTGCCTGGAACTCACCAAGTGGGCTAGGTTGGCTGGACAGCAAGCCCCAGTGATCCCCGTCTCTGTCTCCCCAGTGCTGGGATTACAAATGTGCATCGCCAAGCCAGGTCTTTTTCTTTTCTTTCTTTTTTTTTTTTTTAATGTGAGTTTTGCAGAGTTTAAATCAAGCAAATCACATCTTTCAGATGTGTTCAAATGCCAAGGCCCTTGAGTATCACCCCACCCAAGTATTCTTTAGATTGAGTGACCCATTCAAAGGAGCTTTTGAGAAACATACAGATATGTTTGTTACTATGGAAAAGTAATTACCCTGCTCTCCAAATTGCTTGTGGCTCTTTAACACTGTTTCTGCAGACTGCTATTGCAGAAGTTCTGCACATTGGACTCATGTGGAGCACCCTAAGGATACCAACTGCCTTCCTGGGGATTAGTCATTTTGATTCTTACCCAGAGAAGACCTTCTGGAAATACACAAAGCACCAGTGTAGCTGCGAGAGAACAGCATTATCTGCTGCTGCCTCTGGCTAGCCTTTTGGCTATTGGGAGGAAGAGGAAGGATCGGGCAACCCTTTCCTTTCCAGACAGGTTTTTAGGAGCTGCATGTTCTTCTTCATACATTCCGAGCTGAAGCTGTAGTCTGAAAGCCCAAAGCCATTTGCAACATGGTTTTAATGACTGTCATTACCTCTGTGATTACTTCCACCTAATAAAAACTCCCACTGGCTTGATGTTACTGGGTTTCAGTTGCACACGGCCTCCAGACTCCAGTGAGCCACAGAGCATCTGGTCTTTGCCAACGACATTATTCATCAAAGGAGGATAAAAATCATCACAACACTCAGCTTGTCACAGTTGGTAATGGCTTTGAAAGTCATAGCTTTGGCTCAGCTTGGGTCTTTTCCAAGACGCTGACCCCCTTTTATCCACAATGAATTTCATAAAAGAGAAAATGGAACACATGCTGAATGGGATTTTTCACAATGAAACTCCCATAATTAGGAATCGATAGTTAAAATTATATTACTCCCACAAGAGCAAAACACAGTAAAAGTTAATGTAATTGCTATGTCAGCATTTTGGGGGGTGGGGGGAGAGCGGCAAGGGGTGGTGTGTAAAGACTGCATTTAAACCCTTCGTTTATATACCCGGTCCTCAGCCACCCAATGAAAGGGAATTAGGTGAACTGGGGTCTGCTTGTTTCCACCCCTGCCTCACCTATGCCATCAGAGAAGGGGCGGTCCGCCTCTGTCTCATTCAGAAAAGAAAAGAGGCTTTTCCAGCTGTGAAATGTATTGTGCCCTACAATTCTGCAGCTGGAACAGAAGCCATCATTTTGATGAAATTTGTCAAAAACTTTGTGTCAACGCTAGGCAGCTTTCCAGTCCCTTCTCGGCCCACTTATTCTGTCTAACAAAAGATTCCTCATGGACTGATTTGTATGTGAGGGTCAGTGTGCATGCTGTGAGCGCAGAGATCAGAAACCCACTTATTTACATTTCTTTATGGCCTTAAGCAGATATCAGTAACGTGGAAAATAGGCTTTGGGCATGTTTATCTATTTATTTAAATTTATATATTTGTGTTCTTATTTATGTGTTTATTTATTTTGAAGGTCTTACTCTGTTCAGGGGTTTTATTTGTTGCTGTTGTTGGTTTAGTTTGGTTGGTTAATTTGGGGTGTTTTGAGTCTGGGTTTCTCTGTGTATCCCAGGCTGTCCTAGAACTCACTCTTAAACAAGACTGGCATTGAACTTAGAGATCCACCTGCCTCTGCCTCCCAAGAACTAGGATGAAAGGTGTGTGAGCCACCACCACCCAGGGAAGGTTTTACCTTCTGTGTCTTAAGATGGCCCTGAACTCACTGTGTGGCTCAGGCTAGCTCTAAGCCCAAGATCTCTCACCTCTACCTTAAAAGTTCTGGGCTTTTAAGTGTACCTCATCACCATATCTGGCTGGGACATACATTACAAATAAAAAAGCAAATTCAGTGTGCAGCTGGCCATTTCTGAATGCAGAGTTGTGACTTATGGGCATTTGCTTTGATCAACCTAAATGCACATTTCTGACTCAACAGAAATACTAGATGAAAAGACCCCCAAACCTTGGTGCAGAGGATCCATATTTACAGTTGATTTAGATACCTATATACTGAGGTGTCGTCAATTATAAGACAGACCACCACTTAATGAAGAAAAGCACCCGTTAAGCCATGACACCATGCTTTCTCATTAGAAATATTTATTTCTTGTTATGTTCAACTTGTGACACATTTATTTAAATAACACAGAGCCACAGTGTGAACATCTACATCCCGGATGACACACACCCAGCAATGACACTGTCACAGCCTCCCACAGGACAGGGCTTGACATCAGCAACTGATGTGTCCTGGGCTCAGAGACGTTCACCTGTAAAAAGTGGACCTCGGTGAAATGTGATGTCAGCGTGCTTGCTCTGAGCCCGTCCAGAGCCTCTGCTAACCTGACATCCGCTGCAGCCCAAGCGACCACTCAGATCCTGTCCTGGGAGCCCTGTCTTCCTTGTCTTCCCTGGCCTTCCACTCCCGATGCTCCATAGTGATCCTCCCAGTTCTCACTGTATGACAACTACTGGACTAAATGAACAGTGGCTGTGATGAAACCCTTTCCTTCCCTTCGGACTCCCGTGTTTTCCAGACTCCCTACCATTTGCCCTGGCCTCCTGGCTTCTGCTGTTATTATTCATGGCACGTATGTATGCATCATATATAATAGATATGTAATATACGTTTCTTGATTAAATAACATTAACCCAGTTGTCTTCAGAAGATTAATGCATTTACTGTGAGGATGGAGAGGTTATTTTCATTATGTCTGTTTTAGGTTTTGCTGCCAAATATGTAACATGAAATCTACCATTTTAACCATTTTTACGGCAAAAAATTTTTGTCTTTTTCTGCTCCTTATTTTTTCATGAAGTTTAAACATAACTGGCCACTGTTGATTAAAGGTCTGCAGTGACTTGAGGTAGAAAAGGATTATTCTACAAAATGCTACTTCAAAGCTCACCCTTTTCCCAAGTCCAAGAAGTCATATAATCACACCATCTCTATTATTTTACCCCTAAAACATCATTTTTCTCTTTTCTGTTACAGCTATATAGCAAGATCAAAGAGAACACTTTGTTCCTTGGGCTTCAGCTACTGGCTGGAAAAGTACAGAAAAGCTTTTAACTCGTTCTTAGAAATCACAAAGTCATCTAATCATCTCACAACCCTCAGCCAGAGGGGATAGATTGCCCACACCCCATTGTCTCTCTCTCTCTCTCTCACACACACACACACACTCCCATCTTACTATCACCTTTTAAAAATTACATTGTTATACCTTTGAAATTTAATATTCTTGTTAGCTTAATTTAGCTGTATAAAAGTGTTCAGGGCATGGGGATTTGTCCTGGCCCACATTTTAAAAGAATTCTGCTTCAAGGCAGAGCTGGGGTGACCCCCCTTTGCTCTGGGCAGGGGTAGTGCTGATTTGTTATTTCTGTGGAATGCTGTGCAGGTGAATGTTAGAGACTGACTCCGGTGGAGAGAAGACAGTCCGGTTTGCTAGAGTTTCTCAGTTTTTGTGGTGTAAATGCCTCACAGTGGTGCACGTCAAGAGTATGTCTCTAGACACAGCTGAGAAACTCTGACACACCCTAGCACACCTATAGGTTGTCCTACCGTCAGACACCACAGTCAAAAACAACTCCACGGCCAGATGCAACAGCAAAATACGAGAGAAGGAATCACTCAGAAGTGACGCAACTGGGAGTTATGTATTGTTTTGCTATTATTATAATTTATTTAAATTTAAGCTTAAATAATCAATTTTGTTTTCCTTTGTTTGAGACGGGGTCTCCCTGTATACTTCTGGCCAGCCTGGAACTCTCTATGTAGACTAGTCTGGCTTTGAAATTAGATGATCCTCCTGCCTCTGCCTCCCAAGTGCTAGGATTAACGGCATGTACCACCAGCAAATTTAATTTTAATAATGGCTATATTTAATAACTAGCATTCAAAATTCTGAGAAAAATGTAACACTTGGCTCTTAAAAACCAGTAGGAGCAGCCCAGCCCATCAAACTGATAAGCGCATGCTTATCATTTTATGTTTCCCAGTGACGCTTCATACTCCGGATGACACGACCGTCTCTCCTACCCTTCGTTTTATTTGCAGTATGATAAGTACAGATAGGTAATTAGTTTCTAACATTAATAATGATATTTACAAAAAATGATATTTACTCATCATAAATATTTTTGAGAAGCCATAAAAAATCTCTGAAAGCACGATTTTGGCTATATCCTAAATCTTGAAATAATATGTATAACCATAAAATGCGTATAAATGTAAAAGATATTGCTAAAAAGAATACATTTCTGGCAGTGTAAATGAATTTTTTTGACACAAGCTATAAAGCTTTTGCACAATAAAGGGAATAATCAAGAAAGTGAGAGATAGACCACTAAACAGAAGAAAATTATTTGCAAAGTATTTATCTGGCAAGGAATTAATTTCTGGAGTATATAATTATATAAGAAATTCTAACGAAGACAAGACAATCTGATTGAAAAATAGATGAAGGGGCTAGAGAGATATCTCAGCAGTTAAAAGCGCATGTTGCTTTTGCAGAGGCCAGGGGTTCAGCTCCCAGCACTCACTGTCAACTCACAACCTTCTGTAGCTCCAATTCAAGGGAATCGAATGCTCTCTTCTGGCTCTCCCTGGGAGCCAGATATACTCCTATGCATGAACATAGATGCAGGCAGAACACCCATATATAGAGAGTAAAAATAAATTATAAATTAATGAAAGTTAGTGAAGGGGCTGGAGAGATGGGCAGAGGTTAAGAGCAGTTGCTGCTTTTGTGGAGGACTGGAGTTCTGTTCCCAGCACCCACGTGAGGTCCCACAATATGCTATAACTCCAGTTCCAGGAGCTCTACCACCCTCCTCTGGTCTCCATGCATCCTCGGCATACATGTGCTGGTCACATGCATGCAGGCAAAAACAGTCTTACACGTCAGATGAAAATAAATAAATCTTGTAAAAAAAAATTAACAAGAAAGGGGTGAAAGGGATGGGACAGAACAACTGGGAAGGGAGGTGTGTGGCGCCCTGCTGGATAAGGTTGAAATCTCCTCAGAGCCAATTATTTACGCTCAGTCTGCAACGATCCACACCCTTTTCTCAGCGGAGTTCTAAAAGTCTCCCCTGATCTGGGTGACCCCAGGTCTTGTAAGTTGTTGAGGAGAGTCACATGGCCCTCAGGGCAGACTACAGGCCCGACCCTTCCCTGATAGGAAACTGTTCTACCAGGCATTTAGGAATTCCTAGAGACACACCAAAGGATCTTAGTCCAGCAGTGACCTTCAGTTGTACTTGGAGATACACACACACACACACACACACACACACACACACACAAACACACACACAGGATAATTAAATACTGTGTTTTTCTTCTCATGCTAGGAGGACCATTAAGTATCCTTGACTCCCTAACCCCAGTGAATCAAACACATTCACCCTTAAAATCTCTCCCTCTGCCCAGGGTTTATATTGCCCTTGATTTCACACAGAAAATAAAGCACCACGCACTTTCTCACTTCAAGACTGTCTGAGATTTGTCATTTATCCTCTCCCAAGCCGAATCTCACCAGGCCTGCCCTCCAGCCTGCTGGACCTGAGCCTCCCCGGGCCTGGTCCTCACCAGACCTGTGTCTTGGCTTCAAGCTGACCAGGCATGGGCTTTGGCCTCCACCTCTGCTGTGCTTAGGCAGCAGCTTGACCAAGAGCTGTAACACTTTGGAACCGCTGTAAGTTTTTGGAACACCTGAGTTTCCATTGCCACCGGCAACCTCATGCTACAAGAGCTAAACTGTAACACTCTGTGGAAAACCTTTTCCACAGCTTAGTACACTTGGGCCTCAGCCCAGAGCGCTCTAGCTGCCCCTGAGAGAAACAGAATCCCCATTCTCCATCTGGAAGCCAAGTTCCAAGCCACCCACCAAAACTCAGGACCCTGCTGATAGGAGAATTACAGAGGTGGAAAGAAGGCTAAAATTTCTAAGTGAATGAAAAAGCCACTATTTGAGAAAAAATAGTTACTGTCATTTTATAGTGTGTGATAGATAGATAGATAGATAGATAGATAGATAGATAATAGATAGATAGATAGATTTGTGTATGTGATGTTTCTCTGTGTATGATGTGTCTCTGTGAGTGATATATGTGTATTTGGTGTGTGTATGTGTAATGTGTGTCACTGAGGACATGTAGGCATGCATGTGGAGATAAAACATAGCTTTCAGGAGTAGTTCTCTTTGTCCACTTTGGTTCCAGGGATCAGTCTCAGCTTGTCAGACTTGTCTAACAAACGCTCTTACCTCTGAGCCAGCTCACCAGCTCCAGGGGATCTGATGCCCTCTTCTTGCTATCCCTGGGCTCCAAGTATGTTTGTGGTGCACTGTCATACAGACATTGAAGCAAAACATTAATTTTTAAATGGTGTCCTGCAAGCTCAGTTGGTACAGAGTAAGACTCTAAAATTAATTAGCTAATAATTAATTTTTTTAATTTAATTTAATTTTTTTCTTATCAGTTACATTTTATTAACTCTGTATCCCAGCTGTGTCCTGCTCTCTCATTCCCTCCCAATCCCACCCTCTCTCCCTCATCTCCACCGTAATAATTAATTTTTTAAAGGCAGATCCTCCCTTATTGCTGAGAAGCACTCAAGATGAGACTCTTTTCTTGTCCTCCCTTTTCTTCCCAAAGGGCTTGATGGAAATAAGGCAGTTTCAACTGCTGTAACCCCAAGTATATATTCCTTCCCAACCCCTGAAAAAAAAACCAACAGTGACAGTGTGGAGAATTTGGGCACAAATCAACAACACTTTGTATTCTGCTGTCTGCTGTGTGAAAATAAAAAGATGTATGCCATGGAGAACCTTTACAGCAGCCTAGGACCACAAGGGGAAGAAGACACTATGGGTGGAAGGCTGGTTAAGCCTTCAGTCTTTGATGGCTTCTTACTGTTGTTTTGGTCTTTTGTTTGTTTGTTGAGAGGGTTATTTTTTTGTTTGGCGGGTTTCTTTGTTTGTTTTTGTTTTGACAATCAGTTCCTGATGGTTTAGGAGTAGGTTGGTTTTCCCTTTCAATGCATCACATTTCATTTACAGTTGCTCTGTACAGAGGTAAGACTTTCCGTTACTCCTGCACACACGTATCTCCCCAGCAAAGCTCCACTCAGGTGGGAATTGCATTCCTGTGTTTACTGGTGCACAACCGCCAACTCTCATGTGGAGTTCCCCAAGCTTTTCCTGGGTAAAGCAACTGATGACATAGTTCATGCTTTAGAAAAAAACAGAAGTACGTATAAACTAATGAATTTCTGGCCTAACCACCATACCAGATAGGAGGCCAGTGTCTACACAAGCTAAATATCTCTTCACTTGCTTGTCCTTTTCCCTCTCCTCTGCTCTCACCTTACATTTGTTTTCATTTCCTATTTATTCACCTTCCTCCTCCCAGCGGGCTTGGGCTGGATGAGGATGAGGTGAGTATATACTATTACAGTGCCTTGTGGGGAGTGTGTCCTTCCTACACAGTTGTGTGCTCAATTCTAGACTATGCGTGTCGAAAACCACATGTCTCTTATTTAGGGGCCAGAGATAAAAACCATGCTGTCAGCTATACCACTCCTAGGTATATACCCAAAATTTGCTCAAGTACACAACAAGGACATTTGTTCAACCATGTTCGTAGCAGCTTTATTTGTAATAGCCAGAACTTGGAAACAACCCAGATGTCCATCAACGGAGGAATGGATACAGAAATTGTGGTATTTTTACACAATGGAATACTACTCAGCAATCAAAAAGGAGGAAATCATGAAATTTGCAGGCAAGTGGTGGGATCTAGAAAAGATCATTCTGAGTGAAGTATCCCAGAAGGAGAAAGACAAACTTGGTATATACTCGCTTATATAGACCTACAAGATATGATAAACATAATGAAATCTATACACCTAAAGAAGATAATCAAGAAAGTGGACACAGGCGAAGGTGATTAATCCTCATTTAGAAAGACAAATGGGATGTGCATTGAACTTATGACAGGAGTCTACCACAAAAGGCATCTAAAAGACTCTACCTAGCAGTGTTTCAAAGCAGACACTAAGACTCATAACCAAACCCTCAGCAGAGTGCAAGGAATCATATGAAAGAAGGGAAGTTAGTATGATATGGAAAGGATAGGAGCTCTACAAGGACCAAACATATCTGGGCACAGGGTCTTTTCTGAGACTGACACTCAACCAAGGACCATCTATGGATATATCCTAGAACTTCTGCTCGGATGTGGCCCATGGTAGCTCAGTAACCAAG
>NW_026596091.1:12688521-12714361 GCF_907164565.1 Psammomys obesus | reverse complement strand
GGGGAGGAGCAGTCTGTTAGGCCACAGAGGAGGACTTTGCAGCCAGCCCTGAAGATACCTGATAAAACAGGGTCAGATGAAAGGGGAGGAGGTCCTCCCCTATCAGGGGACTTGGTAAGGGGCAGGGAGGAGACCAGGGTGGGAGTGTGGGGTTGGGGAGGGAATGAGGGAGCGGGATACAGCTGGGACACAGAGTTAACAAAATGTAACTAAAAAGAAAATAATAATAATAATAATAATAATAAAAAGATGGAGTCTTGGGAGCAAAAAAAAAAAAAAAAAAAAAAAAAAAACCATGCTGTCTTATTAAACTGCAGTGAGCTTTCCATACATTCATAGGCGCATTCTTGGGCTGCATCACTAAGTCTTCAGACCAGAAAATAATTCCCATGTGAACATTTGTTAACTAGTTCTCTGCTCTTTTCCCTAGGAGAATTGAACTTCTCTGTTCCATATCCCAAAAGTCTGATACAGAAGTAGACTTCTGAGCATCATTCAACTTGACCTTATTGACTTTTCATAGGCAAATATCTCTCAGAACAGTTTGTGGACAATGTTCAAATCAAAATGTGTTTTGATTTGTGTTTCTCTCTGTCCATCTGTCCTCCCACTTTTCATCTCAAAAGATTGTATTCTCCCTGTTGACTATACATTCCCCCAATTGCCTTTTGAAAGAAAACAAGCTCCTTGCAGCTTTTCAAAAGGTCCTATGAAGAGCCTGGTCTGCACATTCACTATGTAATTACAAGCACTGCCTCGGAGCAGTCACTCAGTACTTCTGAGGCGTGACTGAGAGCGAAATCTCCACAGGCTACCGTCAGTACAGGCTTAACATCCCTTACGATCTTGAAGAAGTCGCTTCAAGGAAAGAGGAAACTCACCTCTCTTCTGCCCTAGAAAAGAAGAATTTTGTTAGAATGTAGTGAAACTCTTACAATAACATTGGAGCTTATGACACTCAAGGATTGAATTTACCTCATTTGCATACTTGCTTCTAGGGAGATCTAATATGGGTTGGCCTGAATATGTCACTTTGGAAAGCTTGCTTCTAATGATCAGACATGAAAAGGTGAGAAGCTGTCGTCAGAAAGAACATTTGTTCACTCATTGCCCTCCCATAGGATGTGAATGTGCTCAAAATATAGTACAGAAACAAAGGAACTATTTTGAAACAGAGGCAAAAACATTTTGACTCATAAAGAACTATCTTCAATGTTAGAGAATTTTTTCAACAAAAAGAATTGCCTCCTCTTTTTTTTTTTTTTTTTTTTTTTTAATATTCTCTCTCCTTCTTTAGTCATGACTCTTATTTACCAGATTTAGTCCAACCATTGGCTTTACTGTCTTTTTACTCATCTTTCTTTAACAGACCCATGATACTTTCTTAGTCTATACTGTCCTTACTGAAAGCCATTTAATTCCCTTCCATACTCCACCACTAGATATGTGCTACAGAACCTTCATTATAGCCTATTATACATGCTTCATTTATTCATTCATTCACTCACTCAACAAATATGTATTATGAATCTCCCTTTGGCCAAGTGTAGTAGATTTAAACACAGAAAGCAGTCCACACTTCGAAAGTATATCTAGAGAAGTTTTTAAATAATTAAAAACTTTTTGTTCTTATATATAGACAATGTACCTTGATTATAGCCAGTCCCAGCTACCCGCTTCTCACTTCCTCTGACAACCCCCATACAAGCCCCTCTTCCACCTGCCAGCATGTTTTTGTTTTTTTTGTTTGTTTGTTTGTTTTTTTTAATTCACTGAATCCAATTAAAACTACCCACAGACATTTGAGTATGGAGTCTGTGGTGGTTTGAATGAGAACGGTCTAAATAGGTTCACAGGGAGTGGCACTGTTAGGAGGAGCGACTTTGTTAGAGTAGGTGTGGCTTTATTGGAGGAAGTGCGTCACTGGGGGTGGGTTTTGAGGTTTCAGAGCCTCAAGCCAGGCCCATTGTCGCTCTCTCTTCCTGATGCCTGTGGACCCCGATGCAGCACTCTCAGCCGGCCACTCAGCACCACGTCTGCCTGTGTGCCATCACGCTTCCCACCAGGATGACAATGAGCTAAACTCTGAACTGTAAGCCAGCCCCAATTAAGTTTATTTGTTTGTTTCTTTTTTTTCCAGACAGGGTTTCTCTGTGCAGCCTTGGCTGTTCTGAACTCTCTTTGTAGACCAAGCTGACTTCAACCCAATTAAATTTTTTTCTTTATAAGAGTTGCTGTGGTCATGCCATCTCTTCACGGGACAAGTGGAGGGAACTAAGACAGGGGCTAGTTGGAGTTTTTACAGCAAAAGCCCAGGCTTCAGTGGCCCAAACAGGCTTAGGTCAGCTACCCATCCCCAGTATGCCAATTAAAGAGATGAGCAGCAGTGAAAAGCAGAAAGGGATTTATCCAATGTGGCCACATTGGAAAGAGAGACAAATTCAAGGGTCCTGTTACCCCCAAGTGCTTGGGATGCTGACATGAGGTTTGGCCTTAAGCAGAGGAAGAATTGGGCTTGGAGGTAAGAGGTATGATTTATTAAGTCTGGGTGTTCTGGTGAATTATCATCTCAGTTATCACTGGCGTCTCTTGGATGAGCTGTTCTGTGATGGACGCCATCTCTTTCCCAAATAATGGCCTTCATTTGGAGCGTGGTCTGTCTGCATGGTCCTGCTGCTCCAGGAGTTCAACGTGACTCAAGAGGGAAGGTTAAGAACAATGCTATCAGCTAGGCAGCGGTGGCTCATGCCTTTAATCCCAGCACTTGGGAAGCAGAGGTGGATGGATCTCTGGGAGGCCAGTCTTGTCTACACAGTGAGTTCAGGACAGCCAGGACTACACAGAGAAACCTCTCAGAAGGAGGGGGAAGCAATGCTGTCTCTGTGCTTTCAGTTAAAGGGAAGAAGACAGATGACACAAAACGGCACCAGAGGAGCCAGGTGTCCACCCTGTGTTTGGTTACCTTGTGAGCCAAGTGGGGAGTCAATGCTTTCCCACCACCCAAAGCTTCCAGGTGCCTCTTTCAAAGGCACAACCTTATGACTGTATTAACACGTCAAGCTATGCTGAAGTTCTC
Organism: Psammomys obesus; assembly: GCF_907164565.1. Taxonomy (NCBI): domain Eukaryota; kingdom Metazoa; phylum Chordata; class Mammalia; order Rodentia; family Muridae; genus Psammomys; species Psammomys obesus. The sequence continues at coordinate 12,711,285 of NW_026596091.1, read as the reverse complement.
CATCCTTGAGGACTGGTCATTCCTCTGTGCTTAGAGGCTGATTAGCTAACAAATTTGCCAGTGGACAAGGTATGATGCTAATTAACTCCTTGCCTCAAACACAGAGAAGCTCTTAATACACCAACCAAGCTGGGAGGAGATATGCAAAACTCAAGGCAAAAATGGGCATAACTTCAAAGAAAGAGAGCTCTGCCCTCCTCCAACGCCCCAGGGGGTCCTGTGACTAGGACTCAGCCTCCATACAAGTGTTCCCGAAATCGTTCACCCTCCCGCTTCCCCAGCATGCTGCTTGGCCCAACAAACCCAGCTCAGCACGACCCTCTCAGCCCACAGTGAGACTCTGACATAGTGTCTACTCAGAGGAGCACACCACCCCAATCCGAAGCCAGTCTTCTTGTCAAGTACACGATTCCCCCTGAATCAACAAATGTTAGCTCCCCCTGGGCTGGCTCAAAAGATGTCAATTCAGACGAAGCCTACAACCAAAGTACAGAGCAAGAAATGTACATTCGGTGCTTCACCTCTCCCCCAAGCCCATACTTAGAGTCAGCGTCTGTGCGACACTAATGATTATTAAATCAAAAGGCATTCATTTAATGGAGCCATTTCAGGATCCAGCAGTAAATTGCCTTCTGCTGCATGGCTCTGGGCATGAAATGATTACACCATAATGTCTGAGCTTCTGCTGCAGGGTGAGGTGAGACTGGCTGGGAATTTGTTTCAGTTTGCAAAGCCAGCAGAAAGAGAGAGAGAGAGAGAGAGAAAGAAAGAGAGAGAGAGAAAAGCCTCTTGTCTCTGAGCTGTCCTCTGCCTCCACCTCCACCGCCAACCACTGTGTCAGGCTCATACTGGCACAGAGTCCAGATATAGGGACCCAAACTCCAGCTCGGGGTAAAGAAAGAGACCTCCCTTAGGCAGATGTTCCTAGGTTTAAACAGAGAATGACAATATACAGTGACGTACAAAGCATGGAGGAAAAGAAAGACTCAGCACAGCGCCTTTGGGACAAGATAGTTCAGAGCACATCAGATAGTCTATGGCCTGGAACGGCTCACACCTTTCCCTCAGCTCACGGTGAATGCTTCCAGGCGCTGATCACATTTCAGGTGCCAGGCTCCCTGTTAACACAGGCTCTGCCTCCGGCCCCTTCTGATCTTCACAACAGCCTCTACGCAGGGGGATCTATCACTGTGCCCACTATATTGGTGATGAATTGGAGTCTAGACCAAATTAGTTTGAACAAGGTCACAGCTAGTTAGTGGTGAAGCTAAGGTTCAAACTCAAGTCTCCTATTTCAAGAGCTCAAGTTCTTTAGTCACAACGTTGGTTGAACATTATCTCCAAAACCCCAGTTAAAACAACTGGGTCACGGGTACAGCTCTGGGTTTTTGTTTTTTTCTTCTGTCTTCTAAAAGTGGATAATAACCTGATAATGGGCCTCAAATATAGTCATCATTAACAGATCATTTTGTTGGCGTCATAAGATCCAAAGTTGAGCAATCAAATGAAGTATTTTTCCCCTACAGACGTCAACCTAGCACACTGGATCTAGCTCTTAAAGCCAGAAAGGGAAACCAGATAGGTACTTCCTGTCCAGAATTCCACCTTGGTGTGGCCAGCCCACCTTCTGAACTGTCCACTGTAGGACTTTTTGTATTTTAAGAACATGAGTTTTCATTCTCAAGGATTTTTTATCCCTCTAGAGAGACTGCAAGTAAATAGTTCAGAAATACTATGACGAACTGTTTAAGCTTCAGTGGCCTAATAATCTAGATACGCAGTGTGTCAATGGACCCTACAGAAAGATCTTACTACTTTGCTATGTGAAAAACCGAGTCACAGACTCCATCCTACCAGGCTAAACTCGGGACAGAAGTTCTTGGTCATATAATTGACTCAGCATGAGTAAATTATTTTAATCGTAATTGTTCTGGAACCTTGAGTGCCCACGGTCAAAAGTCCTATGACGAATTTAATCAAACTGTGGGCATTGTACCAATCAAGCCCTTGGGAAATTTCTAGCATAATTCTGAGAGTTAAGAATTTCCTCCTTTCAAATGAGATGGGTGTTATCTCAGGCTCAGCGAATAATCCCTCTCTGCTGACAGGTCCTGCTCCATTAACTTTTAACTGGTCCTTTTAATATTCAGTTTATAGTTTCAAACTTTCAAAGCCTTATCAGATGCCCTTTGAGACAAAATGCATAACAGATTTATTTTTAATCTACTCACAAAGACCTTGAAAGGACAAACAACCTATTTTTTTTTATTTTTTTTTATTTTATTTTCCTCATTAGTTACATTTTGTTAATTCTGTATCCCTCATTCTCTCCCCAGTCCCACCCTCCCTCCCTCAACTCCTCCCTGCCCCTTTCGAAGTCCACTGATAGGGGAGGACCTCCTCCCCTTTCATATGACTCCGTTTTGTCCGGTATTTTCAGGACTAGCTGCAAAGTCCTCCTCTGTGGCCTAACAGTACTGCTCCTCCCTTGGGAGGTGGGAAGGTCAAAGAGCCTGCCATTGAGTTCCTGTTAGAAATAGTCCTTGTTCCCCTTACTATGGGAAACCGATTGATTACTGAGCTATCACGGGTCACATCCGAGCAGAGGTTCTAGGTTTTATCCTCTCATGGTCTTTGGTTGAGTGTCCATCTCAGAAAAGACCCTATGCCCAGATATGTTTGGTCCTTGTGGAGCTCCTATTCTTTCCACATCAAACTCCCCTTCTTTCATATGATTCCCTGCACTCTGCCAAGGGTTTGGTTATGAGTCTTAGTATCTACTTTGGAACACTGCTTGGTAGAGTCTTTCAGATGCCTTCTGCGGTAGACTCCTGTCATACGTTCAATGCATATCCCATTTGTCTTTCCAAATGAGGATTGATCATCATACCCCGTTTCCGCTTTCTTGATTATCTTCTTTAGGTGTATAGATTTCATTATGTTTATCATATCTTTTAGGTCTATATAAGCGAGTATATTCCATGTTTGTCTTTCTCCTTCTGGGACACTTCACTCAGAATGATCTTTTCTAGATCCCACCATTTGCCTGCAAATTTCATGATTTCCTCTTTTTTGATTGCTGAGTAGTATTCCATTGTGTAAAAATACCACAATTTCTGTACCCAGTCCTCCACTGATGGACATCTGGGTTGTTTCCAAGTTCTGGCTATTACAAATAAAGCTGCTACAAACATGGTTGAGCAAATGTCCTTATTGTGTACTTGAGCAAATTTTGGGTATATGCCTAGCAGTGGTATAGCTGGGTCTTGAGGAAGCACTATTCCTAGTTGTCTGAGAAAGCGCCAGATTGACTTCCAAAGTGGTTGTACCAGTTTACATTCCCACCAGCAATGGAGGAGGGTTCCCCTTTCTCCACAACCAATCCAGCATGTGTTGTCACTTGAGTTTTTCATCTTGGCCATTCTTATGGGTGTAAGGTGAAATCTCAGGGTCATTTTGATTTGCATTTCCCTGATGGCTAATGATGTTCAGCATTTCTTTAAGTGTTTCTCTGCCATTCTATATTCCTCTACAGAGAATTCTCTGTTTAGCTCTGCTCCCCATTTTTTAATTGGATTACTTGGTTTGTTGCTTTTCAGCTTCTTTAGTTCTTTGTATATACTGGATATTAGCCCTCTGTCAGATAAAGGGTTGGTGAAGATTCTTTCCCAATCTGTGGGCAGTCGTTTTGTTTTGATGACGGTGTCCTTTGCTTTATAGAAGCTTTTCAGTTTCATGAGGTCCCATTTATTGATTGTTGCTCTTAAAGCTTGTGCTGTTGGAGTTCTGTTCAGGAAGTTGTCTCCTGTGCCAATGAGTTCTAGGCTGTTCCCCACTTTTTCTTCTAACAGATTTAGCGTATCTGGTTTTATGTTGAGGTCTTTGATCCACTTAGACTTTAGTTTTGTGCAGGGTGATAAATGTGGATCATTTTCATTTTTCTGCATGTAGACATCCAATTAGACCAGCACCATCTGTTGAAGATGCTATCTTTTTTCCATTGAATGGTTTTGGCTGCTTTGTCAAAAATCGAGTATTCATAGGTGTGTGGGTTTATTTCTGGGTCTTCTATTCGGATCCATTGATCCTCCTTTCTGTTTTTATGCCAATACCATGCAGTTTTTATTACTATTGCTCTGTAGTACAGCTTGAGATCAGGGATGGAGATACCTCCAGATGATCTGTTGTTGTACAGGGTTGTTTTGGAGATTCTGGGTTTTTTGTTTCTCCATATGAAGCTGAGAATCTTTTTTTCAAGGTCTGTAAAGAATTGAGTTGGTATTTTGATGGGAATTGCGTTGAATCTGTAGATTGCTTTTGGCAGGATGGCCATTTTCACAATGTTAATCCTACCAATCCATGAGCACGGGAGATCTTTCCATCTTCTGAGATCTTCTTCAATTTCTTTCTTCAGAGACTTGAAGTTTTTCTCAAACAAGTCTTTCACTTGCTTGGTTAGAGTCACCCCCAGGTACTTTATGTTATTAGTGGCTATTGTGAAGGGTGTTGTTTCCTTAATTTCTTTCTCAGCCCTTTTGTCTTTTGTGTACAGGAGGGCTTCTGATTTTTTTTGAGTTGATTTTGTAGCCTGCCACTTTGCTGAAGGTGTTTATCAGCTGAAGGAGTTCTCTGGTTGAACTTTTTGGGTCACTCATGTATACTATCATATCATCTGCAAAGAGTGACACTTTGAACTCTTCCTTTCCGATTTGTATTCTTTTGATCTCCTTTAGTTGTCTTATTGCTCTGGCTAGGACTTCAAGTACTATGTTGAAGAGATATGGAGAGAGTGGGCAGCCTTGTCTTGTCCCTAATTTCAGTGGGATTGATTTAAGTTTCTCTCCATTGAGTTTGATGTTGGCTGTAGGCTTGCTGTATATTGCCTTTACTATGTTTAAGTATGTGCCTTGTATCCCTGATCTCTCTAAGACTTTAAACATGAATTGGTGTTGGACTTTGTCAAATGCTTTTTCAGCGTCTAAGGAGATGATCATGTGGTTTTTCTCCTTCAGTTTGTTTATGTGGTGGATTACATTGATGGATTTCCGTATGTTGAACCACCCTTGCATTCCTGGGATGAAGCCTACTTGGTCATGGTGGATAATATCTTTGATGGACAAACAACCTATTTAATGACAGGAACTAGTGCGGTGTTGCTAATGAATGGTTCTGTTCTGCCAATAATGCCCAAAACTAAACCAATGATTTTTGCAAGCCTTGTTTTGCGTTAGAAATTTACAGTGAAGCATTTTTAACATGTATTATCTTATTTAGTCCTACTGACAACTGCGGACCCAAACAGAGTGAGTTTAATGTCCTCATTTTAAATTAATGAGTCTATGGATCAGAGCACTGAAATTGCTGCCCCAAGCTTACATAACCAATAAGGAAGAGGAGTCAGAGCCAAAATTCTCTCTGGTTTTCAGCTCGATTCAACTCACCTCTTTCTCTCTCTCTCTCACTTTCTCTCTCTCTCTCTCTCTCTATATATATATATATATATATATATATGTGTGTGTGTGTGTGTGTGTGTGTATACATATATATGCATGTATACATATGTATCACATATTATATATTATAGATGATATCACATATAATATAATATACACATATTATAATATGTTATATTATATTCCCAATGATTGTACTTAATTTCAACAGATTTGTAAATCCCCTAAGCCCAATTTTACATGCAATATTGATCCAAAGACCCAAAGGCAAAGAATCTTGCTTAAACTATTAGTCATCTAGAATAGCTGTGGCATCACTACACTTTCCCCTGAAACACTGTCTCTAGTATAGAATCTGAACTGTAGTGGGCATATATAAAGGTCAAAGGACTGAAGAAATGAATAAATGGATAAGTAGATCCATCTGATAATGCAACTCAATGGGGCTAGAAAGGTGGCTCAACAGTGAAGAACACTTGTTGCTTTTGCAGAAGACCTGGGTTCAGTTTCCAGCACCCACATGGCAGCTCACAACTGTGTGCAACTCCATTTCCATGAGATCTAATAATGCCCTCTCTGGCCTCATCAGGGACTGCACACATGTGACACACATACATAAATGCACTTAAAAGGTGCATGCACATAAAATAAATGAGCAGAATTTTTTATTAAAAAAAAAGGAAATGGCAACTGGAGATTTGTGTTCTATTGACAGCACATTGGGAACATAATTTTTCTCTCTCTTATGCAACACTGGTTACTAGGCTGATGGTAGTAAGTCTAGATGGAATGCCTGCTATTCTGATGATGTGTAATATGTCCGTCATCAGAGCTGATGGACACACTGCCACCTTCCGTACATGGAGCTGCATGGGTACTGTAACTTCTACCTAAATTCACATGGGATGACAGAGCCTGGAAGATGAGCTTTGCTCACGTAACAGAAAGAAGGGCCTATGTCTTCTACCTGAAATTAATGTGCAATGATCATTTGGATTTTAAACCAGTTTTTCCTAATCTACAGCTTTTAAAATAAGAACAACGATGCTTCCATTTCTTCTCTGGCATCTGGGCAGAGTGCCTGGTTATATCCAATAACTCAGGATTCTATTCTGGGAGGAACATCAGCTGGCTTCCCATTTTCTTTGCAGGTCATATGTTCACAGAGAGGAAGACATTTCCCTGGCCAGCTTTACTAAAGGGTGAGGGCTGGCCAGACTCATGCTCCTTGAGAGCAAGGTTGTACAGCAGCCTTTTTATCTGCTCTCTTTTCCTCCTCACATCAGTCTCTCCATGCATAGAAAGATTGCAATTAGTGTCTATTTTGGACCATAAAGCAGGTAAGGAATATTGCTTTATGGTGTTCAAAGGACCAAGAAGGAAACAGAATTATAACATAATGTAATGACATCAAACTTTACGCATTGCAATCATTTCAAACTGATTGCATTTAAGGCAAGGGTCTGTTCTAAGGGTTATAGTTTTAAATATATTAATTCCCAGCCAGAAAACCACCAAGTGAGAGTAGGTGCTTTATAGACTGAAGAGTGCAACTTTATAATAATTAATTAGTATTGAAAAGGCATTGCATGTTTTTAAATCATGAATGTTTTCCCCTTTTGGATTGCACATTCTGGTGAACACTCAGGGTCAACACCTCCTCTATGAATCACCTTGGGGTACTCCTTGCATCTCAGCTTCCGCAGAAACCAAGGGTGTTGTGACATTCTGTGTTTCCACACCAAGAACACAGCATCCTTCCATTTACACACTGAGAGTCCTTTAGCAGGACATCAGTGTTTAAAATGTAGCAATGGTAATCCTAAACAACTAATTTTTGCCAATTTTTCGTTCATGTGGCTTGATCTAAACACGACACTTTCCCCACTTTATTATTTTGTTTATGAGTTTGTTAGGTTAGGAATGGCTTCCATCATGCCATTTTCACATATGCCCTGTTCTTATTTTTTCCCCTCTCCCATTCCTCTTCCTACATCCCTTCCCTCTGTAGGCCCCCTTCACTTTCATACCACATTTTTTCACTTTCCTCCTCCCCCATTTTTGAGATCTCATTTCTCATAGTCTCCTTTCTAGTTTCATGACCCATCTTCCACACACACACATAGAAAGTAAGCCAAGAATCTACATTTGATAAGCACGGCATTTTATTAGCATGCATTAATTGTACATAGTAATGGGTTTTGTTGTGACATTTTCACATACACAACATTTTTTTAATGGCTGTTGTATTCAGCATGCATATAAATTAAGAAATAGAGGCGGGTGGCATTGGGAACGCCTTTAACCCCAGCACTTCGGAAGCAGATGCAGACAAATCTCTGTGAGTTTGAGGCCAACCTGGTCTACAGAGGAGTTCCAGGATAGCCAGGGCTACACAGGAAAACCCTGTCTCAAAAACCAAATAAATAAATAAAGCAAGTAACTAGGTAAGAAACAGTAAAGAGGAACCTTCCAATATGTTACAAATAGCCTTTTTGCCACAGATACCTTCTGAGGTGATCTCCTTTTAAGCAATACATTTAACTCTGTTCACAAGCCAGGAAATTGAGCCATAGAGAGCCTGAGGGGCTTGTTTATGGTCACATAGCCAGGAAACAAGGATGCTGGGATTTGAACTCAGTATTCTGGCTTCAGAGCCCAGGCTCTTGTCTCTACACCCCCTGCACAGGAGAGCATATCTGAGTCATGGTTGCTATTGTCAGTCACACAGTAGAGACTCATTCTGTTTGACAGGGTCCACCTGCACAGAGCACCATCCAAATACCGTCTCCTGTTAGTGGTCAGGGCCAGGAAATAAGGTAATTTCCTCCTAAGAACAAAACAAAACAAAACAAAACAGCAGGTCAAAACAAGGAACCTTCTTGTCCCGGCAGTGAGAAAGCCAAGTTAAAGATCAGAAAGATGAACCTCGGGTTAGCAGTCAAGATTTTTGTCTACTTGTCTTTGGTTTTGTTGGTGCTATTGTTTCTGTGGTGCTGGGGCTTGGATCCAGGGCCTTGCGTACCACAGCCAGTGTTCTGCCAATTAAGCTGAACCCTACTTTATCTCTCAGTTTTAATAGGTAAAGAAAGCTAACCAGAAATGGATTTTAAGTTTATTTCCTCCACCTATGAGACCTTTCAAGATGACCTTGGGGCTGATCTACAGCTTTTGATGTCCTTAGACCTTCTCCCCTTTCTACAGACTCTGGCTTAAAGGATAGCTACACACACACACACACACACACACACACACACACACACACAAAGACCAGGCCCTGAGACCTTTCTGTGAGCATGAAGAGGCAATGGGCATGTCTGCATCCCAAGCCTTGCTGGATCCTGCAGTGTGTGGTTGCACAAGGTGACACCTCAGAGATCATGTGGCCACCAAGGCTCTCTATGAGCTCCAGACATTCAGACATTGCAGTGACACTGCTGTCCAGGATTAGACCTTAGAATGTCAAATAATCCAGAAAGATACGGTTTCTGTTCTCCACGTCAAGCAAACAGCCCCTGGCACTGGCTGCCAGCAGGTGACAACACACGTTCACAAGGCAGGGGTTGAGGAGCTGTGTTTACCTGACATTTAATACCCAGGAAGGCATTGGATACATGGGGATTCCCATGCCCAGGTAACCTAACCCATGAACTCGCATCTCCATCATTGTTCAGCTGTCACCACCTCGCCAGCCTCCAGGAGATGGCCAGGGGTTCCAGACAGTGATCCCAGACTCTGAAAGAGAAAAAGAGGGTGTGTTGTATGTAATCCAGTCACTGCAAAAGATAGGAGCTTTTAAGAACTATGTTCCATGTTGAGAGGAAAGATAGCTTGATAGGTAGGTAGATAGATAGATAGATAGATAGATAGATAGATAGATAGACAGATGATATATTGATGATGGATATATATATATATATATATATATATATACATATATATATTATATAGTATATGTGTATACATAAACATGCCTGTGTAGCACACTCTAGGTCCATATGTAGAAGCTAGAGGACAGCATCATCAGGTGTCTTCCTAAATTGTTCTCTAACTTCCTTTATAAAACAATGTCTTTCACTGAACCTGTAGCTAGCCATGCACTGAGGCTAGACTGGCTGGCTAGCAAGTTCTGGAGAAAGGCCTGTCTCTACCTCCAGTGCTGGGGTCACAGGCATAGGTAGCCATGCCCAGGTTTTGCATGGGTGCCAGGAACTCAAATTAGGTCCTCTTGCCTTCACAGCAAGCACTTTGATCCACCAAGCCTTTTCCATGGCTCTTTCCCTGCCCCCATATTTGAGACAGGATCTCATTATGTAGACCTGGCTGACCATGAACTCACTATGTAGACCAGAGACCTTCAAACTTATGGCAGTCCTGCTCTTTGATCACCTTCCCCTGAGGGGGGAGCAGCCTTACCAGGGCACAGAAGAAGACAATGCAGCCACTCCTGATGAGATCTGACAGACTAGGATCAGAAGGAAGGGGAGGAGGATCTCCCCTATCAGTGGACTCGGGGAGGGACAGTGGGATTGGGAGGGGAAGAGGGAGGGAGCTACAGGGGGTATACAAAGAGAATAAACTGTAATTAATAAAAATTAAAATAAAAAAATTTGGGCGATCATCCTGCCTCTGCTTCCCAACTCCCACGATGCCAGGTGTGTGCCACCATGCCTGATGAAAGGCAGCCTTTTAAAGGCCACTGTCATAACCTTCAAATGAGAAAAATAAATGATCAGTCCAGAGGGCTACAGAGAACAGGACAGGGACCTGCATTATAACGTCTTCTGGGGAGTAGGCCAGAGACCTACCCCACACAGAGCCCTTTGATAAACATTATCCGAGCAGTCCTCGTGGAAATGAAGCATGTGCTAGGCATGCACCATTGATGTGACCCTGAACCAGCCTGAACAGCCCTGAACCTTCCGTCCTCCGAAGACAAGATGAAAATGATTGTGTGTGTTCAAATCCTCAAAAGATGTTGTTAAGGAACAGCACAGAAAGGAAGAGAGTAGGCTACACTCACTGAGTGGACAGAAATGGAAAAGGAAGGCAGAGACACAGCCTTTAAAAATGGGAAGAAAATAATATCTAAGTTATAAATAAACTCTAATCCTCTGTAGTTATCTTCAGATTGTCTTGTGTGATGATGGGTTTATTTTGTGTGTGTGCGTGTGTGTGTGCCAACTTTCAGTTATGGTGGCAGGTTGAAACAGTCACTGATCAGTTACCATGGTTTCCAGTGGAGGCAGTATAGCATGTACTTATTGCATGGAGCTATTATTACTAAATTCTTTGTGGTGTCTGAATTAACTCAATAAATAACTTTAGGATGGTGCAACTGCTTACAGAAGAACATCTTAAGGAAAATAGCTTATTTTTGTACAGCTTAAGTATTGATGGTATGATGAACAATATTTGTTAGTTGGTTTAATTTCTTTATTCATATCACAAGAAGCACAAGTAAAATGAGGTTTTAATGATAGGTAAAGTACTATTGATTGAGGTACTATACAAAGCAAAACCTTTCATTTGTTTTTAGTATGATATTTAGTAATCTTATTTCTTTAGGTATGTACATTTTTAACAATGCAATACAAAAGTATGCTTGTGAAACATGTAATAAAGAAGTGAGAGACTTTTAAACCAATCTACTATCTTCTCCCTTCCTCCCTCCCTCCCTCCCTCCCTCCCTCCCTCCCTCCCTCCCTCCCTCCCTCTATATTCCAGAGCAAGTTTCCCCAATTTGTCATTGAGCACTAGCTAATTAAGATGTTGTCTTTTCATGGGATTTTCTCAATGCTGAGCATATTACAAGGTATAAATATGGGTGTAAGGGTATTATTTCATTACATATTCAAAAGAAATTCCAAGTGTTTCCATTTATATTGTTAACGATTGAAGATAAAAACTTTCAATTTATTTTTTAAAAAAGCAACCAGACACATGTCTATGTTAAGCTTCATGATACTGTGTATAATTTCAACTATTAATTAATTTTCCTAGTCACTTGCTTTCAGTATTACTGTGTGAGAAAGATAATATCTTAAATAAGTCACAAATCGGTACCAGCAAATAGAAACCAAAATAACTGATACAAATTGTTTATGAGCTGTGTTTCTACTTCCTGTCAATCTTTGTAGGATACAGGCTGAAAACCATGGCTATGGATATTGTTTTATAGATTTTTCAAAAAGCTATTTGTTTCCATATCATTATAATTCTTCCTAGAAAATAATATCACTAATAAAATATTTTATTATTGGTCAAAAAAAAAAATGGGAAGAAAACTAGGGAGAAAAAGAAAAACAGATTCAATGAGCAGTTCCAAAACACGAACCTCAAAACAAGTTTCTCTTCCCTGCATTATTACTGCTTTGTGCGGGGGTTCACATAGCTAGACAATCTCCTGTCTGCTTCAAGAAACAGACAGGATAACAGGAAATGGTTTCGAATTCCACAGTGATTATACCTACTTAACGTTGACTTACCCAAAACTGTCTCAAACAGATGGTATGGAGAATTTGATTACGGGCTTATCTTACAAGACAACAGAGAACATTTCTTCCCCTCTGAATACTGGGAGTAAGCGGGCAGTGCAGAAAAGGAGAGGAATAAGCCCAGACCCCGTACAAATCAGGGTTACCCAGCATTAAGACTGCCCTGCATGGATCTCTGGGTAATACGGCACTCAAACAAAGTTGTGTGATTTCAATAGCCTGTGATTCCAGTGCAGAAGGGTACAGCCTGAGCCCCTTACTTCACAGGTAAGCAAGCGGAGACATGGGAAAGTAACAGATTTACCCCGTCTCATTAGAGCAAACATGGGGCCGGGTCTCCACCTCCAAGCCTGGCATTCACATTTGCCTTTATACATGCATAACGTTCAGTAAAAGGGAAACATTAAAATCTGCTAGCACCATTATTACTAAATTATCACCAGTCTGTGATGAGCAATTACCAGAACTTGAAACTGATGGGTAATGCCATCCTTTTGAGTCCAGCTAATGAGCCAAAAGCTGAGTTCTTCAAAAACATTTAACATTAATCAGCATTTGGCTTCAGTTTGTGACAAGTGTTTTCAAAACACCACAGACAATTACAATATTCTTAGCTTTGCTTAGTGTAAATACGTGATGAAAGAGAGTCAGAATTTCATAAATGACAGTCTCCAGAATGGAAATAATGAGTGCCACAGAGAAGGTACAATGTGTTCATCTATCTAGCAGGCCAAATATAATTTGGGAACTAATGAGGTCACCAAGAGCTGACAACCAGTGAGGCTTCTGCTGGGTGAAAATGCAAAAGCCTCTTTCCATAGTGGGAGAACAGAGACAGCAAGCAGAATCAGTGCCATGGCACAGTCACAGGAGAAACCCTGAGCTTCATGCTCACCACCTCACCTACCCTGGTGATGGGTGACACAAGGGAGAGGTTTTCCTGAGTAGGGTACCAATGCCCTATCTAAAGTGAGGAAGCCACATACGGAGGGCCTCGAACTCCCCTTATGGTGCCTGGTGCTGAGAGAGTAGCAGAGACAAAGAAACCAGAAAACGGGTGGTTGATCTGAGGAGAATGCATCTGCACCCAATCTTATTGGCCTCTCCAGGTTTCCTGGAGAAGTTCATCTATGATCTTATTTATTTATTTATTCATTTCTATCTTATGGTATAAGCTAAAACCCAACTTTGTTAATGTTAGGTTTTCTGAAAGCCAGAATTGCTTCAATTAACTGGTATTGAGGTAACATTACCTATTTAGCTAGTTTTACATGAATTAAAAAAAAGTCAATCAATTAACAAACATTGTCACCCTGTTGATTGTTAACATTCATTGAACATCATCAAAAGCCTGAAGCAATGTTGCTAAATCCCACCTATTATTTTACTCATTCCTCACCACGACTCTTTGAGAAGAGAGTCATCAAAATCCTTCTGTTGAGGAAGGTAATCCATATATGGGTTGAGCATCTTCTTATGTAACTCATTCTTCTGGGTCTTTCAAATAAAGTAGTGACTGGAGCAGAGGAAGGACCTTCTGTCTGTCTGTCTGTCAGAATAGCTTACGTTGGTTAATTCCCACCATATACCCAAACTCCCAAGAAATGTACTAACTTTGAATAATTAGCATTCATCTGGTGATGTATCTCAGTTGGCAGAATGTTTACCCACCACACACAAAGGCCTATGTTTGAATCCCAACACCACATAAAACAACAGGGTATGATTATACCAGCACTATTTATAAGGTAGAAATAGAAGGATCAGAAGATCAAGGTCATCCTCCAATACATAGTGAGTTCAAAATTCTGGCTCAATAATAATAATAACAACAGCAGCAACAACAACAATAACAATAATAATAGCAAATAGAAGAGGAATAGGCATTAATTAATTAACAACTTACATTAATTACTCGTTAATTCATTAATGACTTAATCGATTACTAACTATTAATTAATAATTCATTAATGAGAGTTTCCTGATCTTGGCTAGACTCACTCTTATGCATATAGCCACTGAGAAGGTGGCATGTTACTCCACAAAGATTTTTATCCTCAGGCAGGTGGTCTTCTGGCTTGTTCTATGGCAAGGAAACTCAAGTTGGAAACTAGATGTGTACAAGGTCCCTTGGGGCCTAGATTGAGAAGAAATGCAGTATTACCTTTTCCATATTCTGTTGGTCAAAGACTGTCACAAGACCCATGAAGAGTCAAGAGTAAGACAGTGGAATCCATCTCATAATGGGAGAGTTGCAATATCATCTCAGAAAACTCATGGATACAGGGTTGCTCATTAGCAAGGACCATCTTCTGCATGTACAGTGATGACTAAAACAATGCCAGGCAATTTATGAAAATATATCATTTGAGTTTCCTAATAATCTTTACAGGTAACTTTTATTATCAACCTCCATTCTTCAGGTAAGGACATTGAAGCCAGTAAAGGCTAGAAAACTTGCCTCAGGTCTAAAAATATTTGGTGAGTCTTGGGTTCAAACCCAAGCCTCAGATACTTGTCATCCACAGTGTGACTCTACAGTCTAGGAAAACAGAGTGTTGGTAACAATACTGGATAATTGTGCTTGAAGTATGAATGGAGATGAATAAAATATATCTACTGAGAATCAGTACCAAATGCATGTCACTTATCTATACTTAATAATTGGCCAATAGCCAACAAGTGAGTCTAGAGGAGGCCAAGACAGCAATCAAAGCTTCGGGTCTGAACAAAGAAGTTGGGTCTGAACTGAGCTTCGATGAGTGTGGACCATGAAAAGCCACCAGGGACACTTTGCATGTAATGACATTCCCTTGCCACCACGTAAAAAAGACTTAGAGTAAACTTCAGTTTCTTCAGTAGCCTAGATATTTCAAACACGTGGCTTGATCATCTGTAAGCAGTGGAAAGTCTAAGACTTTACTTAAATACTTTTTTTCCTTCACAATAGGGTCTTATGTACCCCAGGCTGGCCTCAGATGCACTGTGTAGCATTTGATACCTTGAACTTTTCTGATCCTTCTTCCTCCACCTCCCATGTTCTGGGATTACAGGTGTGCACTACTATGCATAGTGTTGTTATAAAGAAGAAAATCCCAAATTGTTCGATTTTTATCCATGAAGACTCAGGAGCCAGATGCTGGAGTGAAAACTTGCTACCTCAGAGAGGCAGAGAAAACACCCAGCTGACCTTCCTACTCAGCTCACATCCCAGAAGAAAGAAGCCAAAAGCTCAAAGCCAAGGCCAAAAGCTTGCTAGCTCAGCTGACGGCCCAGGAGGAAAAAGTCAAAAGCTCTTTTCTTCTTCTCCATGCTGCCTGAAATACCCTTCAATTCAAAGGCCCTCCTTTCTGTTTAATCCCTGTCAGCTGATTGCTTGCACCACCTCTTAACCCAGGATTAACTTTATGAAATCCTGTGAGAGCTCTTGGATTGAAGGTGTGCACACCTTCAGTCCTAGTGCACACTAGGACTGAACCACACCAAACAAGGAACAGGGTTTTACTGTTCACAATATCAGGGTTCACAATGGGATCAAATATTCCACAACAGCACTGTTTATGTGGTTCTGGGACTAGAACCCAGACCTTCATGCACGCTAAGCA
This sequence comes from Psammomys obesus, assembly GCF_907164565.1. Classification (NCBI taxonomy): domain Eukaryota; kingdom Metazoa; phylum Chordata; class Mammalia; order Rodentia; family Muridae; genus Psammomys; species Psammomys obesus. The sequence continues at coordinate 12,695,730 of NW_026596091.1, read as the reverse complement.
GGCTCTCTACCAATAGAGCTGCTCCACCAACCTAGAATGCTAAGGAGTATTCAGGAAAGTAGGCCAGTGATTCATAGTAACCAGATGCTGTGCTTTAGGAAACAAGCTCTTTCTGCCCTTTTCCTCTGCCATTTTGTGAGTATAGTCTCTTTCATGGTATCACTATAGCTGGTATGCCCATCAATATTCTTGTTCATTTCTAGTCAAGAAGTGGGGAACAGGAAGCCCAATGTGAGTATATCTGCATACTCCATCTATGACTTCCACTTGTTACTGACTACCCTCTGTACTCTATTAGAACTCAGTAATACATAGCTGCAAGGGAAGCTGGGAGAGCTAATGTTTGAGTTTTCTAATTCCACATCACAGGAAAAAAAAACAGAGAAGAAATGTATGGATGACTTTTGAATGATCAGTTCATAGTATCTACTTCAGCTAGGCACCCTAGCTGCTACCCTGTACCAGGAATCTGAAGTTGTCATCCAAGAATACTTTAATCCATTGATCTTTGGCTCTACTCTCTCATAATTCCATTCCCCCTTCATGGACTATTGAAAATCTCCTGTGAATCTCCTTTGATCCCTATAACCTGAGTGTCTTATCTTAGTTCTATAACCCTTTCTTTACTGTCTGTCCCTGTTCTAGCATTCAGCAACATGCTTGTGGTGGTTTGAATAGGTATGGCCCCATAGACTCAAGTGCTTGAATGATTGGAAATGTCACTATTAAGAGGTGTGGCTTTGTTGGAATAGGTGTGGTCTTGTTTGAGGAAGTGTGTCACTGTGAAGGTGGGCTTTGAGGACTCCTGTGCTGAAGCTACACCCAGTGTGGCACACAGTCTCCTTCTGCTGCTTATGATAAAAAATGTAGAGCTCTCAGCTTCTCCAGCACCACATCTGCCTGAATGCTGCCATGCTTTTCACCATGACAACAAGGGCCTAAACCTCTGAAACTGTAAGCCAGCCTCAATTAAATGTTTTGCTTTATGAGAGTTGCCTTGGCCATGTGTCTTTTCACAACAATAAAACCCTAACTTAAGCCACTGCTCCTGCACTATAATGTGCATGCTGAGTTGCAGACATGTTATGTATATTTTGTGCCACCCTCAGCACTTCCCACAGCTTCTGGCATGTGTAAACAGTAGACAGAAAGGTAGCAAGCCCTACATGACTTAGCACACATAAGGAACAAGGAGAAGAAAGGTGGCCCAAATCACTTTTTATCTTTAAGGGGCTGTTGAGGAGAACATAGAAAACCTCCTGCATTTTCTCTTCAGGACTCTGGCTAGTTCAAATAAATGGTGGCAAAGTCACTCGGAAATGTGTATGAGAATGGCAAACCAATACAGGATGAGGATTCTTTTAGTAGCTCCATTTTAGAGTCAGTTCACAGCATCTGGTGATAAAGATGTTCTTTTCTTGCTGGTTTAGGCAGACTATCTGTCAAGTGGAAACCTTTATGGTATACTTTAGGTAGCAGAGGGGAGGTGATAAAACTTTTCCCTATTTTGTTATTTCAAGTGTTCAAAGTAATCACCATCCCAAAATGCGTATTTGTAGATGTTCTGTCCTGATCACCTTTAGAATCTACGGACCAACACACCAATAGTCCCAGGAGGTTGCTGTGTGCCATTCTAAACTCGTCAGGTGTGAGCTGATCACTGAATCCTCAACTAAAAAGTTAAGACAGGTGTATTAATTTCAGATGAAAGGCCAGAATGAAACTGTAGGTTTGATTCAAAAAATGATATGGCTGAGGATTTTACCCATTGCATGAAAAGGGAAGGATAATGCACTGTGTCACCAAGTCGTCTGCTCAGCAGGAGCAGAAGCCAGTGTGCCCTCATGGAGAACAGAACTGAGCAGGCATTTCCAGCATAAACTGCAAATTTCAGACCAGCACGGTCACCACAGATGTTTACTGTCAAGAGGCAGTAAACAGACACATGCATTTGTCCAACAGCCTTACACTGGAAATTTTAAACCCTCAAATGAAGGTGGGTTTTAACCCACTGAAAAAACAAACATTTGTCTTTAGGCATGGCAGGATTCAAGGTCCAAATGATGTTTTTAGGACCCTGCCTCTCTGCATCCATCTCTTGCCTTTCTTAGTTTGTGTTTCTGTAAGCTGACGACCCATAGTTCTTATGCATTCAGGAAAGGTAACAGAAAGCAATGCTAGTTTAGGTCACCTGTATAGTTCATGATCTGAGCTTTATGCAGAGCCCTTCAGCCCCACTAAACACACAAATATCAAATTTCATGAAAGTCACATTGACCATTTTAGGGTTCCCTGCTTATGCCGAGTCAAGGGAACTGATTATTCTGATCAGCTGGATTTAGATAGCATGCTGACTTCTCCGGTAAGCTAGGGAATTCCTTCACTTAAAAAAACAAACAAACAAACAAACAAAAAAACTAGTTCTGTGTCTCTGGCAGGTAAGAATGCTTGCTGCCAAGACTGATTGATGACCACTGACCTGAGTTTGATTCCTGAGACTTTTTTTTAGTTACATTTTATTAACTCTGTATCCCAGCTGTATCCTGCTCCCTCATTCCCTCCCAAGCCCTGCCTCCTTCCTTCATCTGCTCCCTGCCCCTTTCCAAGTCCACTGATTGGGAAGAACCTCCTCCCTTTTCATCTGACCCTGTTTTATCAGGTATCATCAGGACTGGCTGCAAAGTCCTCCTCTGTGGCCTAGCCAGACTGTTCCTCCCTTGGGGGGTGGGGAGGTCAAAGAGCCTGCCATTGGGTTCCTGTCAGAAATAGTCCCTGTTCCCCTCACTATGGGAAACCAATTGGTTACTGAGCTACCACGGGCTTCATCCGAGCAAAGGTTCTAGGTTATATCCATATATGGTCCTTGGTGGAGTGTCAGTCCTGAGACTTATATAATGAAAGGTGAAAAACAATTCCCACAAATTGTCACCTCAACACACACACACACGCACACACACACACACACACACACACACACACACGTGTGCACAAAATAAATAAATAAATAAATAAATAAATAAATAAATAAATAAATAAATGCAGTAAAAAATTTAAGATAGCCAAGTTCGGTGGCACATGCCTGTGGCCCCAGCACTCTGGGAAGCAGAGGCAGGCAGATCGCTGTAAGTTCGAGGCCAGCCTGGTCTACAAAGCAAGTCCAGGACAGCCAAGGCTACACAGAGAAACTGTCTACAAAAACAAAACAACATCCACAAAATAAAAGTTTAAGATAGTTCTGCATTAAGAGCAGGACAAAGATTCTGGGCAGATAAAATCCCTATCCTTCTGTGATAAACTGGCCTCGTTTGTGAAGTGCTAACATCATTCATAGATTCAGGCATTTGGGAGTTACTGACAATTCGGTAGTGGCCTGTGGGGTGTATCCCAGTGGTTAGAGCACTAGCTCAGCGTGCGCAACACCCGCTTTCCATCCTCAGCACTGAGACAGGGTGGGGGTATAAAAATGATAGTAGTTCTACAGTGAAGACTTAGGCGATTCACTTTCCTGTTTAGCTAGCAAACGGCCTCTTTACCTTCCAGGCATAGTCCAGGCAGAGGAAGTAGCGCCTACCACCAGCCAGTCTCCAGGATGGTTATTTTCAGTAACTGGGTTCTGCCCTTATTGCCTTATAAGTGTCTCTCTCTCCTCTCTCTCCTTTCTCTCTCCAGACTCTCAAAGAACAGCCACCAGCACCGCCTGTGTCAAGATCCTGCCGGCCGTCAGTTCATTCACTAAGCCTTCTTCCCATCATCTAACTGCTCAGGTCATGCCACGGTGTCTGCAAGAGCCGGTTCAGACTCCGGGTCCCAGTCTCCTCCAGCCAATCTCCAAATATGAGCTAATACCCCTAAAAGCACTTCCACGGTCCCTACACACACAAGATAATCAGGTGGCAGGGAGCAGCATGCCTGGGAGTGCCTGTACTGTGTTTATTGCACTGTAAACATTTGATCTTCTCTGCGGAACCATGAAGAAATGGGAAGGATGCCCAGCTGCCCTGAGTCTACATCACACTTCATCGCCAGACATTTAAGACTGTGTCCTGCTGGGTACTGAGGGGCTGGCTCTCATAAAGTGGCTTCTCTTTCCTCCCAAGTTTCTTTTCCCATTGACTTCAGATCTTGTTACCATCCCTGGACTTTTTATTTCTCCCACACTGCTTCCTTCTTTCTCTGTTCTCGTATGTGTGGGTGTGTGCATGTGTGTAAAGGTATATAAATAAAGATATATACCTTGAGGAAAAGAACTCATGCAAGTAAATGGACACAAATATTTTCTCAGTCTGCCCCATCAACTTTTCAAACATGCCTGGACATGAACTCTAGCAGAAAAATAGACCTTGGTTCAGGACGAAATCTCCTCCACAAGAAGAGGCATGTTACTGGTAAACCGTTTCCCAATCTGGATCGACATTACCCAATTCTTGGTTTCTGTCCTGGCTACTGTTAGGTCTCAAACCCGGGACCAACGGTAACATATCAAAGAGGACACTGGCCATCAGGTTCTCCCAGCATTTCTTAGTCCCTACCTGCTACAGGGTCCTCATAGCTAGCATACCCTGCCCCCTACCCTAAACGTCTCAAGCCTAGGGGCTGGGCTGCCCTTTCCCCAGTGCCCTATAGAATCCAGCCATTTTGGCTACCCTTTCGTTGGGGCCTGTGGCAGTGGCATCTGGTTCCTCTCTCTCCCCCGCCCTCCTCTCCTCTCCCCTTCTCTCACAGGGCCATGTCCATTCCGGACTCTCCTAGATGTCCCTACCTCTGACTATGCTCTCCCACACATCTATAATAAACTTTCTCCTCCACCATCCCTAGGAGCAATCATGTCCTTTCCTTTTTTTTTTTTTTTTTCAGTCAGCTACTTTTCCTGAACCATTTTTTGCAAATCGGCCCCACCTCCTCTTGCAGCATTCAGCTCAATGCCATCTTTGTCCAGTTTCAGCTAATAGCACTTTGATTGTGTCTTACAGGACCTCCACCTTGAATCTTTTTCCTTCTGTGTCAAGTCTTCTCTTGGGCCACGTTTCAGGTGTAAGAAGGAAGGGGGCCTCCTTGGCACCAACACATTACAACCTGGAAGCCGGAGGACTTGTAACGCTCAGTAATAAATACTATATATTTCTTTCTTCCTGGGTCCTCCTGGCTGGTATGACGTGCCTCACAAGCTTCCTCAGAAAGGTCGAGTGAGAAAGAACAGAAGCAGTCTGCAACTAGAGCCAAACCAAGAAGTCACCCATGTGTGAGCTTCCCCTCTCCGTTGTCTCACAGCCCTTGCTCCCCACGCTTCCTCTTCCACGCTTTTCAGATAAACTATCTCAGGCTTTGCTTTCAGGAGAGCTAAAATCTAGAGACTATACCACCACATCTTGTCAACTGTCTAAAAGAAAGAGTCAAACCTTGGTCACACAGGAGAGACTGAGACTCGTTCTAACTGTCCAACCATGGACAGAATACTTAGCCACCTTAAAGCTCAATTTCCTCATCTTTAAAGTAAGGATAATATAATTAATATAATATATATAATGTAATGCAAGATAATTGAATCCACCACGTTCATCTTAGGGAGAAAGTCATGCCCTGGAGTGGCACTGGGTCACTACCCACTTTCTGCTCATCACATCTGTTCAGTGTCCTGATAGGAACAAGAACAGCATTGTTAACTAGAGGGTTGCTAGGCAGAAATGGAAATCAACATAATAATAAAGGGATACTGTTGGGCACAGTGTTTCAGGTGCTCAGGAGGCTAAAGCAGGACAATAGCTTGGTCCCAGGAGCTGAAGGCAAGCCCAGACAACACACCAAAACCTCATATCTTACAATAATAATGATGAGGTAGGTGTGGTGGGGCAGGCCTTTAATCCCAGCACTCCAGGAGGCAGAGAATTTCTGTGAGTTCGAGGCCAGCCTGGTCTACAAAGTGAGTCCAGGACAGCCAGAGCTCTGTCGTACAGAGAAACCCTGTCTCAAAAATAACAACAAATAAATAATAATGATGATGATAACAACAAGAACACACAGTACTTATATATACAAAGGAAGCATACTTCAAATCTGTATACCGCAATAGTACTGATATAATTAGATGGCTGCATACATAAAACTGCATTAAGGTAAACACTTGAAATCTGTGTGCTTTATGGAAAATATACCATGTTTTAATTTAATTTATATCTTCTGTGTGTGTGTGTGTGTGTGTGTGTGTGTGTGTGTGTGTGTGTGCGCGCGCGCGCTGGCTTGGGCAGGCCACAACACTCATGTGGAGGTCATAGGACAACTCATGGAAATTTGTTCTGTCCTCTCCTTCCACCACGTGGGTCCCAGGGGTTGAACTCAGGTCATCATATCTGTGTTAGAAGCACTTTTCCCACTGAGCCATCTCTCCAGCCTAGATATACTGTGTTGTTTTCAGAGTTTAAAAAAAAAAAATCATAGATGTATTAAATGTATCCTAAAGTGCAGTCCTGTTGTAGAGCTTGCATTGAATGTAGATCCAGAGTGAAAGGAATAAAAAGGCTCTGTCAGGGCATAAAGTCTTTCCTTTAACGTGCTTTTGTATGTGAGTGTATGCATGTGTATGTGTGTGTGTGAGTGTATCTGTATGTGTGTGTGTACGTATGTGTGTGCGCGTGTGTGCGCATGCTTGCACACATGTGCACAGTTACACTTATGTATTTGGCTCCATTTTCTCTATTCGAGATGTGCCCATTTGTGTTTCTGCTTTCCATCATGTGTTCAAGCAGCAGGAGGTCCTCCATGAAACTCGGACAGAGACCAATACTTCATCTTCTTTGACTCCAGGACTGTGGGTCAACATATACTTGTTTCTTTTATAGGTAACTAAGTCTCTGGTATTCAGTTACAGCAACAGAAAACACATGCAGACAATCTCCAACATAATGGCATTGAAAAGTGGGCCACTTAAGGGGTGATTAGACCATGAGGCTTCTGCTATTGTGGAGGGATTGAGATTGCTACCATAACTACAGAATGTGGGTTACAGCTGAAGGCAGAACTGCAAGAGAGACTTCCTGGCAACCAAGCATAGAATGATAGTTAGACAGAGTCACGTCTGGGGTACTGGGGAAATGACCTCATTCAATAGCAGATAGAAGAAGACTACATTGCAACAGGATTTAGAAGAGGGGTGCTGGAAAACCAAAATAAATAAGTAGATAGATAGATAGATAGATAGATAGATAGATAGATAGA
>NW_026596091.1:12658988-12688511 GCF_907164565.1 Psammomys obesus | reverse complement strand
AGATAGATAGATAGATAGATAGATAGATAGATAGATAGATAGATAGATAGCAAACAAGCAAAGGCCTAGAGGTCACACACTAGGTTCGTAGTCACCCGGTTAGCAGTTACCTGTGGTATTTGCATGTGCAGCTCTGAGGAAGTGTGTAGAAGGCTAAGTGGGGTGCTGTGCAGACCACAGGGTCACTGGTGTAGACCACTCTCTGTGAGGACTGGTGCTGCAGGCTGCAGGCCCACGTGCTATGGCTTGTCCTTGGTGGCCTGAGGGGGTTGGAGGAGGCAACGATCTGAGCTCCTATCCTGTAGTAAATGCTCATTGTTCCAAATACAGGAGGAAGATAGAGTGAGTCATAGAGCAAACACTAGATGTTTTCTTCCTAAGAGACTCAGTCACTTTATTTGTGGGAAAATAAAACTGCACCTACGGAAGTAGCACCTTATTCCTCTCCTTCCTCCTCCTCCTCTCTCAGCCTCTTCCCCAATCTCAGACAGGCTGACAGGGTCATGCTGTCATCAAACTTGCAATCTTGTCCCTCAGCTTCCCAAGTAGGGCTTCTTTGGTGTATCTGTTGTGTCCAGCGCGATGCCTTCAACACGGCCTTCATGAAATAAACATGGTTTCTTCCTTTGTGATTTGAACTCAGTGAAATGGGACTGAAAGTATTGGTCTTAGGTACACCAGATGTGTTAATCAGCCAACAGTAGGATCAGGAGGCTAACTGAAGTAAAACAGAAGAGAGACACAGTAGGGATTGTCACACAGCTGAAGTCTGGGAGCTAGATCAGAGCTTCTGAGAGAACAGCTCATGTCAAATGGCTGCTATAAACATGCTTTCTTGGAGCCGGCCAGTGAGATGGCTCAGGGGGTAAAGACCTACATGGTAGAAGAAAAGAAATGACTCTCACAGGTTGTCCTTGGCCCTCTACCCTGACCCCACCATGAACTTCCTCCACCTTGACCCCTGCCATGCATGCCTTCCGCCCTGACCCACCTTCCCACTTAACCCCAACCCCACCCTAAACCCCACCACCATGTATGCCCTCTCCCTGACCCCCGCCACACACACCCTCTAAAATGAGTGAGTATATTAACAATGCTTCCTGCTCACGACCTGACTTTCCATTCCAGCAGCTTCTGTTCTTTAAGCCTTCCATCCTGACACTGAGCAGACAGGGCAAAGAACAGAGTGGAGCAGAGGGTCTCCTGGGCCAAGAGCATCACCAGTTCACCTCGTCTCTGTTACAAGGCAATTTTGTGAGAGGCACTACTGATTCTTGTGCACGACGGAGCAATCACAGATGGGTTTGTAGAATGAATCAGGTAATTGAGTTGAAACAGTGGCAAAAGTATCACATCTAAAAAAAAAAAAACACCATACAAGCATGTATTCAAGTAACTTGGTGAGAGAGGGCCAGTCCTTGGCTCAAGGCATTCACAATGCAGTTGAGGAAACAGAAACGCAATCAAGAAGAGAGTCGTGACGGTAACAGCTTCCTGCCTGGTGTGGCAACCCAGAGGGTAAGTAAACATCCAACCATAGAGGGACCAGCTGTGGAGAAACAAAGAAATGCCATGGGGATTGTTTACTTAAGTGACGAGCTTCTAAAGGCATCTGAATTCATAGAACACCCCTCAAAGTACCAAGAAAACATCCGCAAAACGACCCAGGGGTATACAGGCAAATTAGTAGATACCACACAGGCGAGCCACAAGGATGGAGGCTACAGGTGGAGCTGAGGAAAATGTCAGGAGTCGGTGGACAGCCACGTCTCCTAGAACACTGGACTATCCTGGCAGGAGGCCCTCCAATGATTCACCATGTGCCACTAACACCATGTGTCCTTAGACACCCGCCGCTAACACTCAACTACAGGAACCCTAACGTGAGGGGACTGAGGATATGGGTGGGCAAGAAAGTGACATCAGTCCCCTCTCCTCCTTCCTTGTCCCCACCCAACACACAGAGAGAGCTAGAGCCTAAGAAAGAGTGGAGAGCCCAGAGAAAAGTTGGGCACTTCATATCGTCCCCCTACAAACTACAGACCTCCAGTTGGTTCTTGAGGGTAAAACAGGAAGTGAGCCATAGTGCTACTCCTGGGGAGAAAAAAATCCATGCTATGATTGTGTCCCCAGAAGGTTTGGATTTCCCTATTAAGCATTCACTGAGCTATTCATGGTGATAAATAGACGAACAGATCGATCTATAAATAGCTACGTACACACATACCTATCTACAGATAAACAAGTGACAAACTAAGAATTCAAGTAATTACTGAGTACTGTAAAAAGAAGCTACCTTTGCCAGGGCGTATTGTGGCCTCCGGTGAACTTGTTACCTAATCTTTAGATTGAATTTATCTTTATGACAATTACCACAATTTCCTCATTTCTCAGATGTGGAAACAGAGGCCTCAAGACCTTTAAGCAACAAGGGCAAGTCCACACTGTTTGAAGGGGTCTAAGGAGTGGATTTTGGCTTTCAGCCCCTACTTTCTGCCTATACTAAGGCCAAGTCACCAAGTCCTCTTGTCCCACTTTTTACAGCTATTTTAATAAATGTCTACACTTAGTTGTAAAGAAAGGAAAAAGATTTTTTAGTAACAGAGAAACCGAACATAAAGCAGTCTTCTAATTTTTATTAGAGGGCTTACCATAAGCCGAGCTTAAAACTAAGAGTACTCCATAAACTTGCCTACCCTGGTGTTTCTGTACTTTGGCTAGGTTAAAACAGTAGTCATTAAAAGCACGCAGGAGGCAGCTGCCTTCAGCTGTGCTCTTAGAGCAGGGAAGGAGAAGACCTTGTAAAGCTTTAACAAACTTGGGAAGTTCAAAGGCATTGTTGCCTTGCCTCGCCAGCAGTAAAACTGGGTGCCTTCCTGACCATGGGGTCTGGCCCCAATAGACGCTCAGTCAATAGACATAAGCTTTGTCTTCTTCTGTTTCATTTTGTTGCTGTTGTTGTTCAGAGACAGACTCTCACTATGGAGTCCAAGCTGGCCTGCATAGCTCAGGCTGGCCTCAAATTCATGAATTTTCTGTCTCAGCCTACTGAAGTATGTGTCACATGCGTCAGGCCCTGAATGACGATTAGATATATTCCTTCCCCCCCCCTTACCATGATGAGCAAACACACCAGTGAACACATGTGATGTGGTTTTATCCAACTCAATTCTGTACAACTTTCATTAATGTCTGTGGTTTGCATGCACACAGACAGCTCATCCATCATGTCTCTAGAGCGCAAGTCATGACGTCATAAGCTCTCACCAGACCCCAAGGGCAGATGCTCCAGATCCTGGTCCTTCTCTGTTCCTGTATGGCTTATTCTTCTGGGTGCTTTGTTGCTGTTACATGTAGCATTTCCTGAGTCCAGAGCCTGAGCTGGCTCCCCTGCTTCCTCTACCCTTATCTCACTTTTCCTTGCTGACAGGTAGAGCTGGGAGGCCTATATAGAAACTTATAAAATGGTGTGGGACACTTCTCGCTTTATCTCCTCTTAAATTCTAACTCTTGGCCCTTACCACATCACAAAGTCTAGCCACGTCTGAAGGGCAGTCTCTGCTGGCTAGACCAGGCCTGATCTTGTTCTCTGAATATTTGAAGAGGGCGTCCTATAAGGAAATACTGCGCTTGTTTCACAGTGGTTTCATCTTCATGGAGGGTGAGGGCAGGAGTCTTTCAGAGAAAAGTAAATGCAGCCGATCTGAGAAAGCGTGGTTGATTATTTACTACGACTTAACCTTCAAAAGATTCCACTGCAAAAAGGAGCCAGGTACTTGTACAGCTCACAGCCCGGCTAATTGTTCTTTCCCTTCGTAACCAGGTAGCTCAGCCTTATGCGCAAAAGGGGCATCTTGACCCCTTTCTTTTACTACCCAGAATCTCTTGCACTGGATCTTCAAGGTCAGACTATGTCTTTCCTGGTTTTGTTGTTGCTTTTGAAACAGGATCTCATATAGTTGTAGCTAGCCTTGAGCTCACTACATGCCCCAGGCTGACCTTAAACTTGAGGTTCTCCAGCTTGGGCCTCCCGAGGGCTGGCAGTACAGGAATATGTCACAATGGCTGGCACCTACTTTGTAAGTTATTGGTGCGCTTTACAAATTAGCTTCGTCTGAACACATGGCTATCCTTAGCTAACCTTTGTGGAATATGACAGAAGCTGTCAATACCTTTCTGAAATCTGACTCTGGGAATTTGGCGCATCCTTGTAGATGAGTTGAGTTTCGGGCAGAATGCTTGTGTGGAGGTTAAAGACCGTTTTTCTTTAGAAATATTATTATCTGAAACAAGTGCTCAAAATATACAATGGCAGCATATAAAATAGACAGGTAGCAGCACTGTGCAAAGGCTCATGTTGAGGGCTGCCTTTCCAAAGGATGGATGGAAGAAATAGCCCCCACCACCCTCAGAGACTGTAAACAGTATAGTAAGTGAACTGGATGTGATGGCACACAATCCTAATACTCAGGAGGCAAAAGCAAGAGGAGCACGAGTTCAAGGCCAGCCTTGGCTATATAGAGGGTTCAGGGCCAGTTTGGGGTACATAAGACTCTGTCTGTCTCGAAGAAAAAAAAATAGTGTGTGTATATATGTATACTATATGTATTATTTATACTAGAGATTATTATTTATGATAAATAAAATAGCAAAACGGTATATGATAAATAGACTCTGCTAAACACAGAAAGTAACTCTACTCTGTGACGTGTTAAGGCCATATTGTAGGAATAACTATGACATCCAACAGCTCTTAGACTCAAATCAGAGACAGCACGGTAGCTAATGTGGACAAATGGTTTGTTCTCACACAAAAGAAACTCTGAAGGTATATAGTTGACCTACTGTAGACCCAAGCCCTCTGTCTTGTACTTCTGTTCCCCTCGACCTCATGTCTCCAGGTGGCTGCTGAAATCCCAGCTACGTCGTCTATGTCCCAGGAGAGAAAAGAGAACAAGGACAAAAAGTATATGTATCTTCATTCCAAAAGCTCTGTGCATACAATCACCATATTTGACAAATAAAAATCCAAAACTATCAGTGGTGGGAGAGATGGCTCAGTGGTTAAGGGCACTGGCTGCTCTTGCAGAGGACCCAGGTTCTGTTCCCAGCACCCACATCAGGCAGCTACACCGGGTGTGACTCAAGCTTCGGGGGATCTAGGGGATGTGATGCCCTCTTCTGGCCTCCTCGGGCGTCAGGCATGCGCAAACATACCTGCAGGCACTCCTACACATAAAACAAAAATTAATAAACCATTAAAAATACTATGCCAGGCACACATACACACCTGTAATTAAAAGTTAAAAAATTATGGGTTTGCCAAAATTCAAATCTGTGTACGCAACCTGTCCTATACCATTCCTACTATGAGAGAGGCTGGGAAATGTCATTTCTTAGCCAGGAATAGAATTGCCAGAATTGTTTTTGTAGAGGAAGAAACAGTAAATATTGAATAACAAGCTAATAGTCTTTGCCAGAACGAGAGTGAGTCAGGAAGGAGACAGAGCTTCCTCCTTGTCCTCACACCTTCTGGAGGGAATTTGGAAGGCATCGGCTCCTCATGGTCACTGGCCTCTGAAAGTCAATAGCCTCCTATATTCTGAAGGCAAAGTATAGATACTGGTTTTTAATAACTAGGCAGGCAGGGTGTGATATATTCGGGCGGCTACCGCCCTTCTTAGAAGAATAGGACACTGACAAAGTACAGTTAGAAGTTAGGTCTGAAAGAAGCAGACACGTCGTTGCAAGGTGAACAAGCCACGGGTGCCTTGGAAACTTGTTGGATAAGAGTGGGAATGTTCTGGACTGTTGCAATCCCTAGAGACTTCTCCAGCGGATGGACACAAGCTTATCTTCCAAGATGTCAACAGCTCTGGGCGGTGCGGACAGGACTGACAAGAGACAGCCAGTTTAGGAAATTGTTCTTCAGCTGGGTTCGGTGGCGCATGCCTGTAATCCCAGGCAGGTGGATGTGTGTGGGTTCGAGGCCAGCCTGGTCTACAAAGGGAGTCCCAGAGAGCCAAGGCTACACAGAGAAACCCTGTCTCAAAAAAACAAAAACAAAAACAAACAAAATAAAACAAAACAAAACAAAACAAAAAGTTCTTCAGTAACTCTGTAGCTGTCATCACTCAGCTTGGCTTACGCTCAGGGTCTACGCGAAGGGAAGTGATGGTAGGAACAAGCTACAGGAGCACAGTAAACGCAAGCCAGATTGTCCTGAGAAAATTAAAACTTGAGGTCCTTGTCTGCTTCTGATATGTCAGTTCCTACACAAGATTCAAATGTACCTGGCTGACGTGTGGAAGCTTAATTGGGGGTCAGTCTCTGCTTCCAAAAGAAACTTAATCTCCTCCAGCCTCGGGTTCCTTTCCTGAATTAACTGTGTGGTCCACCCATTTCCAAAAGCAAGGAGAGGTCTTTGAAGATTTTGAACACTGAGCCTTAGCAAGTCTGTGTTCACCGTGTCTCACACCTCTCCTGGGTGTGTTCCAGGAAGCCATCTCTGGCTGCAGTGCAGAGTAACATAACCACAGCAGGTGCCTTCTGCCCCAGCCTAAGCCACCTTTGCCGCTGAGGTCGTCAGATGCTCTCTCACTATTTATACTGCTTTGGGACAGCTACTTGATCCTTAATAAAATTTGCCTCCAAGCTGCCCCACAGGGAAAATGACCTGTCTGGGGAGAGACCCTGTTCCAGCTTCCTAACTGATGACGTTTGCCCAGTGACCTCTGAAAGGTCATGGGGCTGGAGCAGAGAAAGGTCTGTGCCACTTCTGGCCATTTAACAGCACCAAGCGCTTTAGTGTAAATATATTTATATCCCCTGCTCTCGGCTCCTTCCCTAAGTCAGCCTCTCTCACGCTGGCTCAAGTCGAGACGGCCTGAGCAACGCGGAAACTCGGCCTCTGTTCAAGGTCAGAACATTATGGAGAGGAGGGATCGTCCCAGTGATGACTTTTTTTTTTTTTTAACCAATCTTTTTGTTATTTCAGAAACCGAGAATGGATCTATGAGATGGAAATAATGAGCCATTTATATCCCCAAAATGAGACGGCCAGGAAAAACAAACACCAAAAAAGAACATTTTATCAGAGGGTTTACTGCCCAAGGCCAACGGGGTACAAGGTACTGAGAGTTCGGTGGCCTGGGCCAAAAGCTACAGTAAATCGTGCCTTTCCCTCCTGCCAGCCTGATCAGGCAGCCTTAGCCACCTGGTGACGAAGAGCTTTAGGCTTGTCTGAGAGAGTCTGAGTGGATGCACCACCTATTGGGTAGCGCTGCAGATTCTGTTACCACACTGGGCGACTGCGTCTGCGTAATAGCTGCGTGAAGTCCAGGAGGCCCAGGCTGAGTGCATCCGCGAGGGACCCGCTAACCTGCCGCTTACGTAACCAGGAGCTGGTCCCCCAGCGTGCCTCTGGTAGCCTTGGAAAGAACGTCCAGTCTTTGAACTTGGCCCCGGCTTCGGGCAGTTCTTTGCCCCAAAGGTGTGTGGAATGGCTCAGCTGTCAGCACCTGCTGGGGAGATAAAGAAACACACCCACAGGCTGGTCCCCTTCGAGCACCAATGCAGAGGAGGCTGGTGACAGGACCCAGATGACTGCCCCTCTCTTGCTACCCCCACTCCCGCAGATCCCACCAAGCACCCTATATGGAGGGAGACGGAGGTCTGTTCATCTAAGGAGGTGGAGGCCCGAAGCCAGCTACAATGGAGGACAGAGGTGAAAGGATTCCCTCGGAGCCAGGAGCCCTAGCTACCACAGCTAAGTGGGCTGCGCTCTGTTCTCTTCCCTGTGGGCTGGAAACTTGGCGCTCTGCTCTTCTCCTGGCTTACCTGGAGCAAGATAATAAAGTAGGTCAAACTCAAGCCTGCTGCCCTCTCCCCTCCAAGTGCCACACTGCTGCCCACTTCCCGGCCTAGCTGTTTCCATGCAGGCTTCCAACCACTCTCGGCTCTGAACACCTGCTGTACACCAGGTGCCGTGCCAAGCACCCAGCAGCAGGCAGCAGGCAGCAGGCAGGCAGGGCTTTCTCAGCACCTGGTGGCTCCCTGGAGCGTGCTGGGCCTCTACTCCTGTCGGTCAGTTTTGCCATGAACCCACATGACTCCTCCGTTCAGTGACTGTGGTGCTGTCCATCTCAGCCTTGGAGGTGAGAGGCAGACTTCTTTTAGTTCTCATCATTGTACACTAATGGATTATTCTTAATGAAAGAATGGTAACCATAGATCTTTCTTGGGGGTTTCTGCAATCCCAGCACTCAGAAGAAAGAGAATCATGAGTTCAAGGACAGCCTGGACTACGGAGTGGATGCTTGCTGAGAAAGAGAAGTTGGTGGTCAGAAGAACCTATGTCCTGCAGAATGCAGCAGGACTAATTGGGAGGTGCTGCTGAAGAGGATGAACCACAAACCATCAGAGACACAAAATGCCTCTGTCCCCTCCGCACCTGTTGGGGATCTGAATGCATAAGGGCAAAGGGAACACGTTCTAGCGCTAGACTACATAGGTTCAAATCCCAGCTTTGCAAGTGAAAGTTTAAAAAAGCACTTGATCTTTGTTTTCTTCATTTTTTTTTCTTCCTGTGAAAAGAAGCACAATAGAAATGTCTAATTGCATCCAACAGGGTGCTCTGGGGATTAACATTCGTGAGGTCTTTGTAAGTCCGTTGTGCATTGTAAGCACTCTATAAATACGGGCTTCAGTTTCGAATTAAACCAACTCTACTCTTTCTTCTCTGCAGCCAGATTCTCGTGGAAGTCTCTATTCAAAAATGATGGCTCATTAGCCAAGCTGCTGTTTCTTCATCAACAAAGTTGGAAGTACTATTTGAATAAGGATGGGGGGGGGGCAAAGTCAGGTGACCATGTTCTTCTGGTCTCTGATCTTTTCTGAGCGTGGGCAACTCATTTACCATCTCTGTCTCAGAGAACGACCGTGATCTTGATTTCTCAGTCTCAGGCTATTCAAATAGCACTTACATTCCACATCGCATTCCGGTTCATGTCCTTATCAATGGCTGCTTCATGACACATTCCTTTAGGTTGTCTTTAAATCAGCTCACAGGGCATCCTTAGAGTAAGCAATAGTGTCTGTGTACTCAAAGTGTTACACTGTGCAGGCAATTCAACTGGCCTTCCCTTAGGGACCTTTAGCATCCTGACAACATCCTATGTCAGTACCTGAGTCTTATGACATTATCTGGGCCAGATACATTGTGACTGGTCTGCCTCTCTCTCTCCTTCCCTCTTCCTCTCCATCTCCATCCAATAAACCTCTTTCATATACTATGTCATGTGCATCGTTTTTAAAAGTAATAACCCAAAGATTAGGTTTAGATTCTTCTGATGCATAAATGGAAATTTAAAATATTTGTACAATAATTTAAAATCATTTTGCATGCTGTCATTATAGTCAATTTAACTGGCCTGCCCTCCGGGGCCTTCAGGTCCTGACCCCCTATGTCTCCCGAGCACCAGGCACCCAGGATATAAGGGCCTGTTCAACACCCCAACTCACTTTCTCTGTTTCTGGATCTCTCTCTGTCTCTCTTGGTTTCTCTCTGTCTCTGTCTTTCTCTCAGTCTCCTTCTCTCTGTGCTTTCCCCATTCCCCATTTTTTCTCTCTCTGTCTGTCTCTGTCCTCATGGCTCTGTCCCCTGTCTGTCTGCCTGTCTACATGTCCAGTTACCCGCCCTAACTCCTCTCCCCTTCTCCTCCCACAAATAGCCCTTTTACCAGATACATTGCATGCTGTAATCATTATAATAGTCATATATACCATCTATACCTACAGATTCATACATCTGGATCTATACATATCATCCTTGGAAACTCTGGGTTCCTAAAATCCTTTCAGTTACTCTTATTCTGTTTTTCTGTGATTGTTTGATTTTTGTGTGTGTTTAATATTGTTTTTGCCTCTGTGAGGTCAATGACTGGGTCAGGCTTCTTTAGGCAGCTAGCTTAGGACACACTGTTTGAGAAATCATTTAATTAAAATCATGAACACACACACAGAGAGAACTGTGAGTGACCTACTAGCCTCCAATACGTGTGTGTTCATGATGTAAGGGGAAGCGTGCTGAGTCCCTGACCCTCGGCAGCACTCAGGAAACATTACCCCTCCCAGCATTTTGCCCTCTTCCTATGCCCCTTTTTGATGGGCAGCCATTTGCCCTTGTGAAAAGTGGGCCTGTTCTCTAAAGAGAAGATAGCCCAGACCATTTTTAGACCAGAACAAGTATTGTCTTCAGTGTCAACCTTAGGAGAGGCTCCACATCCAGAAACATCTGTTCTAAGAAAGAAAGAAATTGCCTTCCTGAAAGCTACTGCTCAGAGGTCTTGAGAAATCGGTGCCTTTTCTAAAAAGCCCTTCAGCAGAAACCAGAATACACGCCCACAGCACCATTGCACCCTCCTGGGTTCACAGCCTGAGCACATTCTCAAGCTGCCAGCAGTTACTCAGCATCTTCATGAGTCTCCTCTGTGTTCAACACGCAGGGAGACACAGATCATAGTAAAGATCGACAAACCATGAAGAAGCTCGAAGACAGTGAACACATTGAAATTGAGGAATGTATCTCACTCGTGTCTGCATCCTTAGAGCATAGTGAAGCGCCACACAAGCATAAGCATTAAGTATTTGTTCCAAAATGAATGAATGAATTGGATAGACAAATGAGTGGATGGATGGACAGATGGATGGAAGGATGGATGGATATAGCCTTTGGGATTTGGGTGGTATTTGTTTGTTTGTGACCCTCTTTTTATGTATCCCTGGCTGGGCTGGAACTCGAGGCTAAGAAGGCCTGCAACTTGGAGAGATCCTCCTGTCTCTGTCTCCAGAGTGCAGGGTTACAGACATGTATCACTACATCTGGCTTAAAGAGTTTCCAGTCTGAACAGAGAGAAGGCAGAAGACTTAAGCAAATGGAGAATTCATTCACAATGAACTGAACATTGCAAGAGAGAGCCTAGGATAGCAAACCTTTAAATGCAGAGCATCTTCCATATCCCTTTGCCCAAACACCCAGTGCTGAATCAATGGCAAGTCTCACAAAAGACATGTTTTGGCCTCTCTTTGGCACTGTTCCACCCACGAGCTTCATATTAGACAAACATTGCTGGGTCATTGTCACATGACTTTTCTCTAAAGGCCACTGAGAGAGGGCAAAGTATTATTTAGTGTAAGTAAATCAGAGAGTATTCATCCTTCCAAACATTCTTTGTCATCCACAGGCAAAGAGAAGGTTCTGGTGATCCCTTGAGAACTGAGCAGTTGGAGTAGATGGGGGCTAGAGGCCTTTGGGATTTAGGAGGCAGAGTGACCCCTCAGAATAAAAAGTTCTTTGGTGGGGGCTGGAGAGATGGCTCAGAGGTTAAGAGCACTGGCTCTTAAGTCTTGAGTTCAATTCCCAGCAACCACATGGTGGCTCACAACTGTCTATAATAAGATCTGGTGCCCTCTTCTGACACACAGGCAGACAGTGTATACATAATAAATAAAAATGTTAAAAAAAAAAAAAAGTTCTTTGGTGTAGCTTGCTGGGGAGAGGTGAGCTGGGTTTCCAGTACCACTCTCCAAGTGTCCAGACTATGGGGGAGGGGGAGGGGGCAGAAAGGCAGCAGATCAATGCTCTCAATTATTCATTAGTTACTAAAAATACACCCTCACTGAAGCATGGCTTCTCCCGTGGCCGTCTCCAGCATTCCTAGTTCAGGCACCAGATCAGGATATTTCCATCTATTCCATTGAACACTGATGCCACAGAAGGGAAACCCCAATTAATTGGGAAGAGTGACACTTTCATTAAAATTCTTTTTGAAAATGAGTCATGCACCTGGCCAATTAGGATTTTCAAACAGTGCGAAACAGTAGGGAGTGGAAGGCAACCTTCTGGGGGCATCTGGAAGCCAGTCTTCACATCTCCTGCACAGAAACAGCCACGGTTACATTTCTGGGATAACTTCCTAGAAGCAGCCTATGGGTACAGAGCAATCATACACACCCGCCAATTTCGGGTGCTCTCATTTTCCTTAGTGGTGCTTAATACATTGTAAAGCACTGGCGCACATCCTTTCCGTCACCATATACCCTATGACGAACCTCAGCATCTCCCCAGCGCCTCCTGGCAGGCAATGACTGCTTTCAATTTTTTACATTCTTTTGTATGACTAGGATTGGGAGATCAGTTCCTCAAAGTGAAATTGCAGAGTTAAAGGGCCTATGGATCGAGTTCACTTGTATGCTGCCTGATAGTGACAATTGGCTTTTGATAAAAACTGCTAGAGTAAAGCATTCTTTCCAGAAATAGGACCGAAGACAATAAGACAGCATTTTATCTTGAACTTTAATGCTTCGGGCACACAAACAGCACATTTATTTATGAAACTCATTTGTCAATGTCTCTCTCTCTCTCTTTCACACACACACACACACACACACACACACACACACAATGTAAATTCAACCTGCAGGGGCAAGAGCTCACTGGTTAGGAATGGGCCAGAAATCCCTGACCACCAAAACTCATGTGTGCTTATTTCAGTGGGTTAGCTCGCTGGTATGACATGCAGCCATTGAGTTCACCCTACTTTATTCCATCTGTGGCGCCTGCCCTCTGCCACTCGTAACCTTCTTCAAAGTCATCTTGACAATCCAAGTGCTGGTGGGGGCGGTGGGGGCACCATCTTTAATCACAGCACTTGGGAGGCAGAGGCAGGCAGATTGCTATGAGTTTGAGGCGAGCCTGGTCTACAGAGAGAGTTTCAAGGCTACATGGAGAAACCCTGCCCTCTCCCTCACCAGCAGGTGGTCATTTCCTCTTCCCATGGTTCCCTCAGTGGGCCCTCTTGCAGCTTCTGCTCAAGCAAGTGACTGATAAGCAAGTTTCTGAGGAGACCTGGGAACAAGGGAATTTTTAGTTTCCTGTTACCCATGGCAGGCAAGTAAGTGACCAGAGAGCTAGAGAGAACCCTGAGCTTTCTCCCTCTGCTGGCAACAGAATCAAATGTAGACCTTGGGGAAGAAAGGGAGGGGGATGGCAGGCGGGAGTGGGTAGGGTGAGCAGGCCCAGAACATTCTTCAGTTTCCCTCGTGTTTACTCAACACACTGCTCAGGCCGCCCTCTCTCCTACCTGCTCAGGTAAGGTGAGAAGCAGTGTGTGTGCTTGAGGTTTGTTTTGTCAGCAGCTGTAGCCATTTTCTTCTCTCTGCTGCTGACATAAACACATTACCTTCCTGGTTACCTCCGAAAAGCTACATCTGGCCGGTTGAAAGTGAATGAGGTCATTTAACTCTCCTGAAACTCAGTTACTTCTGCTTGCTTTAGAAGGGATCTAAGCCTCAAGACAAAGAATGGTTCTCAGCCTTCCTAAGTGCTGTGACCCTTTAATACAGTTCCTCACGCTGTGGTGACCCCCAACCATAAAATTATTTTTGTTGCTACTTCATAACTAGAATTTTGCTATTGTTATGAATCGTAATTTAAACATCTGTGTTTTCCGGTAATCATAGGTGAGCCCTATGCAAGGGTTATCCAACCCTTAAAGGGGTTGGGACCTACAGGTTGAGAACCCCTCACATAAGCCCTACTTATAATCTTCCCAGGTTCTGTGAATCCAATAAATAATTTCTATAATGTTGTAAATAATAGAATAATATGAGTTGTCAAGAACTTCATTTTTACATTTACCTCAAAATCACTGTCAAAAGACTAGAGACTGGCTTTTTAAGAAAAAGAGATTTAAATAACACCCTATCCCTTAGCAGTGCTTTCTACTCTCAGATGGTCAGTGTCCACGCTGGGTGACTCAGATCTGCTTGTACTTCCAGCTCCAGGCAACCTAAATACTCTCTTCTGGTTCCTGTGAAACATACATACACACACACAGCCAAACAGGCACATAGAGACAGACAGAGACAGGAAGAAATAAAACAGTTTTTTAAAGTGGGGAATATAGACTCTGCAAGGAAGCTATTTCAATATCCCCAAACTGTAGGAGCACAACTCTCTCAAGGAGCAGTGGGAAGCAGAAGAAGAAGAAGGAGGAGAAGGAGGAGGAGGAGGAGGAGGAGGAGGAGGAGGAGGAGGAGGAGAAGAAGAAGAAGAAGAAGAAGAAGAAGAAGAAGAAGAAGAAGAAGAAAACACTAGAGATTTATTTATTTAAAAATTAAAATGCGGGATACAGAGTTAACAAAATGTAACTGATAAGAAAAAAAATAAAATTAAAAAAAAATTAAAATGCAAAAAAAGAGACATTCTGCACTATATTGACTGGTGACCCATGAAGTCATGTGACCTGCCTAGGTGGAAGCTGGGAAGTGGGTGCTGCGATTTTCAGTCCTGCCACAAGAAGACACCAGAAATCAGGTGACCCTGGCACCTAGGAAAAGGTAAAAAGAAATGACACGCGGGAATCTTCCAGTGATTCCAAGATGAGGCCACTGAAGGCTGGAGAGCCCCAACCACAGCCCTGCAGAACAGCAGTCCGCCATCTGTCTGTAAAGAGAATTCTTCACCCTGCGACACTGACAGCAAGAGGCAAATACATCTGTGGCAATGGACAAAAATTAAACTGTCCCTGACTCTGCCCTCTAGTAGGCACCCACTATATATCGTTAGACAAACAGATCTGCCAGTGTATTCATACAGCGCGTGAATGAGTGAAGCTTACCATTGGGTTAAGGATCGAAACAGGTTGAACTTCCTAAAACCCTACCATAGAGGGTTAATGGAGAAACTGGAAGCCAGCGGGAATCGTAGTTGTTTGTCACAGAGCAGAGGCAGTCTGTTTAAATAACCTTAAAAAATCATACATTCCTTCCTTGGGTGTTCTAGTCAGTAAATACTGATTGCAAGCTTCCATTGGCCACGTTCTGTTTTCCTTGCATGGAGCAAGGCGTGTCTTTTTCCTCTAGTGTAACTATTATTCCCAGTTAGTTCCCTAACTGAAATGGGGAGAAAGGGCCTGAACTTTTGGTAATAATAACTGAACTGGTAGTGATCAGATAGGCGGGGAGGAAGGAGCGTTTAATGCACATATGTAGAAGACCAAGGCAGGAGCAAAGGTCTAGGACAGCAATAGATACAGACTAACCATCAAACCTGGGCTCCTGCCTCTTCTTATAAATAAAGTTTTATTTGAACACATCTCTGCACATTCACTTCATTTTGTTTATGGCACTCTTCCCATGATAACAAGAGCACTGGGAAGTTGCAACAGAGATATATACTATGGAAAACTAAGAACAAGTGTGGTCTGGCCCTTCACAGAAAGTCTGTGTCAGCCCATTGCCTACAGGCACAGAAAAACAAGATGTGTGTGCAGCTGTAGGGAAATCCAAATGGCTAGGACTTTGTGGTTCTAAGAGGGACACGGTACAACATGAGACAGGGAGGTAAATTTGACCAACCCTGGGCCAACCTCAGGTCTCGTTTCTTCTGGAAGTGAGCATGACAGCAATTTGACATTTATCTCTCTCAGTTGGATGTACCCAAGAGATTTAAAATTTTGACAGATGACTCTCCAAACACTTTATCTCACAAAGCCCTTGATCTAATAGGCACAAAGGGGCCTAATGCTTATTATTTTATATCTTACTCTATGGTGGGAAAATAGAGCCTGGCACACAGAGTTTCAGCCAGTCCTTACTGGATAGAGTGAAGCCAGTAGCTATGACACCCATTTGTTTCCAGTGGAATTGAGATTCAGGCATGAGCAGGTTAATGATGAACTACTGGCCCAAGAGAAATCCCCGCCCTTCAACTCTGATGCCAACATCATCAAATACCGGTCATGGGCCAAACCTGTTTTTTGCCGTGCCCTGTGGCCTAATGAGAGGCAGGTAGGCCGACAGCTCTGTTAATGACAGCCATAAAAATAGTATCTCTCAGATCTGTGAGGAATCTTTCTTTGGAAGATCTTGAATCATTTTTCCCTTCCCATGCAAGCACTCACTTCTAACTTTATCTCCATCAGAAGCAAAATCAAACCATACAGAGAGGGTGTGACCTTCCCAAGGTCGTTGGGCAAACCGAAACAGCGTGTTTTAAAAGCTGAGAAAACTAGTCAGTGACGATGGGCTGCCCTCCAGACTCTTAAGCATGAGTCATTTAAAGAAGACCCAGGCACACAGGCTATGCCAGACACATGTCTTTAGGAGTCAAACATTATCTTTGCACATCAGATTTAAACAAGTGTCACCAATACCTATCACAATCAGAACCTCTTTAAGGGTCTAGTTTTCAAGAAGTGGAGTGGTCTAGCACGGGGTTCTGCCTTTGCAGGTCATTCTTCCTTCTCAAACACACTCACGTACACACACACACACACACACACACACACTTACATTCTACAGCTAGCATAGCTACAGCTTCCTGTTGCTGGAATTCCCTTTTTACCCCAGCAGCATTGTTAATAAACCTTCTTTTACTCCTAAAAAACAAAAGTCCCAGCTTGTACCATAAATAAATAATATGGTCCCTCTAGCTCTGACCAATAGGGAGGGAGGTATTGGGACTTCCTCTTCTCAAGTGTGTCCTATGACAGCCACTTTAGTTTCGTGCACCAAGCATCTTGAACTCACAGCTGAGTTTAAGCACTCAAGAGTGGCCCTTGTGGGGCACTCCAGCTGTACACAAATGTTCCTGGTCGGCATTTGATACATCACACACCTCACACAGGACTCCTAATGGTTGGTAAATACTTCCTTGCCCTGCATCAAACTGAGCCTTTGGCATCTTCCGTATGTTGATCTTACTACACTTCTTAAAAAGCTCATAAAGTACTGGGGGTATATCTCAGAGAAGGAGCATTAGCCTAGCATGTGCAAGGCTCTAGATTCAGCCCCACAAAAAAATGGAGACCACAAGGTCAATCCCCCATTCCCAAGAGACTTCAGGAAGTCTGCTGTTTTCCAGCCCAAACCTTGTCAACCATCAGTAACAAATTGTACACAACCTTTAGGGGTGGTGACTTTAGACTCGGACATGCCTGGCACTCCCTCCCTAGGTGACCTTTGGCAAAGTGTTCTCTAATTTTGCTTTCCTTGTCCATAAATTTGAAACAAGCATTAACTGCCTGAGGTAAGCCATGCTAGTTAAATAGCCAGTATCCACTCAGCCTTCCTTTCTTCCTAACCCGTGTTTACTCACGTAAATACTTCTAGATTGCCGGCTAGCTGTGGTCAGGAAGTGAGGTCCGGGTTGCAAGTCCAGGGACCAGCTGGAAGCTCCGAGAAAGCTTGTTGGAAGGTGTATATTCAATCTGAATTTACTTTGTTCCTTCTGCCACTCAGCCTTTTCCCCAGTTCCTACTTTATGCTCAGAAATTTCTTACAACATGTGAATTAAAGTAACCTGTGGCAAAGAAATTCTTCTGTGAGAGCAGCTGACGGCAGTAAGGGGTCCCAAACTCACTCCAAAGCGCTTATGCTTAACCTTCTACTCTGTGAGAAAAATAAATCCCCTGTGAAGCCACAGAAGTGGGGTCTCATGGCCAAACCATGGTAAATGACACACAGGAGAGTATTGTTGTGACAAGAGAGAAATAGAGAGAGACAGAAAGAGAAACAGAGAGAGACAGATTGCCACAGCACCCAGAACAGACTAAAACCACTGTGAATGATTGCTAACATCACTACATGATGTTGAAACTTGTTAATAATTGACATGGACCTTAGAGACATGGACAACAAAATGTGTTCTCCTGATCTGAGATAGACATGTGGCAGAAATAACCGAGCCAGCGCTGAAAAAGCTAAGCCCTGCACACCCACACACTGCTCATGGTGGCTAAGTTATAAAACCGGCCTAGCTGTTCAATGAATGGATAGAGAAAGAAAGAGTGGTATAGGCAGCAGACTGTTAGTCATCCGTAAAGAAGAATGAAATTATGCTGTTGGCATGGGAATGGACAGAACTGGAGATCATGGGGTCAAGCCAGAATCACAGGCAAGCATCATAAGTTTTCTCTCATTTGTGGAATTTGGGGGATTAAAAAGAAACAAAGGTAAAGGGGAGGCAATTATGGCTATGGAAGGGGGAAGGGATGGGAGAATATGAAAGGGTAGGAAGGGAATGAGCATCTATAAAAAATTCTATGCATTTATACAAACGTCATGACAAAGCCTACCACTTTACACAATTAATGTACAGTGGGACAGAAACCGCCTGTACTCTTTTAAACACACACACACACACACACACACACACACACACACACACACACGGCATTTGCAGATGTTTGGACAAGTGTGTTGCATGGCTAATTAAACCGGTCTGTCAAAGTAGAAGCTCCCAGAAGCCCAGACTTGGAATTCTACCTGGCTGACTATGCAGAAAGCAAGCTGTCGCCGGCTGTGCACGCCCTGTCTGGTGTCTCTTCCGGACAGAGAGGATCTGCCCAGGCTATTGTATAGTGTATTTCCTAAAAGAACTATCTTTTCCAATTGACAACAAAGACAGTACTTTCAGGATGGCATTATCCCACGGGAACAGGACTTCTGAGAAACCCAAACCACTCCCAACCAAAGGAGCACGTGCTCAAACGAAGTGGTGGAAAGTGGAGTCACCTGGCCAAGATCAGATGAGATGAGACTAATAGATATGCTTCCACGGAGCCCGCCCCGCCAGCCAGAGATCCTCCCCACCCTCACCCATCCCCATCTCTGCATCTGTAGATAAAGAAAATGCTGCAGTGAAAGTCAACAGTCACATGAACAAACACGTGAGAGATACTGGAGTCCACCAGGCCGAGGGTTCAGAGCCCAAGGGGCCATTTATAAACTGAATGATTTGGGCAAGCAATATTCTTTCTCTGGGCTTCAGTTTTTGGGTCTGTGGAACTGAGATAGAAATGTGTGTATCCCAGGTCCACAGGGGACAGCAATCAGTGTGTTTGCAGTACCAAATAGAATTATCTTTCATTTCCCTTCCTTTCCTATACTAGCTGTTTGGCCTCGTATGGCTTGTTTATCTCTTCTTCAAGTCCAAGTTAGGAACCCAGCTCAGGTCACTGACACCGAGTTCAGCTTGCTGCCTTCTGCCCAGTGCATCATCAAGCATCATTAAGGCCACACGTGGGAAGCTACAGCCTCTCCCAAAGCTGATGTCATAACGCCGAAAAAAAAACAGAGCTTTCAGAGCACAGGTTTGCTCTGCCATGAGCAGAATCATCTCTGTGGCCAGCCTGCCTTTGGGCATGGGAGTAGCTAGGAAAGCCGGCAGGAGAAGGCTCTTCTCCCATGCTCTTTGTCAGACATTCCACCTGGATGAGGAGCCAAGGAGGATGAAACTTTCGCTCCTCAGCCACTCTGTTTTCTGGAGGGAGTATCTTTGGGGTCAAGGCTCAGGAGGGCTGGAATGTGACAGTCACAAGATTCACACCTCCAGCCATGAAACATGATCGTGTTGCTTCATCACCTGGCAGGAGTCCTTGGCAGCGGTTCCGTGGCTACAGTGGTGCAGGCTGCATATTCCTCGCCTCTGTGTCACTGTTGAAACCTTGGATACATTCAGGGACATTGATCAAATGGAGTTTGTGAATATTGGGACCGACTGGATACTTGTACATGGTTTGCTCTGAAGCTCCAGAACTCAGCGACATGTAGCTGGACAGAAACCAGAAAGGCAGGGTCTGTGAATCATGGCTCAGTACCAACTGGGTTTCACCACAGGAAAAGAACTAGTAACAGCAAACAGTAAGCATTAGCTGTCCGTCAAGCTTTGTGCTAAGCACTTTCTATTATTGTCATTATGATCATTCGTATTTTGTAAAAACAGACTGAGATTTGGGGAATATATTCTAGACATTAATACCTTGTTGGCTATAGATATAAATATCTTCTGTCAGCTTTTTATTAACTTGGCTTAAGGTGCCTGCCCTTGAGCAGTCTTAATTTTTAAAGTGTTAAATCTATGAAAAGGCCAACTTAACCATTTCACCTTGAGGGTGTATCTTCTTTAGTACTCTTGACACCTTCTATTAGCTTCAGAATTTTACTTCTGCACTGCATTTTCCTTTTCTCTACGTGTAAAGCAAATATGGCTCTGGGAAAGAGACACAGCACAGAAAAAAAAAGGGCAAAAAAAGATGGCTGAAATGCTGATTGACACAAAGCAGTGGTTTTTTTAAAGTCCCCTGATTTAGAGAAATTCCTGCCCTCTTTTCCCATAGAGCAGTCTTGCTCCTTCCCCAGATTGCCCATCTTACTGGTTTAAGACACAAGGATAAAATACAACGGATAATTTGGGGATGGGAACTGCTCTTTTTTCTGATCATGGGCTCAGCCATAAGCAGACTCGCTGTAACTTTACCATTCTCAGGCATTCTGGGGCAAACATGCCAGCCACCAGCTAAGGAAAGAGAGACTATTACTTCCTGCTTGCTGTAACTCTGATGAACTCTAAGCATATCTCATAATCAGAAATGGACCACAACAGTCTATTTCTTACACAGCTGACCAATCTATTTGGATTCATAGAAGGTGGGTTCTCCCTGCACAGGTTCCACAGACATGGACGCAAACAGCCACAAACCTGGAAACTCTGGGGAATTTTCATCTGCATTAAAATGTATATTGCTTCATTGTCAGCAAGATCACATGGATAAGCTTTAAAATTTTGTTTGTTTGGTTTTCAAGACAGGAGTTCCCTGTGTACCTCTGGATGTCTGAACTCACTCTGTAGACCAGGCTGTCCTCAAACTCAGAGATCTGCTTGTCTCTGCCTCCTAAGTTCTGGAATTCATGCACCACAAAATTATTATTATTTTATGTAAATGAGTATTTTTCCTGCATGTCTGTGAACCATATGTGTGCCTGGTACTCATGGAAGCCAGAGAAGAACACTGGACCCCCTGGAACTGGAATTATAAGCGTAAGCTGCCGTGTGGGTGCTAGAAATCAAATCTGTATTCTCTGGAAGAGGAGCCGTGCTCTTAACTGCTGAGCCATCTCTCCACCCCTCATGGACTAGCTTTGTGTGTGTGTTTGTTAGAGCTTTTGCTCTTGTCATTGCTCCCTAAAGAAGTGCTTGTAATGTTTGCATTGAATTAAGCATTATAAGTAATCTAGATATAGACTAAAGGATATGGATGGATGTGATTAGATCATATGCACATAGTATACCATTTCCTATTAGGGATTTGGGCATTGGCAGATCTTAGTATCCTTGAGATGGGGGTTAGCCTACTCTAGTGGAAAACTACAAAACTATGATGTACTGTTGTATTGTATGAAACGATCGCTTTCAACCTTGCCATGAGTGACTCCATTTTACAAGCAGCACTGGGCTTCATTTGGAGCACAAGTGCAGAGACAGAATAACTTCACATCTGGGCATGCACAAAAACATCACCACCCGTCCAGCACCACCCATGTGGCCCAGACTGATGAACAACCTTCCTAAAGGTGAACAGGTGCCACGAATAAGCTTATCAAAGTAGAGTGGGGACATGTGGTAAACCAAAACCATATCAGAAAAAAACAGGCCCGAGACTTTAATGAGCACACCTGACCAACAAAATGACCGTGGTCACAGTTGACAATGGCACCGACCTGTCTTCAGTGTGTGCATCAAGGGAGGGACAGGCAGTGAGCTTTCCTCGGTCCCCAGGGCTTCACCTGCATACTCTCAGGTTCCACCGCCTACTAGGACCCACTCAAATCGTTGTCCGTTTGGGTGGTCATTCCTCCATCCAGATCCTCTCCTGTGTCTTACTTCTGTGATCCTGCACCCCTCTGTCCAGCTCTGTACCTCCTCTTCAGGGTTCTACATCTCCGAAGCTGGGCGTAGCCCTGACGTCTGGCTGGACTCTGCCACCCTCCAGCAGCTCCGCCAGCAGGTGCGTTAGCATCTCCTCTAACCGCTCGCAGCATCTCTGCATCTGTATCAGCGCTCTGACGCTGCCTGACATCCGTCTCTTTGGGCTCTCTGAACCCTGCAGCCTCTCCAACCTTCTTGTAGCCCTCTGTATTCAGTACAGGAAGATATAATTAAGGTGTGATGTATAATGTGTGATCTGAGCGTCACTATTAGTCATTCGGATTGAAATAAAAGAAACTGATGGCCAACAGCCAACTATTAGGGCAAATAGGGATTACTTGACAAATGTCAACTAAGCAAACCAGTGTAGGCTGTGAGCTTATTGTTATTCATTAAATTCTATCATTGTGAAAAGATATAAACAGACCCGTGGGTTTGGCATAGCAGGCTCACAGCAAAGGCTTGAGGCAATCCATTCTTCTCCAGATGATTTATGGTACCGTATCTATTACAGAGCCGGGCCCCAGATATACTTGGCTCTGTTTCCAGCTTTGGGTACTTTTCTTTGGGTCTATCTCTCTATGTACCAGTTCCAAACTAGTTTTTGTGGGAGAAGAAGTCCCTCCTTTTTGTTTCTCCTTTTCTAAGTAGACCATAGCGTCATTCCTTTATGCAAATTTTAAAATAAGCACACTGAGATTAAAAAAGCGGGCATAATTTTTCTAAAATGACATTGTATTTATAGATCACTTTGAGGAAAACAGAACATATTTGCATATCAAAGGTACACAATTCGTTTCCATCTATTCAGAACTTCTTCCTGTCTCCCTCTGTGTATTATATATTCAATAACATATAACTATTAATGTGGGTGTGTGGAGAGTACACATGACAATATGTGCACATGTATGTGCCTGTGGAGGCCACAGGTTGACACTGGGTGTCTATTCTGCCCAGTTCCACCCTCCAGTGCTGGAATTAGAGAAGAGTGTGACAGCTGGAGATCAAGTTCCGGTCCTCAGAAAGCAAACATTTTACCCATGGAGCCATCTCTGTTAACGTGTAGGCAGCCTGCTTCTGGGTCGCCTAGTAACCTGTGATGTCATCACATGTCGCCCGCCAGGTGTGTGAGCCACACTTGGCAGATGACACATGAGAACATCATAGGTTACCAGGCAACCCAGAAGCAGACTGCCTCTCAGCCAACAATCTCTCCAACCCTGAATTTTATTAAGCCACAAGTTTACAACTTTCAAAAGGGCATCCTCAATCATCACGCCATTTGTATTTTACAAATATCCTGTGTAGAGAAAGAACAGGTATTGGGCCCATTTTATAAATAATATAACAGGTTTTAAAGGTACAGATAATTAAAAAGAAAAACATTATATTTGTATCTTTTGAACTTCAGATTTTCTCATAATGACAGACGGGAATACTGGATCAAAGTATATAAAACAACATGGCTTAATCTAATAATGTGTAAAGTAAAAATTAATTTAAATCTCAACCTATCCTAAAAATGGTAATCTGATATAGTCCT
The DNA here is from genome assembly GCF_907164565.1 of Psammomys obesus. Classification (NCBI taxonomy): domain Eukaryota; kingdom Metazoa; phylum Chordata; class Mammalia; order Rodentia; family Muridae; genus Psammomys; species Psammomys obesus. The sequence continues at coordinate 12,665,196 of NW_026596091.1, read as the reverse complement.
ATTAGAAAGTAGTACCAGCTGATGTTAAAAGTTCTGAACTGTGCTCGCTTCGGCAGCACATATACTAAAATTGGAAAAGTTCTGAACTTCCTGTGCCCTTAACAGACTGGGACAGTAGTGGCATTAAGCATTTGGGTTTATGGTGAAAGAGCAAGTTTGATCAGCTTGGGTAAGCAAGTCAGTTCCATGAGAAGAAAGAGAATGATGGGAAATGTTCATCAAGTTTATTTTACTAATGTTGCCAGTGCAAGCAACAGCTTTTATTTAGTTAAACCTATTTAAATCTCTAAGAGCTGCAGTTTTCCGATTGTTATGATGAATGCCTGTCATCCTAGCACTGGGGAGGTAGATGGAAGAGGATCAAAAGTCAGGTCCATCCTCTACTACATAGTGAGACTGGGGCTAGCCTAGGCTACTTGAGACCTTGGGGGGCAAGGGAAGGCCACAGTGAAAATAAAATTGCTGCTCCAATTTTTCCCCAGAAGCAAAAACTAATTATTTCAACTTCTTAATTATGCAAAGATAGCCCATTTGAAAAATGACATGTATGTGACCAGAACTTATATAAGAAATATATAAAAATTTAAGAATTTTATATTTAAGAAAATTTTATATTTTATATTTAAGAAATCCAAGCTTAGACTTCTGCTCTCTGCAATCAAGCCTCAGAAATCCACCTGCGGATATCAACACCTCTTCAGTGCATTGTACAACACTTTGGCAGATAAATAAGCAGGCAAGCATTCCCTTGGCCCCTCAGAAGACTGGCATTAGGACAATTAGGGTACATATTTGTTTCTAACAGGCAAGGAGTTGTCTTACAAATTCTTGCCTTTTCTTTAGGGAATCACATAGGGGATGTCCTTCCAAAATGCTACTGCTCCTCAGAGTGCTACAGTTTATTAACAGGGCGGGGAAGGCACATACAGAGATGATGCAGAGATGCTCAAGGAAGGAGAATTGCCAGCTGTGGTGGTACAATCTTATAATCCTGATCAGGAGTTCAAGTACATCCTTGGCTATATAGCAGTTAGGGGCAAGCCTGGGCTACAATCTTTCAACCATCTCCCAAAAGAAGAATCAAAATACAGCAGAAAAGGAAACCAGAATGGTGGAAGCCTTTCTCAAACTCATTCCAGAAAGCTGAGTAATAGAATACGATGATATGAGCAAGCAGAATGCCCATACAAGTGTGAGAAACACAATGAGGAAAGGGATGGCTCAAGACCCATCCTGTTCAGTAGAGCAAGCCCCACTTCCAATTTCCTTTGAGATGGTTGATGCTTTCTGAGATTTACTGTGAGCTAGCTAACAAGAGCCTTTTTTTTTTTTTAATGGGAAAATAATTCTCAGGAAGAATGTAATATAGATTCTTTTTTAAATCCTTAAGATTATAAAACCAAGCTTTTAATAAGAAGGGACAACAGCTTCTAGAACAGAGAAGCATTTTGGATGTGGTGAGCTCTAGCCAGCTCTTACTAATTGATCAAAATCTCCCTAAATAAAACTAACGTAGTCATATGTGGCAGAGCACAAACCATGATCGCTCACTGGGCACGTGCTGGAAGATTTTTCTTGGGTGGGAGTTTGTGGGGTGGGGGTGGGGACCCATGCATGTTAAACTTATGAACTTGTACAAGTTTATATTTGGCCAACTACTGTCCCCACACCTGTTCATTCAGGCATTAGTCTTAAGCACATGTAAAGCAAATGAACACATCTGTGCGGCAGTGAGTAAAAATAAACGGAACTATTCTTGTAACACTCTCAAAGATCTCTGACCAAAGAGAAGATCTTATTTCATGGCATAAAGTGATCAAATTAGATGCCTCCTCACGTTCGGTGACGGGTTTGTCTTATTCACTGTGTATAAAATAGCTGACCTCCATTCCAGAAAGATGTGTGGACAACCAAAGTTAGCTAGTTCCATTGCCTCTGACGCAAACCTTCTGAAGACAGTCCTGTCACACAGAGACCAGCGCTTGGTCCTTACCTAAGAGGGGACATTTAAAGCAGAGGCTCTGTACGAGCTTTATGGATCACAGCAGGGATTCCCAATATGTGGGTCGCACCCCCTTTGGGAGTCGCATATCAGATGTCCTACATGATATTTACATTATGACTTAGAACAGTAGCAAAATTACGGTTATGAAGTAGCAGTGTGAAAATAATTTTATGGCTGGGGATCATCATAGCATAAATAATTATATTAAAGGGTCACAGCATTAGGAAGGTTGGATTACAGGATGGTTTAACCTAATCTCCAAGCCTAAAACAACTCCCAAATCCCACACTTCTTAGCCATCAACATGATGACCCAAGTGGGTTTCATGAACAACTTTCAAAAATGAATATGACTCCCCCTCTGACTGTACATACAAGCTGTGTAGGAGACATCAGTGAGCCTAACGTTCAGACTCAAGTTATCCACCCAAAGTGTCGAATCCACTCTGCCTCTGCCAGACACATCTGCTCCAGCAGCTGAGTTTTGTGTCTTTTCAAAGCCAGAAATCTTCGTGTTGCATTTATCTGTTATTAAAATTACACGATGACACAGGAATATGAAGAAAGAATTATTATAATATTACAAAAATGTTTTTTGAAATGTTTTTGAAAAGGCTCACCGAATGTTAACATATGGCAAAAGACTGTGAAAACTGTTTCACTCCCCAATTTGCAAATGGGCAATGAGGTCTCACAGGTGTGGATTAGGTTACAACTGTGGCTTTAGACCATTGCCATTGTCTTAGTTAGGGTTTCTATTGCTGTGACAAAACACCGTGACCAAAAGGCAAGTTGGGAAGGAAAGTGTTTATTTGGCTTACACTTCCAGGTCATAGTCCATCACTGGAGGAAGTCAGGACAGGAACTAAAGCAGGGCAGGAACCTGGAGGCAGGAGCTGATGCAGAGGTCATGGAGGGATGCTGCTTACTGGCTTGCTCATCATGGCTTGCTTAGCCTGCTTTCTTGCAGAACCCAGGACCACCAGCCCCAGGGTGACCACGAGAGGCTGGGCTCTCCCCATTGATCACTAATTGAGAAAATGCCTTACAGCATCCCTCCATGACCTCTGCATCAATTTATGTCACTTACAAAAGCCTATTCTTTTCATCAGAACTGTACTTTAAATGCTTCTAAATAGAATCTAGATTGTATGTAAAGAATCACAAAGCTTTGAAATCTATAAATTATAATCATATGTAAACACTTCATTCTTATGACTTGCCAAAATATCACAATGATCCAGAGTGAATGTATTTATCTTTCTAATTGTAGTAAAACTACCAGTTACCTAGCACCTTATATGTGTGTTGGTATAATGTTCTTTTGGAATGTATACACTTTACCCTTGTTCATTCAAATGCTGATTTCTCTCCCCCACTCTCTGGTTTCAATCCGGACATTGCATTGTGATACTTATTCTAAGCATCACCTGTCAACTTTGTGTAAACATGCCAAAATAAAGCAACTAGTAACAATGTTGAGCAAGGGAAAGGAAGAAGGAAGAGAGGGAGGAGCCAGAGGACAGGAAGCAGTGGAGGCAGAGAGCTGGGAGAACAGAGGCAGGAGAGAGATCTTGGAATGACGTGGAGAGATGGACTGGACCTAATATACCACTAAAAGCAAGTATAATGGGTGAAATCTGAATAGTAGGAATCTATGAGGGCTTGGAGGTTTAGGATGGGGTAACTATTGCCCAGCACTGTGTTCTAGGCTAATTAAATAAATCCTAGTCTCTGTGTGGTGATTTGGTTATACAGCTGTTTACAATTAACAGCAGCTTTACCAGAAGATATATCAATAGTAAATATTAATCATGACAACATATGTGATTATGTGTGAAATACTTATAGTGATATTAATGGCTAATGTTTCACAGTCACTGTTTTTAGGATCTGAATGCTTTCGTACCGATGTGATGGCTGCTGAAAACCAAAACACAAAAGGTTGAATTTCTTAATAATTAAGGAGCAGAACAATATTGTGTTTGAAACAACAACAACAAAACACCCCTTAGCAGCTATTTATTGAAGCTGCTTTGTGCTGGCCATGTGAGCTGATACATGAACAAGACACTGTCCCCTAAAGAAGCAGGCGTTCCAGTCAGGTGGCAGGAAACAAATTATAAATGTGACAGCCATTAAAATGAGGGCACCCAGGGCACGAAGTGGGAGTTATTCTGGTCTTCGTTATCTTCCCTGCACACAAGATGGTTAAATAAGAGCTGAAGCAAAAGTAGGAATTAAACTAGGCAAAGAGTGGGCATGGGAAAGAATGCCTAGCAGAGGGTACTGTGTGCTAAGGTGCCGAGATAAGGCATTTATCTATGCCAATGTATGCAACCAATTGTCCACAGGTTCATATTGAAGCAGTAGCATTTATTTCTCTTGTGGGGACCTGAGGGTAAGCTGCAATTGTGTGGGCACAGTTAAAGTCTCATTTTTATATTGCATGTCCTCTTTTGATCACGAACTTTCTGAAGCATTTCTTTTCCGTGGGACATGACATGAACATAAGAGCTCCAGTGAAAGCATAGGAGCACATTAAAGTGTAGACCTCAGACTCAGAAAGAAGTACTTCACTGGCTACAAATGTCCATAGTTTTTGGTTGTTGTTGTTTTGTTTTGTTATTTGATTTGTTTTGTTTTGTTTTTTAACCCACAGTGAACATCACTTCAGGAGACTCTGACATAGGATGTGGATGAAAAATGTAACGTGGCTTCGAGCTGAAAACTGATGAACAATGATACCATCCATCGCACCCCAGTCAGTTAAGGAATCCATTGTGTGCCTGAAGCACAATTAGAGAGCCACAAAGGATGAAACCTCTTACAAGTGGCTGTGCCTAGACATCTCTAGAATATAATATGCAATCCTTAAGCAGACTCCAAAAGAGAATGATTTACCCAACCTGAACCTGAACTTTATTCCCAAAGAGTTTAATTTAAAAAAAAAATTCAGGTTGAGTATCCTTTATTTGGAATGTTTGGACCAGAAGGGTTCTAGATTTCATGGTCAGAGGTGAGGGGTTAGGCTCTTTCGGCCTGAAGGAGCAGTGGGCCCTTCCCAGAGTCACCTGTGTGGATGCCCGTCTAAAGAGCACTGTGATAACTTTTACTGCTTAATGGTTGACACTAAGCCGTACTTTCATGGACAATGACTGCTGAGAGCCCCAACTTTGAGTTTAAATCTTATCTGTTATATTAACTCTCAAAATGTTTAATTTCATCCTCTTCAGTCAGATAAATGCTCAGAGTCTTCAAATTTGTCCACACAAGAATGAATCTGAGATCACCTTATCCTGTCCTTAAGTGCCTGGAAGACCTGAGGAAGCTTCTTGAGATGAAGGCGGGGTGGGGGAAGGGGGACTAGATAAGAAAATTTAATTCTGACTTTATTTTCTTCTCCCTTCTTACGTATATCATGAGCTTTCTTTTGTTGCTTTCTTTCTCCCATCATCAGGAAGTAGGTTCTGGGAAATGGGGCCTTTATTACCTCTTCCAGCATACCTGTATGCTTGGCACAGTTAGGACTGTCTGGGAGAGAGATGGCTTGCAATAAATGTTTGCTAAGGAAATAATTTGATCCAGGTTTCTACAACATACACGTCATCCACATTGACTTGATTTTACTGAGTTATTGACTTTTCGGTTATATTTTTTTCTGCATTTTGTTGTTTTTGTGATGAGGTCTCACCTCGTAGCCATATTCCCCAAACTCACAGTGATCCTCCTGCTTCAGCCTGCCAAATGCTGGGATTACAAGAATAAAGTCGTCACACACAGCTGAGTTTCCTTCTTAAACAAAATTTTACGCTCATGAAGGATCCTCAGATTACTTAGCAAAAATATTGCCTGTTGAAAGCTAAATAACAGCCTTATATGTGTCAGAGAAATCCCATCAGTTGAAGTAAACACAAATGGCAAAATGCAATGATCGGTGCCAAAGAGCTGCTATATTCAAACCAAGCGAAAGGGACCTACCACGCTTGTCCAGAGTCAGCCCTAATCAATGGTTTTGACCTACCACGCTTGTCCAGAATCAGCCCCTAATCAATGGTTTTGACCTACCACGCTTGTCCAGAGTCAGCCCTAATCAATGGTTTTGACCTACCACGCTTGTCCAGAGTCAGCCCTAATCAACGGTTTTGACCTACCACGCTTGTCCAGAGTCAGCCCTAATCAATGGTTTTGACCTACCATGCTT